>NC_134644.1:97740804-98043314 GCF_030463565.1 Pelecanus crispus | reverse complement strand
AAAAAAAAAGCAGTGCAAGTGGCTCAAGGCTTGGGGTTCTCCTAGGACCTGCTATCTGCTTTGATTAAAGCAGCAAAATCACCCACAGAACAGATCCATGGGAAATTTCTTTAATTACATCATGGACAGGAGACAGACAATGAGGTGGCACAAGGTAAGACTGTAAGGCAATTTTAATAAGCCTTTTCCTCTTCTGGATACTATAGATATCAATATTTTCCAATATGTGACTCAAAAAACCCATACATCTATGCTGCCCATGCAACCATTAAACTGTTGATGAATTACCCTCAGGCACCAGATGCCTTTATCAACAATTTTTTTTTTTTAAATAACCTGCAATAACGTACTTGTCTCTCAGTATCTTCTTGTGCAGCCTGCTTTAATACCGTCATGCTGTCATTTGTTTGTTGAGAGATATCGTATAATTTTGATATATAACTATATATCATTACTCTGTATCACAACTTTAGTGAAATAGTAAATTTTTAAAATAGAGTGTATAAAACGAAGTCATGTAATCCTTTCATTCATGTCTCTATAACACAAAAGTAGAGTTCAACTTAAGACATACGCTGTTCAGTTTTCATGTTAAATATACAGCAGTAACTCTTTCAAAATGCTGTCTTTAATCATTTTTAAAGATAAAATGCAGTTATCCACCTTATGCGTAGCACAGAACAAATGGTTAAGCTGAAGGCTATGAAATTAATCTATTTTTAATGAATTACTTCACCCCTTCCAGGGAAGATCACTGAAAGATCAGTGGAGAAATTAAGCATGGCAGCAGATGCTGGAAGACACAACATTCTTCACAAGCAGTGGCTTGCTCAGAAGGTTTCAGCACAGTGCTTCCGATATCCACTCTCCTAAGAAAAAGAGGCATCAGTGGTTCTCAAGTTGTCCACTAGAAATTTTAAATAGAAGACCCAGGTGATTTTTACTGGCTGCAAAACATCAACCAACTAAATGTTTTCTTTCGCGGTTACTGACAGAAGGCATCACTTTTGAAACACCATCACACACAGCTCCTTAGCAGGCAGGGCAGAGCGATATTAAACATCCCTGCCTGTAGATAACATTAACTTGCATTCAACTCTGCCTACTGTTTCTCACATATTTTTTCCCAGCAGAAAAATAACTTCATTAAAATCTGAAAACATACCTAGATGAGTGGTAGCATGTGTCTGTGCAAATGAATCCTGAATGGCCTTGTATTCGTCTTTTCATATGTCATTTACTCTGTTAAATATTTAATAAACGCATCCCCACAAGTTTCCTTTCATTTTTAACCATTCACTCCTTGCTTTACACATGATAACTGGGAGATTTTTTTACCTCTACTTTCCTTCACTGAACTCCTAGAGCACATGTGCTCACTTGGAATTTCGCTTCTATTCTGGGGAGGGTTTTTTTAACTTTGGTTTTTTAAGTTCATAAAGCAAAAAATAAGATAGTTTGAGTAGAAATTTCCATAAATCTTTCAGTGTTCTCAAGGTTCTCTCACACTAAATTAGCTTTCTTCTCCCCAACCATTTAACCTGTCGATTCAGTATCGTTTCAAACAACTAGGTCAGGGATACCCTGCGTCTGAACCGCAAACCGCAGATATTCTTCATGAAGCGGTTTGCTGAAGAATAAAAGTAATGGGCAGAGCTCTTCTCTCATAAGCTCAATTTCTCTTCTTAAAGAAAAACATTCAATTTGAATCTTGTTCTGGTCAGTAATACATGACAATCAGACAATCTGTGCATATATTATGAGGTGGAACTTCAGGAATGTGAGAAACTTTGAGTGTACACCCCCCTCTCATTAAAGCCAGTGGAAAAGCAAACAAACTCCAACATAGTTTCAAACCACAGTGAGAAACAAGCAATGCAGATATTCACAAAAGACTTCTCTCTTTTCTAAATTATGTTCCATAAGATGAGTAGGTTTATTAAAATGCCGGTCCCAGAGGAAAAAAACTGATCAACAGCCTTCATCAGAACTTAAAGACCAAAGATTTTCTTTTTAAAAATGGAAGAAATCTGTTTATCTCAAACTCAATTATATAAAAGCTACTACCATTTTAAGGGAAAGAGGTTATTTAAGCAGCTGCATGTCACATGAACTTGGAAAACCTAACTTTCCAAGTGAATTTACCAGATCAGCTATTTCAATTTATTGTTATTTATACTGAGAAATCTATTTTTAATCTGTTACTACTGTTCGCTATCCCTCCAAAGAACGATACCAACAACAAAAAGAGCTTCCACAAAATTCATGAAGATGGTCTATTAAATTAGCTTCAGACTAAGAACCATATTCAAAAACCACATCTTGTTAAATATATTTTATTCTGACTTTATTCAGCAGTGAAAGAGCCATGTCTGGCATGGAAAACACGATGGAAGACCAATGCAAGTAAAATTGTCAATTTTAAGCTGTTCATTTAAATTTCATCATCCTCTCTCTACTGTGCTGACAGATGACAGTGGTCTTGCCACCTAGGAAAAAGTTGAAAGGGAACAAATCAGTCTCTGCAGTACTTCATGTGATACTTCGTAAGGTTGAAGCACAGAAGAGAAGACAATAGCAAAGGCTCAGATACCCCCAGGAAAGTATTCTCAGCCCTACAAATTACAATCAGTACCATCATTTTACTTGGACTCTGCTACAGAAAATACCTTGTGCTCCATATCAGCCCCTCAGTGAGTTTTAGAACACCAGAACAGATTGTAAATATCAAATTATTACTTGTTGCACCAACTGGTATTATATTTGATTAGTTCCAGTTTTAATTACCTTTTCTCGTGGAGTTTCTCTTTTGGGGCACATCCCACTTACTATAGGATTATTCCAAAAGTAGCTCCTGCATATCAAGTCTTTCCCCAGGCGTTTCCTTTCATTTGCAAGATCTTTCTATGCTGTCAAAGTCTGAAGACTTTGGTTACTACAGTTTTCAGGTACAGCAGCTCCATTTCATCGGCCACATATTTCAGCAGCAACCGCGACACGTACCAGGTTTTGTCTCTAGCAGATCTGGCACGTTGTAAACGCACAACGCAGCCCGTGCAGGGACTGGCAAGCCCAGCACTTTCAGGACGCACGGCACACCACACTGTGCACCGGCCACCTCTGCCATGCATAAGCAGTGTCCACACATGAGCATATCTGGCTTTGTTCTTTCTGCCCAGGAAGTACAAACTACTTCTATCTTTGCTACAAGTCACTCAGTACATATAGGTGTAAAACGTGCAAACTGAAGAAAACCCATTATTGCACTGTGCCTATCCTCCCTCCCAACATGCCATAATAACCATCAAAGGAGCCTTTCAAATTGCCTATAACTTTGGGAGAAGGAAAGGGGGGGGGGGGGGGAGGGGAAGTACACGTAATAGCTTATCAAGTGCATCAAAAGACCCAAAACAATGTTCCCAGCCTAATATAAGATTGGCAATGTTTAACAGAAAAGCTGTATTTCAGCTTCCAGCACAAGGTAATGATACACTTATGATACTTATGCTTGAAGAATAGATATTTTCTCCTTTCCACTTTCACTGACTGAAACATTTTTCCTGCAACTTTACAACCCTTATTAGGTGAAAGAAGTGATATTTAGCTTGCTTTTTGAAGAAGGCAATGATAATTCCCATTTAAGATGAGTCAGTCCCAAGGCTGCGTAAGTGACTTAGTCTCTTTAAAACAGTCATGGGACAGGACCCAAGATTCAAGACTCATTCACTGCATTAATCATAATTTTTAAACTGCAGGCCTTGCAGGGTTGAAAACTAAATAATCCTCTGCTCCCCAGTGTGAGCACTCATTGCATTCTGTAACTGTTAGCCAAATCTGTTGTGCTCATTCCCTTCTGCAGGTTTTTCACATCAGGAGAAAGCCACACACTTCTCTTCAGTGAAATACTCTGACTCCAGACACAAAGTGTTATGAGAGTAATATTGTTTAGAGAGAGAATAACCTATTGTGATGCACCTATTGTGTGTGTGAAGGAAACATTTCAAGACGGTCGACAGCAATCCCTAACATTTGAAGGATAGTTTCTGCTATCTTGAATTCCTTTAACACAAGCCTTCCTATATATTTGTCTGCTACATATTTCAGAAAATCACTACTGTTTTAAACTGGAAGGTTGATCACTTTGAATACAGACGAATCCAAACCAATTCATTGGGAATAAAATGAGGCTTCCTATTGCCTGGAAGGAATGTGCCTGTCCATATACAAAACATGTGCAGGCTGGATGATTTCTGACACCCATGGCACACACTCCACCATGCACTATAAAACTCAGCCTTGGGCACTATGTTCCTGTATACCGCTACATCGGGTTAAAAAAAATAGCAATAATCACACAGATTAGGATTGCCAGACTTTGTCCTGGACAATAACTGGCTTCTGATGTACAGGCAGCTGACACGAGAGGAGCTGTACAGAATTGGAGAGATTTTGCTGAGACAGAGAGGGAGCCTTTAGCATCTGCTGGGTCCCCTGTAGGGCTCAAGGTATTTGCTTGACCTCTGTTTTTCAAAGCAGGCATAACTCAGTTCAGATCAGCTTCATTCATAAACTATGATCCAATTAAATACAGAATCTTTTTCCAGCAGGATTCTACAGAAGATTTCAAATTTCTTGGTATTCACTCTTCGGTAGTAATGCAGTATCTGGATGTTTGTTTTAATGAGTTGTGAGTCTTAAATACAGAGAATCATATTAAACTGAAAATAATACTCATGTCGGAAAGCAAACTGTAACCTGGATAATGGTTGAATCCAAAAAATTACCTCCATTTACAATACTAATATCTGTAAAAGAGTATTTTAAGGAGGCTGAGTCAGCTTGACTAACATGCATGGGTTTGGGGTTTTTTAGATGTTGTTTTTTTGGGGGTTGGTTTTTTTGTGGCGGATCTGCAACAAAATTCAGTGTTTGGGCAGGTTTCTGATAGAAATATAGTCACTAATGCTGTTTCAGTTCAAAGCATGAGGGTAATTGAATAATCATGAATACGCATTCAGATTTCTGACATAGGTAATACATGAAGTTTCCAGGAGAGTCTTTCTGCAAAGACTGATTGCACAGAAGACCCTTTTAGATTAGTATCATTTGGGAACAGTAAAAATCTCCTAGGAAATTGTCTTTATCATATTTCCCAAGGATGCTATACTATATGACTTCTGTCTGCTTCAGCTTTGTCTTGCTGTTTGACTGAGACCAAAAGCAGGCAATAAAGTAACTGTTAAAGGACTGAGCTGGAGAAGCACTGCAACAAATGAGTCTTGGCTACACAACTTTCAGAAAGCAGTGACTCTCAAAAGAGAGAACAGACTGCTGCTTTGCAGCCAAGGAGGGGTTTTTTTTGCTTCCAGAAAAAGCAGCCAAACTGTACACTGCTTATACACACAGGCAAAGGGACCAGCCATGTAGCTAGCCTGGACCTACATTAGAAGCAATTGTTTATTTTGAGTCCTAGCTGCTTGTGGAAACTTTTCAAAAAGCCATATTATGCCCTGAGTACTGTAACTAAATACATTTGTATTTAGTCTTCCAGTTTACACAAATCACCTATCAATCATCCTCTAATATGCATGAAAGGCCGTAAGGCTTTCAAGATGCACATAAAAAAAAAAAAAAAAAAAAAATGTCATACAGTGCTTCTCCAATCCAGCTTAAATTCCATAACCACAAAATCTACACGGACCTCCCAGTTCAATCCCATACAATAATGAGTTTGTTAACTAGCATGCTGTGTCAAATGGGAGCAAATTCTACAGATGTGGATCAACCACCAAGGTAAACTGACTGAAACACGGCACTTACCGGGCTCATTCCTCAAACTGATAGAGGACATAACATTTTGGTGTGTTTCATTTCTTGTGTTAAAGGACAAGCAACATAAGAACATAAACAACAATAGATCTAGACAACTTTAAAATATTGCAGATTACTGAACATTACTGAAAATTGGAAATTGTTCACAAGCTGCAAGTGAAAATATTGCAAAACAATTCAATGTTTTGAGCATCATTGAAGTAATTCCATTTATTTCTTTTGTATTTGGTATCACTGATGTAGCTTGGATAAGTTAAATGGTACTGGTGGGATAGGAAACACTACCCGTTAACTGAGAACTTCCTCCTTCTCCACTTGTGACCCAACAAACATGTGGATGATTAACATGGAGATTCTCTCCCAGCACACTGTAGTACAGCACAGAATACTCCTACAGTAACTCAGGCTCCATGAAGCTAACTGGAGTTAAATGCCCATCAGGGAAGAATACATAAATAAATCTAAAACACTATCTGAGTATCTTGATTTCTTCTGCTTTTAAGTGTCCTTTTCTTTTCACAGGTGAAATCCAGAGGAAGTATAAGCAACTTTAACCTGCTAATTTAATCAGAGTTACAGGACAAGTACATACTACATGCAAACTAGTCCAATAAAGTTTGATCTATCTACCCTACACGGGATTCTGTCCTGCAAACCTAACACTAATTAAATGAAGCATTTACTTCTAATCACCAGAATCCACCTGCCCACTTTACTTCCCAAAAGAAAGGGTTATAGCACCAGAGGAAGTAATTTCCAGCATTTTCAGTGATAGCTCTGACACATGTTGGTTGTCACCAGTATTGCTAACAAGAAACTTTTCAGAGCTGAAAACTTTTAATTTCTGCCACTCTTGCCTGAAATTCTTCCCTTCAGCAGGCACACTAAGATCATTCAGAGATGCATTTATCACACCTAATGATCTTCTTCCTGGCATTCAAACTTTCTTTCAACTTGAATTGGTTTTCTTTGAAGAATACAGATGTGGCTAAAAACCAATATATCTGTTCTCCACAAAAGATAAATTAATGTGAAATCAAATACTGTTGTTGTTAAGCTGTCACATTTACTAGCATCCTCATTTCATACCTTCAGGATCTGGCTTGGATAATAATCTGAATATAATGTAATATCTCACAACCCATTCTTGCAGAATACTAACGCACGCCATCCACAGAGCAGCACAGGGCATATGTAGGTGCATGCTTTGTGGTTCTTGCAATTTCCAAAGGCTACCGGTGAAAAGAGACATTCCACTGGGAAATGTCTTTGTGTGGACAATATCTTATAAATTTCTGTAGAAGCAGTCAGGGAGCAACCCTTTTTATTGCTTTTAAAGGGCTTTGTTCACTGCAGCCAGAAGTCTCCAAGTGAAGGGATAGAAACAGAGATTAATTGCCTTATCCGCTCAGGGGGTAATTCCCTTTTGGGTAGTACCATAAAGCTTAGAAAGTTTATTGATGAAGTCTGTGTTTTTCCGTGGAAACATTGCTAGTTTCTCTGCAATGAACTTAATCAGCTGAACAGGGTTATTTCAGACTGGCCTTTTGCTAGTTGGTAGAGTTGCATTCTGAAGCAATCTTTCTACATCAGGAATGAAATTTCCCTATTAATCTACATATGACTGTGTAGTCAGAGTAATTCATCAGTGAGTTAGATCAGCTTGGAAGAAGTTTCAGGGCTTTAATGAAAGGGTATTTTTCCTTTCACACCAGACAAGGTTTGGGGTTTTGCTTTGTCGTGGTTTAGCCCCAGCCAGCAACCAAGCACCACGCAGCCGCTCGCTCACTCCCCCTACCCCAATGGGATGGGGGAGAGAATCGGAGGAGTAAGAGTGAGAAACACTCCTGGGTTGAGATAAGAACAGTTTAATAATTGAAATAAAGTAAAATATTAATGATAATAATAACAATATAATAATGATAATAATAATATCCAAAGCAAGTGATGCACAATGCAATTGCTCACCACCCACCGACCGATACCCAGACAGTTCCCAAGCAGCGATCGCTGCTCCCCGGCCAACCCCCCCCCCCCCAGTTTATGTACTGAGCATGACATCATGTGGTATGGAATAGCCCTTTGGTCAGTTTGGGTCAGCTGTCCTGGCTGTGCCCCCTCCCAGTTTCTTGTGTGCCTGGCAGAGCATGGGAAGCTGAAATCCTTGACTAGCATAAGCAGTACTCAACAACAACTAAAACATCAGTGTATTATCAACATTCTTCTCATACTAAATCCAAAACACAGCACTATGCCTGCTACTAGGAAGAAAATTAACTCTATCCCAGCCAAAACCAGGACAGCTTTTGTTATTGCTCTTGTTTGATTGGGCGTTTTGGTGGGTTTTTTGGTTGGTTTGGTTTTGGTGAGCATTGGTGGGTGAGCATTACCTTAGCCACTGTATAGGTATGTAGCTATAATTTTGTTAACTCTGAAAAAGAGATGGAAGACTGTATATGGTATCTGTAGCAGATTCAAACCAAATAATACAAAACTTTTTTTTTTTTTTTTTTTTTAACCAGAACACTGGAAGATCTAATAATCAGTGCAAACCTCACTGGCCTCGTAACCAAAATACCGCAACCCTCTCTCATTCCATGGTTCTGATCGGCTACAAGAGCTCAGCAGCTTTGCACACATCACCATAAAGAAATCTGAACCAGAGGTCATTGCACCAGCTCAAAACTAAATGAAAAATGGAAACAATAAACCTAAGTATTTCTCTGTAACTCCTTGCTCTTCAGCAAACATATTTTAATTAATGTTAACTGATTTGATTGTGCAATATAACAAGTTACGGCAAGTTCACATTATAGAAACACGAGTTAAACAACATCCCCAATAACTAGAGAGCAATTGATCAGTTCAGGACAGGATAAAAAAAAAAAAAATTACATTATTCATTACATCAACAAGTCATCTTCATTTACAGTACTATCGAACTGCTGACCAGTGAAACCTGGGTAGGTTTTTCTGATTATCTGTACTGCAAACCATGATTTCTGAAGAGACCATTAGTGAGCCAAATGTATTCACAATTCAGGCCGCTTCTTCAGCCTGAGTAGTGTCATGGCCTAATAACCTCCACTTAAATTGCTTCAAAACGGCCTAGTTGGGCTAGACCAGCTCCATAGCAAATATTCTGACTGTTAGGTAAAAGAAAAACCTGGCAATATTAGCATTTTACAGAAACCAAGCAAGGCATATTCCTCCTTAAGTACCAGGAAACACCTTAAGATCCCACATACAGGTCTGTTAATCAAGATTATTTTTGAAACTGTGTAAAGCACAATGGTTTTGCAACCCAGCTCTAGAGATCAGCATTTACTTTTGTAATGGGCTGTAAGTATTCAGGCTTCATAATCAGGGGTAAGATTGACTTCTGCTTTCTAAGCTGCTACTGTTCAACTGATGAAACGTATCAACAAAATCAGCATACATCAGGAGGTCTCATACTCCAACTAAGTTCCCCTTGCCAAATTCTCCTTCATTCACCATTGAGCATGTTATAATGATAGACCACTGAATAGTTAATAGAGTTATATAAAGGACAACGGCAAGGGAAAGCCTTGGACTTTCACCCTTTGCTAAACTCATTACAACTCTCTGAAGTAGATTAAAATAGCACAGAAAGCACTTTTGATCCTCTTTCAGTCACAGAAATGACCTTTGAATTTTATTGTGTTTACAATAATCTTCTATGCAGATGGGTGTGAACTTTAGCTAAATTAGTTTGACCTATTGCAAATAAAGAAAAATTATTTGCATTTAATGTTTCTTCCTGGAAACTAAGGGCAAAATGAAACCATAGAGCAGCATATCTAGAAAATGCTTAAACACCTCTTATTCTACTCAGTCCACAAAATTCACCATAGGAGGAGAAGAAAGTGGGAATTTAAATAACAGTAAATAGCATACAAGATGGCAACTTCAGAGCTAGAGCTATCCTAAAGTTTCCAAGCCCCAGAACGAGAAGAAACACTTTCTTACATGGAGTCTGTTATGCAGGTAGCCAAGGTAAGAGGAACAAGAATCTAGCCAATGCAAATACCACTGTAGTTTCCTTGCAGATCACATCAACCAACAGAAACTTCAGTTGCAAGGAAAGACAGAAGTCATTTACTTCCTCGTTTTTTTTCTTATGCCAAATTCCAAATTAAAGACCTGTCTTATCTGCTTTTTTATATTAATATATTCTATTAATACACCGTAAAGCCTTTTCTCAGCAAATATAACAGGAACAGTACACAGCTGCAGCCATAGAGTGCAAATCTCTTCCGAAGTGCACCCAAAAACCTCTAAAATGACAATTTTGGGAGTAGGATAGGCTGCACCCCAAGCACTTTACTTTTCATGCTTTTAGTCCCTACACAGTTCTGCTACCACAGTGCAAACTACGATGAGAAAATAATTTGTGCCTATTTCTCTTGAATACTAGTCACTGCACCCAAATGTATACTCACAAACAGGCTACCACCTCAAGATGCAGGTTGGCAGAAGTTAGGTGTACTTATTAGGAGGAGGATTACTCTCTCCTGCTCCCACATCCTTCCCTGAAAGATCTTTTTTTGTCAGAAATCTGCTATTAGGTTTAGACAGAGCTTTAGTCTCCTGAACCACAGTATGCATGTTCTAGCGCCTGTCACATCCCTCACATCGCTTTGCCTGTCGTTGCATATCCCTCGGGGGGAGCCCCTGTCTGGATGCAGACAATAGTTCCTCCTCCTGCTGCAAAGCCGTCACCGTCATCACAATGTACCATCTTAATGAGGCCAAGGACTTCTCTGTAAGTCCAAAGGCTTTACAAGCTTTATAAAAGAAAATAATTATGCAGCCTAATCTAATGCTTATAGATGCAAATTAATAAACTTTATCAACACTCAAACTGCCCTCTATAATCTATCCAGAAGTCTTTAGCACTGAACACTTTTGGGACATCCATGCAGGAGCTGAGATTTTTCACAGCCATTATTTCAAACTCTGCATTTACAGACCCAGAAGTCCATAAATATTTGGATGAGAATTTACTTCTCTATAAACAGGCCTACAAATTCCTATCACAGCCATCCACTCACACATAACTAAGATTTTACGCAGCTAGCTGTGACCAAATGTGACCACCCTTCTTAAAAGATTCATTTGCTTCATATTAAAAAAGAATAGTAACAACCTGTAAACTTCCTCACATTCTGTAATAGAATACAAAACTTGCAGATGTGGAATACCTGATTACTAAAGTATCTCATGAAAGAAAAAAAAAAAATCAGGAGGAACTAGTGTACTGTTATTACCAAAATACGCAGCTCAACTGCTAAAAATATGCCTGCCTTTGGAGCTGATAAACACAACTGTCAAATCAAACCACCTGAAATACTGGCAAAGTATGAACAGCAGTTTGATCATTTTGTTCCACACTATAAACTAAGTATTCTGAAAGTTGAAGGGGGGAGAAAGAACATATTATTGGTACTGTAACTTAAGTGATTGGTGGAAGCGCTAAATACCATCTTTTCTTACAATGTACTCATACTTCCCTCAGCACCAGGTGCTTTAACTCTGTTCTGAAAAGCCTGAACTATTGTTTGACCTGAAGGTATCTCCTCTCTGTTATTTACAGAGTTCACAAACATGCTCAAAGTGAGAAGACAGAAGCTGAACACACCGGTCTTTGCATGTCCAGCAATAGCAACAGATATGAGAAAAACTTGTCAAGGCTGGACGTTTTCTTCTCTGCACAACAGAGTATTGTGCTTTTATGTGTACACAGAAAGTCGTATTTGCTCAGGTGAAGTTTAATTAACAGGCATTATTCCAAGACCAGTGCTACAAAAGACAATGATTTCTAATGCAACTTCACTTTGTCCGATGACTGAAAGAAATTAAAAAAAAAATATCAAATACAGAGGGAGGTAAAACAATCTCAGGTAGAATTATGCTCATTGCACAGGATTAAAGTAAAATTTTCCAACTCTTTCCCCCCTATTTCCTGATACTTATTGACTATCAAGAGTGTTGCACATTCACCGAGCATTTTTCTAACTTTAGAATTCCTTCTCTTTAAAATGTAGGGTTATCTTAGCACTGACAGATGCCCTGTGGGAAAATTAGATTGTTACCATGAACCTCCTGACTCTGTCAAAGAACCGTCAGATGCTGCCGAGTTACACAGCATTTGGACGGGGGCCAAAAGATGATCACGTACCTACAAGAAAAATAACAAGAACATGTGAAACCATCTACCTGCTGCTGTGGAAAAGGAGCTTGTACTGTGATTCTTCTCCTCTCACTGGAGCAGAAGGGATGGTGGAAATCCTAACAACAGCAGGGCATTGCAGGTAGCTAAGCAAAGCAGAGAAACCCAGACATTTTTTGGTGAAAAGGAAAGAAACAAGAGGAACAAAGATGTATTTAAAACAAAAAAGAATCTGTTCTTTAGTCGCATTCTTGTACTAGGCCTGGTTGGGATGGAATTAACCTTCTTCATAGCTGCCCACAGAGTGCCATATTTTGGATTTGTGACTAAAACAGTGTTGATGACTCATCAATGTTTTGGCTAGTGCTGAGCAATGTTTGCACAGCATCAAGCATCTTTTTCTCACTCTGCTGCCCTTTCCACCCGCCAGCCTGTAGACAGATGAACTGAATTGGCCAAAGGAATATTCCATACCATGTAGCATTGCTTAGCAACAAAAAAACCTCAGGGCTTTTCTCTTCCAAGGTAGCCTTTACTCATAGACTGGCTGGGCGTCAGTCTGCTTATGGGAGATGATGGATGATTGCCTTTGCATCATTTCTTTTTTCCTCTCTCCTCTTTCCTTCATTTATTAAACTGTCTTTATCTTGACCATGATTTTTCTTGCTTTTTACCTTCCTGTCCTCTCTCCTACTGCTGGGGGTGGGAAATGAGTGAGCGGCTGGGTGGGTGGCCAGGGACAACCCACCACAACTCATTTCTACAGGAATAACAACTGGAGTATAGTGTGGGTGAGAGGGGAAGATGGAAGAGGAAAGAAGAAAAAAACCAACAGGATCTTTGCAAAGTCGCAGGCATGTTGAGCAATAAGTAATACTGTCAAAAGAGAGATCGATGTTAGTGGCATTACCTTCTTTCCACCAAGCTTGACATTCTTAGACATTCTGCTCAAGCACCTTAGTTTTATTCCTGATTTACCCTATGCATTAGATGATAATATTAAGTTCTCCTCCTTCTTTACTTCCTCAACATGAGAAGAGGGAGTATATGGAAGTAAACTGGTTACCTTATCATATTTCCCCACACTGAAAAATTTATCATCAGCAACACTTAGGTTCCATTAGTCTTTTTCTTGCTATCCAGCAATATGTTAATATTGTGTTTTATAAAGGGATAGATTCATCATTAAGATACACCAATTAATGCCATGAAATTAAAGGTTTGCAGTTGAAGGAAGTCCAACATTTGGTGTCAGTTTGCATGGGAAAAACCTGCGCCTGTCATACATATTTTTATGCTTACAAAATTAATTGTGGATGGCTAACCAAGTACTTTATTGTACAGGCACAAGTGAGGTACATTAAAAAAAAAAAAATCACAAAGAAGGAACCATGCATTTTGTGGTTAAAAGGTGCTCCAAAGACAGATAGAAAATTTGAGAGCAGAAGTGCCACAGAGGAAGCCATTGTCTCAAAAATTTGTGAGCCTTCCTGGGTCCATAACAAGTCCTTATCTGAAACAGTCAACTATCAGATGCATAGCAAGCACATGCAGCTTTCATGAGGCCCATAAATTTTATTAGCTTTTACTGATCACAATATATCATATGAAGACAGCACAAAGTATAGCATACTCCAAGTTTAAAGCAAGACTGAGGAGGCTAGTAAAACCCCTTAATAAGCAGACAAATGAAGTCCATATTTCTTGCAAGGATTTTGGAAAATGAATGCTGGAAAACTTTTTTTCCTGTATAATGGCTTCCTTTTATTCTGAGTAAATCAATCACTATAAGGGGGAAGGGGATGTCTTTTTTAGCATGCCAAAACTGTACTGCCTGAGTAAGCAGTAATAAATTGCATTATGTTTGCAGAAAAAATAACTGATGTCTTAAGTCTGATTAAATATATAAATGAGCTAGATTCTCTGAACATATGTGGACAGCTGTATCATTTTTGCATTTTGTAATGATAACAAATTAATATGATGAAGAAAGTTATATTTATACCACTATTTGTAAAATAAAGCCACTTGTTAACAACTTCTTCCAATGCACTATGACACTTAAAACAAAAAAAAATGGCTAACGATAACAGTTTTCAGACAGATAAATATAAAAACCTTTATTATTTTATGCTGAATAGAGATTTCTATAAATACATCCTGATTAACAGTTATAAAAATAAAGCTTTATTTTTGTTTAAAGCTTACAGGAGGCTATATGAACTAGCTTCACTTGCATTCTGTTTCAAAGCACATAACTATATATGCTTTGATTGCAACTACAGCACAGAGTGCAAGACTTGCAGAAAGCATAGTCTTGCTACTCAAGTCAGGCTTACTCAACAGTTTCCTTTTTCAGGCGTTATTTTAAGCCACCTATGCCTTAGCCAAATGTAGCCATTTGGACATTTCAGTTAAATTTCCAAAGATAAGATTTAAGCTGAATTACAAAGAAAAAATGGTCCAAGTATTGTCAACAGGGATTTAACATAACAAGGGTTTGACTTCATGGTAGAAAACTCCATGTTTCCTCATCTTGTGGAAAATATTTCTCCAGTTTGGGCAAATTACACATCTCAGATTTCAGTCTTATAAGGGTTTAGCAGATATTTGCAGCTCTATCATTCAAAAATTCTCTGTTATACTAGATATCTTTGAGAACTGCAGCATCCGATGACAACTGTATCCAAACCATACCTGCAGCAATACTGAACACAGGGCTTTAGGCTTCAGCTCCCTCTGTCCTCCTCTCCATCCTATACCTCAGACACCAAAGAGGCAAGCAGGGAGATACCCTGCCCTGAACAGTCAATGCTCCCTCCTGCAGGAGCTCAGGCAGTGCAGAAGCAGCAGCTTGGTGGCATGGCTCAAAGGCAGAGGAAGAACAGAAATGGATACAAGGCTCTAAGAGGCACTTAGGGATGCGTATCAAAAGGGGTTTGAGGCGAAGGTAGGACAGATGAGAGAAAGGAGGAAAGAGCAGAAAGAAAATAAAATCGAGTAGTACTTTCTCCACAGCTAACTGGATCATTTAGTTCATGGCTAACTCTGGCTCCAGATGTTAAACAGCTCTAGAAATAAGCCACCGACCACGCTCTCAGTGCACAGGTCTGTGCGCATGCCCTCTCTGCAGGAGCGAGTGCAGCTCTGCTCAGCTCCGAACAGGAGGGACCATCACTGCACTGATGCTCTGTTACGACTTGGCATCCCGTTGCCTACCTGGCTGCTCAGCTGCATCAGTCACACACCTTTACTGCAGACAAGGCTGACAGAAGTGTAGTGAGCCATGCAGATAATGTAATGGCAGAAAAACCTGAAGCTAAGCCTCAGAAGCCATCCAAAATGTGACAACCACCTTATAGTCACAGCTGCACAGTATATACAAAACAAGAGATGGAAGCAAGATACAACATGCAAAAAAGGATCACCAAAACTTAATTGGCAGATTGGTACCACTGAGATATAGAAGGCTCTAACTTTTCTTTCCGCTAAAGGCATGTGTGCTGTATTAGCTGTATTGCATTCCCTTCCCATTTCACTGCAAACCCAGTCAGATGGATAAAGACATAATTGCTCATACAGTTGCTCATGTTTGCAAAGAGCAAAAAATTAAAAAAAAAAACAAAACCCACATCCTTTGTAAATTGATTTGAAGTATTAAGAGTTACATCATCATGGCATCCTCACATTTTTTTCTGCAGAAGAAAGGGCAGGATAAAAAGGATGGATACCATAGAATTTATAGAACATATTGATCTATGGCAGACTAAAATTTCCAGAGATTTATACTGAGCGATGGCTCTTATTTTGCTAAGGTGCTATATTTTTAGGAAGTATTAATGAAATGTTTTGATCAGTTTAACACCCCTCCCACTACCAGAAAAAACGTCAGTTCATCATAAAAGAAGCTGACAAAGCATGTCTTTATGGAAAAATATTTCCCAACACCTCTCTGCAATGGATATAACCTTCCTCCCCCTATAATGGTTATCTCCATATTGGTTTAAAAAATAGAAGAGAATTTGGGTAATGAAGAACTCTGAGAAGGAGCTGTCTAAATTCTAGCAGACACATCAGGCATCTAAAAGTGGTCTTTACACTTCTATTGTTCTACAAGTTAATCAGTTATCTCAAGGGGCTTTTTTTTTTCCTTTCTAAAATCCACTCAAATATAACAGAGCCCAGTCGTCCCAGTTTTATCTGTCTCCAAAAGAGAGAGAGATGAAAAGCATCTGTTGACACTGGGAAAGGGTAAAATTTAAGATAACAAATCACACTGGCCAATAACCACACCCTGAAAAATCAGCACAGTAAGATGACACCCAAATTATTAGCCCTTGTTTTGCCTATATTTCTGTGGACAGGTCTTTGCAACTTGTGATGCTAGAACTTGGGGAACTATTGTAGTCTGTCTCTCTGCTGATGTTACAGAACTTGGTGCATAGTTTTCTGCTATTGAATTATTCATTTCTTCCTGCTGTGGAAAAGCAGTGGATCCTGCTGTGGATTTCTGAGATGCCAGGAATCAGTTTCTAATTTACATATATACATGTACAGACAGTCCTTATCCCAAATACCATGAATCAGCTCAGTATCAGAACATAGGGACTAAAAATGAAAAACTGAAACCAGGTAGCTTCACCTCCTGAGAGACTAGCAAGCTGCCAAGCAAGGCCTTTCTGAATCAATTTGGGATTTACGTATCCAAAATCTATTTAAGTTCATTTACAATTCTCCACGTTATCATTATCAAGCCAACTGAGCAGAGTTTAGATTGGTCCTCTTCTCCACTTTACCAAAGTTTAAAAAAAAAAAACACCCCAAAAAACCCCCAACCGCAAAACACCACTCCCCCAAACCCAGCAACTAAACAAAAAAACCAAACCAAAACCAACTACACAGAAAGCAACAACTACCCCCCACCCCCTCCAACATAATCTTGATACAACCCCAAAACTGTGTCTTGCTAATAGACATCTAGACCAGTGAATATGAAAGCAGAAAAGATGGGCTGGGATTCTCACTCCTTCCTTTTAGACATAAAAACATTGCTGCAGCTCCTGTAAAAACCACAATTTCACAGCAGTACTTGAATTCTTTCTGGTCATTTGATGGGTAGAAACTTGGTTTCAGACATCATTTATAACTTGCTCCAATGGGTTTACAAGTGTTTTACTACACCCCTTTCAAAAGGTACTGAAGAAGAAAGGCACCCTTCCTTACAAACCTGCAGCACAAATCCACATCACCCAGAATTACACACACAAGGTAGGGATGGGACATGACTGCCAAAATAGTTCAGCCATTTTTAAACATGTGCAGGTCAATTAGTAATTTTGTTCTCCCAGTCACGGACCCAGCACCAGAGTTCTGTGTCCACACGTGGGGCCTCCCTTATCTCATCACCCTCTTCCTGCATCTTTTATCCATCAAGCCCATGCAACAGCACTGACATCTGACAGCCCCTGTGCTACCCCAACCAACCATTTCAGGTTAATGAGATGTAGACTGAACACTTGATACAGTATTTGCAAATAAATACAGTGGTCCAATTACTGGTTTACACTGATGCAGCTTGGACTTTAAAGTACAGTTGTTATCTGCAGACCAGCTGGGAGTTTCAAGCTTGCAAACAGAAACAATGAAGGCATAAGAGAGAAGGAAGACATGAGCAATATTGCACTCACCAAAACTGCAGTTCCAGGAAAACATGAAGGGGAAAAAAAATAAATCTCAAAAATAATGTTTCATTTTGACATTTTATTTCAGAACTGGCCTCATTAGTCCTCAGTAGCTCTCAAACATTTCACATTTCAGACAGAAACATTGTATTTTTATTCCTTTTAAAATTTTTTCTTTATTCAGGAAAGCCGAGGTCAGCATATTCAGCTCACTAGCCCCCCCCCCTCCCCTCCCCCCCCTTTTTTTTTTAAGTTTTTATTTATTCTTTTAGCAGTAGTTGCAAGCTCAACCTTTCCTTACCCTTTCCAGATGAACCTTCTGGTACAAGATGCTCTAACTCCACAGTGATGCCCAACACCTGGGGTTGTTTGAGGCACTTGGCTAATTCCCAGTACCTCTGACAGCCCTCTCAATAAAATAGGCTACACCAATTATTTACTTTTAATATAGAATCATAGAATCATTTAGGTTGGAAAAGACCTTTAAGATCATCCAGTCCAACCATTAACCTAACACTACCGAGTCCACCCCTAAAAAAATTAAGGGGAGAGTAGCAATTTCATGTTTCCTGGCTTGGTGGCTGCATTATTTTTAATGAAAGTAAAAACTAGGAATCATTAAGGTTGGAAAGGATCTCTAAGATCATCAGTCCAATCATCAACCCAACACCACCATGCCCACTAAACCATGTCCCAAAGTGCCACATCTACCCGTTTTTTGAACACTTCCAGGGATGGGGACTCCACCACCTCTCTGGGCTGCCTCTTCCAATGCTTGACTACCCTTTCCATGAAGAAATTTCCCTAATATCCAATCTAAACCTCCTCCGGCGCAGCTTGAGCCCATTCCCTCTTGTCCTATCACTAACTACCTGGGAGAAGAGCCCAACACCCACCTCACTCCAACCTCCTTTCAGGCAGTTGTAGAGAGCGATAAGGTCTCCCCTCAGCCTCCTCTTCTCCAGACTAAACAACCCCAGTTCCCTCAGCCACTCCTCATAAGGCCTGTGCTCCAGACCCTTCACCAGCTTTGTTGCCCTTCTCTGGACACGCTCCAGCACCTCAATGTCCTTCTTGTATTGAGGGGCCCAAAACTGGACACAGCATTCCAGGTGCGGCCTCACCAGCGCCGAGTACAGGGGCACAATCACCTCCCTGCTCCTGCTGGCCACAGGATATCCTGATACAAGCCAGGATTCTGTTGGCTTTCTTGGCTCATATTCAGCCAGCTGTCAGCCAACACCCAGGTCATTAACTGCTTCCTCCTGGATTATGGGGGCTCCATTCTGCTCTCTGTCCCTGTCTTCCAGTTCAGGGGGCTGAAAACACTGGGGATAACTGGTCTGGCTACTAAAGACAGAGGCAAAGAGGGCATTAAGTACCTCAGCCTTTTCCTCATCCTTGGTGACAATGTTCCCCTCTGCATCCAGCAAAGGATGGAGATTCTCCTTGGCTCTCTTTTTGTTGTTAATATATATATTACTTTTATAATATATTACTTTCTCATTTCTTATAATTACCCTAGTTGCACAGTAAGCTTAGAGTTCACCATAAGAATCCCACCAGAATTATAACAAAAAAATACAGCTCTACAGCCACATTCTATTTTCTTGTCCCCTTCCACTTCATTTCATCAGCTACACACCCGAAACCACATCCACATTACTTCTTGGATTCCCCCCATATGAGGGGGAACCGAGATATCACCTCCCAAGGTGCGATTCAATGCAGAGAAACAATCCTCACTAGTTTTCCTTATTTGTAGGTGGAAAGGAATGACAAACATTCAATATTCCATTTCAATTGAAAAGATTGGATTTCATTTGAAAGTTATAAAACACCACCAAAGACTGGAAATCTAAAGCACATGAGAGGAACTGAAAGAATAGCATCTTCCCAACACAAACTCATCACTGATATTGCAGTACCTCCATCCACCACACACTTTTGTAGTTTTGGACATTTCAGGATCAAGTTCTAACAATTTAAATTAATAACAGCCTTATGAAAAGAATTGTTGCCAAAAATCAGGCAGCTTAAATGTAACAGCATAATAATAAGTTATACAAAATGACTGTAACATAACTTGGAGAGGTTAGTCTATATGCAGAAGCATTATTTCCCAAGTGAATGGAAATCCACTGTGTAAGTATTTTATATTTACAGAAAAATAAGAAAAGTCCGAAGTGTAGAAATATGTTGCTCCTGAAAAAGCCACTAAATTTTTGGTGTGGTTTTATTTTTATATATATATACACACACACACACACACACACACACAGAGAATGAAAAAAAACCTATGAAATTAAGATGTATCTTCTGTGACTTCAGATAAAAACCACAAGGCCAACAGACTCTCACATACAACCTCCATTAAATATGTTTGCACAGAGGCTACCTCACTAAGAAAGAGAAGACTTAAAATGACCTCATATTCATTAATACCATAAAATCACCATGGGCCTGGTGTAGGAACCTCTCTTTAGATGCAAGAGTTGTGGATGACCTGATTGTTTCTTTGGAGTTACCCCTTTCATCATCTTTTTCTTGCTGATCTTTGTTGCCTGCAAAGATGAGACGGATAGACTATAAGGAAAATAACAAGAGCAAAATAGTGCACAAAAGGCAATAAAGCAGGAAGCATACAGGAGTAAATAAGAGAAGCAAAGAAACAAGAGTGATATGCTCCAGAAGCAATCTTAACTCTCTATATTCTACTTTACAAGGGACAACAGCCCCCACAGAGGGATTTAGCTGCCAATGCCTCAATACAACCTTTAGATTTCTTTAGTTCAGGACTTCTTGCAATGAAACAGTGTCCCCAGTACAAGGATATTCAGCCACTGATACACTGACAGCAGAGTTGTAATACAATGGTTTTATGGCCAGTGATTGAACCTTTTTCTTTCAATACCGTTATTTCAACCAGGTTATAACAGTTGAAATTCTGAATCAAATGAGTTCATATCTTCCCTTTTTTTTTGCAAATGTAGTCTGCTGACTCTTTAAATAGGCTCTTAAAAATTACCTGATTCCTATTAAGCCTTTAAACTTACAATGTTCATCAAGAAAGTATTATTTTTCTTAATCTTTGAAGAGTTAGTTCTTATCCTCCTGACTTTGGTGAAGAGTTGCTTAATCATTAGTAAGTGATTAATATCCCAGTTAGTTTCAATATTTAATTTCAAACGTCTTTGTTCTTATTACAGAAAAGCACCTCATAAAAACAGCATCAAGCAGTCAGTATATGCCATACAGCATATTTATGAACATATGCCTCTGACATTTGAACTGTGAACAAAATCTTTCACCCTGCAGTTTAATCAGCAAATATCTTCCTTCAAGAAAAGACTAGCCACATTTTAAAACAAACAAACAAAAAACCCCAAAACCCCAGAAACAACCCCCTGCCCCAAAAACAAAACACAGGAGGAATGAAATTCATGTTTTCCTGTTTCAACAGAAAAGAGAATGAAACAGATTCTTATTTTCATTTAGGTTTTGGACAATGATCACAGCCCATTTTGGACAATGATCAAGTTGCCTTAATAAACTACCTTACAATAATTTCACTTCCAATTTAAAGCAAAACTTCCTGCAGACTATTTTGTTGCCAGAAGGGCACAGCATCTGATGCTCATTCATATCTGGAAAAACATTACAAGAAAACTGGATTTAAATTTGAACCTGGAGTTACCTGCAGGTACAGATGCAGTGCCTGACTCAGAAGGAATCTAATCACAGCAGACTGCTTGAATATTGAAAGGTTATAACGGGAGAATCTTGCTCCACTCTTAGCTGTCTCCTGGACCTTTTCTTTGATCCAAGTATGTTTTATGTTATGATACTTAAGAACATTTATATATACAGATTGGAGCCATAATGTAGGCTCCAAAATAATGAAGGCAAATGATTACCAAATAAGAAACTCAGTAGTAGAACAACAAACAATCCATATGCCAGCTAAGCCAGTATTAACACAGAGCAGAGCAGGTCAATTTGAAAACCGCAGAAAATCATCTGCTCCTTTGCCCTGCTATACTGGTCAAAACGCAGAAAGAGCTAGAAGCAGGAATTGGCAGTGTGGTAGACTTGTCAAATCTTCTGACAGGACAAAGAACGGATTGCACACAGCAATTAGGAACCTACAAAAAGGAAGTGGTAAGGACAGTAGAAGAGAAAATAGAAGAGAGATGGTCCTAACAACGTGAAGAAATACCACAAGGACCTGGAAAGCCACCAAAGGATCAGGCTTTCCAGGTTACGACCCACTTGCTTTCATCGGACTGTGCATATTTTTACTAAATGCTAAGACGATGCAGTGTATCCTGCTGGCTTTGACAATGAAGTCGGAGCAGGAGGCTGATGAAGCAATATGTAACTCTATTCAATTGCTTAAACTTTTTGCAGTGAGACAGGCAGGTTGCAGCCTCACTGTTTGGATTGCTTTGCTGATTTTCTTCAGGCAGCAGCTGGTGAGCAGCCCAGGAGCACTCCCTCAGAGGCTGCAGGGACCCAGGTGGGGGAGCACACCTGCAGACAGCAACCAGGGCTAATAGTCCTCACTTTGTTCACACCCTCGTAACTTGGGTGCTGGTCCTGCCGCTTTGTTAACAAAAAACCAAAGAAACACCTCTACAGAAATAAGCTGGAAGCAGGCATTTTTTTCCAAGCACAGGCATAAAAATAACAAAATCTCTACCTTCAGTAGGACCATGAGCAAATCTGCAGTTATTTGCTTCTTTAAAAAAAAAATAACTTTGTTAGCTTTTGCAAAGACAATTAGCACTTCCTTGAGTTATAGATTATCATAAATACACCTAGATGTGTCTGCAAGCAAGTGTACACATGACATAATGTAGTTTGAAATATAATTCAACATCAGAGCAGCGTGTCTTTTTCTGAAGAAAAATTGCTCTGGATTTCATGAATGTGAAATTTGAAAGCATTTTCCAGCAAAATATTCTTGTTGTAATCAAAAATGATTGATTTTACTGCACAAAAGGTACTGCTGTTTCCCCTGGGGTTTTTTCAGCAGTACGAAGACTATAGTCTGTTTGAAATGAGGCAGGTTTTTTTGGTGTTGGGGGCTTGGTTTTTTTGTTGCTGGTTTCTGGTTTTGGGGTGGTTTTTTTCAGAGGCAAATCCAGCCTTCTCTGAACAGGGTGGCATGCCTGCAGAGTTAGACAGATCAAATATAATCTGCCTGATCCAAGACTGTGCCTGATTAGGTTGGACAGAAACTTCAATTTTGCCTTCATCTATTTCTAGAAGCAGCATACAAACCATTTCTTTTATTAGTACAAGGATGTATAAGACTTCATCATGAAGGTGATGATAGTTAACCCTCACATCTGCGTGTTTGATTTTAATAATAGAGCTAAGGGCTGCAAGTTACATTAAGTGCTACACTATTGAACATCTAGGGAAAAACATGGAGAATTAGACACAGCTCTGTCTACAAATCAAGGTTATGTTAGCGAGCAAAGTCATAAAACTCAGAATTGACTTCCTCCTTTAAAGACCCTTCTTGCAGCAGCTCCTCCTCCAGCTTGGACTCACAGCCTCTTCTGTAAGTGTTCTGCATCTTCTGATCAGTGGTGCCCGAATCGGGACCATTACCAGCCCCAGCTGATCATCTCAGGGTGCAAAAGCATCACCTCCATAAATGTTTATACCAGAATTTTAACCTGTAGGAAAGCAGATCATTCTTAATCATAAGCACAGGGGACATCAAAAAGAAGCAGATCTCTGTCTTCTTTTGCAGTCCCCATTTCGTCAGACTAAAACATTTATGGGCTGAACTTATAATGTCTACTTCTTCATATGAAAAGAAAGTTTCCAGGAGGGAAATCTGTCAATCTGGACTACACAGATCCAAATAAACCTAATCAAAAGTTATAGGTATTGTTTAAGGTCTAAATAAATAACAACAGATGAGTTCTTCATTGCTTAACACAGATTTTCCTCCCCCCCCACAGTTAAAACTCCTCAGCTCCTGTATTCAAGTTGGATTTCAAAATTTACTTCTCTCTGGGGTCAGCCTGGCTCAGGAGTGCCTGGCACCTCAGCAAAAGTAGACACTAGAGGAAAAGACAAAGCAACAAGCCATAATCTTATGTTTGACATTTAATTGTAGTGAAACCAATTAAGCAGGAAGTCACTACAGAAACCTGTGCCACTTCTGTGGAAAAAGAAAGAGAAGTGCATCAAAACATGTACATGAAAGTAAAATCTAGCAGCAGATCAGACTGTGAAACTGGTATTTACTATAACAGCAGGTGGGTTAAAATTACAGGTTTTAAAGCTATCATTTGGAAACAAAGCAAAGACTACTATTATTGTTTTGCATCGAAGAGTTTTATAGGACTGACATGACATCAGCAAGTGAAGAATGTTTGCTTTAAAGCATATCAAATTACAAATGCAAAGCAGCCTACAAATCATGGGGGGGAGAGGGGGATGGACACAAAAAGCACATGAAACCACATTAGGTACCTCATTATTTTATATTTTAAATACAGTTGCAGGTGCTGAGAACTGTATTTCTTTTAGGAAGCTAAAAATTTGCTGCAGAACTGGAGTAGTAGTTTCCTCAAGGAATCTAAAACTAAGATGGGCCCAACTGAGTGCTTGTAGATTGTCAGATTGACTTTTTACTCCTTGAGGTAAAAACCCAGACCCTGAACAACAGCAAACATATCTCATTGGACAGTCCAGACTATGAGACATTCAAAACATGACTGAAATGGAAAGAGCTAAGAGATTTCTAGCATTACAATTTATGGATGGATTGACAGTTGCCCCATTTTCCTGAGTATGTTGAATACTTTCTATCAGGGAATAATGGGTCCAAACAGAAATGAAATTCCTGCCACATTTATAACCACCAGTAGGAACTGTTGTTCTGTGTTGACACTTGAAAACGAAAACACAACTGGGTTTATTAGTTGTTAGGAGTAAAAGACTGTAACTCTCCAGAAGAGCCTGTGAGAAAGAGCTACAAAAAATCTTATAGAATGACTGCATGATACTTTATAAATATATATTGCTCTGTTCGTTTCCATACTGACAGTGAAAGTGAAATGCATAAGATATGCCTGTAATAAGAAATTACTGCTTTAATTATATTCATATTTGTTGATTATGGCATTTGCATGACTTCCCATGCCAGTTGCATTCCAGTTTAAAAAACCTGGGAAAAGTTGAGAAACATTGGCAGACAATCGCAACTACACAACACAATGAATGACAAAAAAGCATAACTAATTCAGATTTGGTCTCTGCTGAATTCTAATTCTCTCAAGTGAGACACTGTTTTCCTCAACAACAGCAGAAAAAGTGAAAAACTATTAAGGTCCCAAACTAAGATCACTTTCTGTAGTAAAGATCAGGATGACATGCGGATTCCCATTTGCATTCTGTGTTTATGCTCTGGCTAACAAGTAGATTTCATTTTTTAATTTCAAATCCAGATTCTGTGATTCCCCTCTCAAACTGCATCATTTCTAAGTAGCGCCATCAAGAATATTTAAGGTACCACTTGAGCAATTCTGTAGCTATCAAAATTATCTTGAGAATACATTGGGGAAGGGGAGAATTAATCAGAATTCAGTTTAACCTTCATTATCAATGAAAAAAAAAGCAAGTCAGCTGCAAATACACAACATTGAGAAGTTACTAGTTGCGTATCAGGAGAGGACCCATTTGTATGTTCTTCTGGGACTTGTGGAAGGGAATCAGTATTAACTTTTTTAATCTGAAAAGTTTATTTTTATCAGAAAGTAAAGGTTTATATGCAGCTCTGATATCAGAGGCTGCTTTCTATATACACTGTTATTCTCCTATTACAGCTCAAGACACACACTGACAGTGATGTTAGACATTAATAGTATACAATACAAATATATGCCCTACGTGGCAAGACAGCAGCTCAGAATGAATTTTCATACCACATTGCCCTTCTGCAACAAACCATTCCCCTCCTGCAGGAAAACAAGCCTTGGTAGCAGCCAGGGTTGCATTTAAACACTGTTAGTGGCAGGCAGTATTCTTCCATTTGACAGACACTCAGCGTTTGCAGCTCCAGCAGGTACTGCCTCATTGACTTGCTTGGGAGAAATGGAAGAAGCAAAAGCTCAAATACAACTTTTGTCCCTTAGCATGCATCTTTAAGTAGAGTTTGTTAAAAACACACTACTGCCCGAGTACTGGCCTTCTATTTTGAACACAAAGCCGTTTCAGGTAACTGCACACCAATCTGCTCTGCATTTTATTTGAGTATAAACTGCTGCAGAACAAGCAACCTTGAGAAGGCCGGGGTGAGCATTCATCTGCCTGCCTTCACTAGACAAGTAACTTGCAATGAGAGAGCTAACTCAATACCAGGGACAAAGGGATAAGATTGCTGGCTAAAATAGTAGAAGGACATCTTGGAGAGTTCTTTTAAAAGTTTTTAAATTTGTTTGGGTGAGATGTAATCCACTGTTGAATATTCTGAGGTTTTTTCAGTAAATTCTCTAAGCTATTCACAATAAAAATTGGTGAACATGGTGGGAGATAGTAACCATCCAGATGAATGAAAACCAATAAACATTTCCTTATTTTAAAAGAAAGGTTTAGAAGCAATTAAGATATTGTAAACCAGCCATATAAACTTAAATTCATAAAAAAATATGGAAACAAATATTTAAGCAATTTAAAGCCCTTGGAAAAGAATAAAGTGAATTAAAAAAATAATCAAGATAATGTGGTTTTATTGAGAACAGTCATTCTAGATTTATGTAGCTTCTTTCTACAAAACAAGCAACATACTTTCGAATACGGGAGAAACAACTGAAGTCTTGTCTCTACCTTAGCAAACTCTTGATGTGGTCACATTTTAAGACCTGCTCAAAGTTCAGTCATGACAGTATATCTTCCATGAGGCTATTGTAAGGAACATGCATAACGGATTGGAAAAAATGGGCTGAGTATCTACACATAGTAAACTTAAAACACAATGATTCACCACAGACAGATCTGAAGGGGTCCATCTTACACCCAACAGCAGTTAGCATTTTCATTAGTGACATTAAGGTTGAAAGTACATGGGAGAACAGAACAAGACTAAAATGCAAGAGGATCTTAAGCTGAAGTGTCTGGAAAAAACAAACAAACAAGCAAACAAACCACACACCTCTATGCCTTTACTAAACTGCAAATGCAAGGAAGTTTTAGTCTTCATAGCAATAACTCAGTACAATGAGGTACAACGAGGGCTAAGTGAAAGCCCTTCAGGATCAAAGGTTATAATGGATCCCAAGATAAACCCAAGTAATGTGTCATATGACTGAAGAAGTCAATCAGCATGATCGGATACACAAAGTGAAATACAGCCTAGAGGACACTGAAGTTAATCTTTCCTTTTTACCAGGCATTAACAAAGCTACCAGAACAGTAACATCCAGTTTGAGGTTTCACATCTCAAAGTAAAGGAGTAGTTGGAGAGAGCTTAATGCAGTGCAGTAAGACTGTTGAAAGGATTTCAGGGGTGTAATCTGTAAGGAAAGAGAATATACATCACTGCCTGAAAAAAAGGAAGTCTTTAATACATCTCTGCAAGAGAACACAAATGACATCTTCTTCCAGTCTGGAATACAAAGGAAGAAAAACCTGAGTTTAAACTGGAACAAGGGAAATTTAGGTTAGCCAAGAAAACCCACTAGATGAACAATTAAGCATTGGAATAGCGTTTCCAGAGTGGTGTTGTGATGTCATCTTTGGGGCTAACTAAAGCAATTAGACAAGCATTTAGCTCAGAAGTTTCCTTTGTATTTTGGTAACAGCTGAATGCAGGCTTGCCATAGAGACTTAAGAGTTCCTTTCACCAGAGTCTACAACCTTGGCAAAACAGTTTATTACTGCTTTTGTAGCTACAAGGTCATTGAGCACAGCGTAAGACTCTCAGGCTCAAAAAACTCAGTGATTTTCTTTTTTTTAAGTGAACTCAGTTTTCTGTAGAATCTGGAGTTAAATAGAAATTGTACCTAGAAAGGGTATCTTTCTCCTGCTTGTCATCAAAACAGAATACCCAACCACCACCCAAATCTCTGCTGCCTACAGCAGAAGACCCTTTTGAAGTACAGCATGTTTTCTCCTGCCATGCTATCCCCAGCTCCCTACCTCCGCGCAAAGCTCACCACACTCATGACAACTTCCCCTTCCTATCCATCCTGAAAAAGTGAAAAATATTACAGCATCAACTGAAAAAACTCTTCCCTCATAGCCAGACAAAACTCCTCCCATGAGCGTCAATCATTTTCTAGCCTGTGTCTGACACTTTCCTTAGTACAATGCACATGGACTTTTACAGGAATATTGTGATAAAATTCGCTGGAATACTCTTATGGGAATAGCTGCTCCAGTGAGCAGAGAGTAATAACCTACAATGCACAGAGTGCCTAATCTCTGCCATGCCTCTGATTTACGCCCAAGGGCTGCTGAGCAGCTGGACGCCTGTAGGTCCAAACAGCCACTGCGGATTTTAAAGAAAGGAATATAATGCTCCTCTCCGAAAAGACCTCTCCTCCCACATTCAAGACATGCTGTTGCCACCGCAAGTGATAACATCCCTTCCCTACTCTCACCATTGTACCACCTCAGAAATTTTTGTATTTTTAACTGGGCTTTTTGGTAGTATTTTTTTCTATTCTTGGAGACAAATCCCAACAATCATAGTTGTTCTTTTACAACTGTACCTATGGACATAGGTTTCTTCTTGGTTCTGCTCACAGATCTGCTTGTTCATAGACAGCATGGTCAAGATCCATGGATTTAAAAATAAATAAAAAATAAAATAATTTTTAAAAACCCTATACATTTTAACATCCAAACCAGGAAGTCCAGAACATATTCAGAACTGTAACAGTAGCAGCTAAGAAACTGGTATGCAAAAGGCATACCATAGGGAAAGCTTTCAAAGCAGCTACAAAAAATAAAAAGTCAAATAACTGTAAAACTTCAATGCTATTTTACAAAGTCAAATAACAGCACTTAAGACAAAAATAGTATGTGTTCTTCCTGACTTCTTGTTCAGATTGCATATTTCAGGTGTTTGTATCCTTATGTACTTCTTCACAACATCCTCTTACACACAACATCCATTCTGCATATTCCAACTACCCATTAGAAACAAACAGGACACATACAAACTTATAGTTTCCTCTGCTGTTGAAAGACAAATGAATGCTTTCTGATAGTACTTTCCTGCCAAGAAGTCTGGAGGAGAGTCTCGGTTTGGCTTTATTTTAAATAAGGGCTTTGCTTCTCTCAGTTTTATGATTTGTATTAAAATCCAGAGTTTTAATACTCCCAGATCATTTTCTCAGGAACTTTGTCCCCAGCAATTCTAGTGATAACTTAATGACAGTAAAGTTATCCTGAACACTGCAAAAGAAAGTGGAAACTCATGGCCAATTCAAGAAAATAGAGTGTTATCAAATGCATATTTTAGCCTCCATCTACCAAAGAGCTTAAAGAGCTCTGAATGCCAAGCAAGAAGCTGAGATTTAGCATAAAAGACTGATGTTTCATTCATACCATGCAGAATCTTATATGAACAGAAATATCCACCAGCAAAAAGCTCATCAATTGTGTCCCGTACTAATAGAACACTGTACCTTATTAAGCAGAGCAATTTAAATCAAAAATTTATTTAACATTTCATCTCATTCCTAAAGATTTAAATTCCCAGTCAAGTATGTATGCTTTTTAACAAGTGAGTGGCTACAAAAACATGGATTAGTAATAAAGGAAAAAAAAAAAAAAAGAAGCGACTAGGCAGCCACTTGAAGATGAACTACACACTTTGGAAGTAGAAGATGAAATATATACTTTGGATTTCAAACTATGTATCTATTTCAAACCTTGCAGCAACTTTAGTTTCTGCAAAATGTTTTAGTGCATATCAGTGTAACATTTAGAAGAACTGTGATATGTAAACAAATTTATGCAAGTTTATGTGACTTTACACAATTTTCAAAGCACAATCTGTCTTATGAAGGTCTGATGCAATTTGGTATACACACAATCCGGTATTACTTCTATATTAAAATAAAAATGGATGCCCACTGAGCAATGTAAAACAGCTATAAAATATGTTCTCCTATAAAATGGAAGTGTTTTTCTTTCCTAAATAGGAAATACAAGCCAAATGGATAAACACCTTAGTGGAAGCGGCCCACCCACAGGACACTGTACCTACACCACCCACAGAGCTGAACTGATCCCTCGGATGCTCTGCCATGGGGCCTCTGATGCAGGGCTGGTGGAAGCAGCACAAACAAAAGCCCCAGCTGTCAGGGTGAGCACTTTCATACTTAATCATTTTTTACTACACGCTCTCAGAAACTATTTTCAAAAGGCTTTTTGAAGTTCCAGCTTGCTTGCGAGCAACAAATCCTCAGAGAAGAGGACTGCAATCATGTTCTATGGGGTGTCATTGAAAGCCCTTTCTGAAGGGAAAAAAAAAAAGAGAGGCATAGCTTACTTGCTTAGAGGAAGGCACGCTTATTCCAGGTACCACACAATTTCTATTGTCTGTGGAGACAGTTTTTCCTCTGACTGACATCTGATGTGATAATCTACAAGTGTTTTCCCCCTCTGAAATTGAGAGTCAATATGCAAAACAAACAACAAAAAACTTTGCCTTCTTATAATCCCACAGTTTATAGTTTAGTCCACTCATTCATAACTCATAGCTGTAGTAACCTTCCTCACAGCACCAACCAAGAAACATCATCTGTCATCCAGAGTGACAAACCATTCTTTAAACATATTTATTATTAACAAGTAACATCATACACATTTTTCAAAGCATGGTCACTCTATATATCTTACTCAGCTGAGTTCACACTTTATCAATTACCCTTGTACTAGACATTGCATGACAAGTAGAAGATGAATGGAAGTAGTAAAGCCAAATTCTATAAGCCAGACACAGCACAATGCCCTGATGAATACACAGAGAAAGATAAAGACATTATTTACTTTGGAAGTTAACAGTAATATTAGAGTAACATAGCAGAATACCCATGTACCCTGAATACACCTTTAATACAAGCCAGCCATGGCATCCTTCTGGAGCTCAGTGGATTGCTTTCCAGAATAATTGATATTCATTGCAAGTTCAAATGCTTCTTACAGGTCTGTATTGCTACAGGATATACTTGAAGTGAAGCCTTTATAATCTCAGAATGAAGTTTTTTAAAAAAGCACCATTTTGTCAGAAATAAATTATATCATGAATTAAAAGTTTATTCCTAGGAGGTTACAGTACATCTAAGACATTAGAAAGACATTAAATTACACTTTAGGAATACAGGTCTAGTTCAAAAAGGCTCTGCATTTTCTTTTTTTAATCATGTTAAAACGTTATGCATTATACGGGTCAAACGGGGATCTTAAAATTCAATTTTTTGCTATGCTATTGCACAGTACTCATGGAAACTCACATACAGGCATATTAATCAGAAACTTTGCATTACAACCAAGTCATTCACTAAGGATGCTTGCTCATATATGGTGTTTGAATTCCCAAAACATGGATCCATCCACCTTGGAAGGCAAGGTTGAGCCAAAGTATCACTTCTTGCCTTTAAGCACACACTTGTTTAACTGTTTTTCTGTAATCCTAAATTCTTAGTCTCAGTGGACTACCACAAGAAAAACAAATGTATTTAAGAGTAAGGAAAGCCCCAACAAATCAAAAGCATTTGCTCTTTCCTTTCATCTCTTTAGTCACTAGTAATGATAACTACTTGATAATTACTAATATCACTATGCACCCGATAGTCTTTAAATATGTCATTACTATACCTATTATAGAAAAGAATATGGTGGGAATGGGATCACTGATGAAGCAACAGCAGTTGAAAACAAAAGAAGTCCTGAAAATAAGGCATTTAAATCTTCTGGAAGGTTATCCTAGATGTAATATAGTGAATATGTCAGAATCCAAGGTTCGTAAGATAAAATAATGGAAATAAAGAGAACTATTGATTCTGTTCACTAAATAAGCACTTATACACACTCATCTACAACCCACACTCATAAGTGGGAACACTGCCAGACACAGAGTGATAACATAAGAATTTTGGGTTTGATAGGACAGAGTATTTATATACTTTTGAGTATACATACACAGAAGGTATGAAACATGTGGCGAGAGGGAGCAGAGGTGAAGTCCAGATGCAACTGGGTGTAGGGGAATAATCAAAGTGACCCAAAAAATTTCTCTGCCAAGTCATCTGTTTTTATTACACAATTACCATATTTAGAATTGAGCTTCAAATCTTTCCCACCTGTTTCAAATAAGCTCTTTAAGCCTGTCCAATTGTTTAGACCCTACCCAGGATGGCAAAATCATCTTCACGTACATGAAAAATTAGAGGGATGGCATCTTTCTTTGTTACAGTGAGGCCCAGCTGATGTTCCATAGTCTGGCTGCCACCCAGCTGTTCTCTATTTCCAAGCCAGAACATGCCACTGGGACAGCTGTGGGTCTCACACCTACCTAGCTCTATGCACTGTACAGCTGTTTCCAGTGCCTCCATCAGCATCTTCTAGCACTCTCCCATCACTGAGCACTGCTAACTTCAGCTTTAAGACTCTGAATTCGCGATTTTTGCTAACACTGCGGGCTGTGGGGAGTTTTTCTAACAATTACATAGACAAGCATGATAAAGTTACATTTTCATCCTATAAAAGCCTCTTCCTTCATGCCCAGCCTTTGCCTTTTTAGTAAAATTTAGAAAACTAATCAAAAGTACTGAGAGAACAGTATTAAGCTATGCAGCATGAGTTAAAGAAGATATATGAATATAGTAGGAAAGTGAAACTATTTTAAAATAATGCCTTTGGTCTAACTCTCTGATAATGTTTCAGCACAGCTCACCTTTCCATAGTTTCAGTGGATATTCACATTAGTAAGACACCAAGTTCCACAGTACCAGAAGCCATTTAAATCAGCTATCTGCAGAAATGTTAATAATGTCTTAAGCAAGAAGGCTTAGACAGCCTGTCACTATGATGTGATCAGGTCCAGCTAGGTATTTGAATAAGTGCTAGCCTTTCCTTCCACTTATTAAACCTTTAGCACCTCAACAGCACTCTGATATCTTTCAGCTTATATGTGTAAAACAGCAACATAGTGATTGATTAGCTTTAGTATTACCCTGGGAAGCTATTCTAGGATGCTCTCCCAAACAAGTACATTGTCATTCATCTGAAAGTCAAGAGCAAATGTTATTACCATACTTTACAGGCACTATTTCCTTGCTGTTACAAGCTCTCCAAAACTTATAACACTATTCAGTCAGGACTTTGAGGAAGTTTGATATATAAGTGACTGTTAAAGCATATTTGTCTCTTGTTATTCCAGATAACAAACCAATACTTTGTGATATGAAGACAGAAATATCATCTTTTCTGAAACATTTAACCTCTACAGCAAAATATTCACACATAGCCTCCTAAATGGCTGTTAAAGCCTTGTTTAACAAGAGACAGAAAAAGCATAGCAACCTTGTTCTGAATCATTAAGTACAATTTTTTTATTGTGCTTCCATCTTCTCATGTTATTAAGTTGTGGGACACAAGTGATGACAGCACAAGGTTTTGAACTGAAGTTGTTTAAACTGAAGATGAAGCAATAGTTGAGCAAAGAAGATGGACAGTGTTGGTTTACAAACAGAAAGAAACAACTGAAAATTCAGCTCATTGGAACATTATGCAAGCTTTCATTTTAAAAGCCACATTGTCTCCACTGGAAACATTTAGTACGCTAAGAACCTTTGGTTTCTTGAGCACATGCGATATGTTGCTTCCATACACAAAACATTTATAATAGTATTCCTACGCTCCAGCAGAAAAGCCAAGTACTTTTTACTTTCTGTAAAGCCAAATGCCACTGTAGTAAATATCACTCTTGTGTCAGCGTAATTACTACAGTTCTCACTTCCCAAAATACTCACTGTATTTTGAACAATCGTAGAAAAACCTTCTGGAATGGGCACTGTGTCAGATGCTGTGGTCAACACCAGTTAATGGCACAGCTAGTACAAAACTTCATCCTGTATCTTGCATACCTTGTGCAAGCCATGCCTGCTTGGCTATCCTGAGCAGCCGACAGCTGCGTTCATTCTCACCCCTTCAGTAGTTTTGACAGAACACCTCTGCAAGATGTAAAGGAAAGCTAGATTAAGATCTAGACACAACTCGAGACAGACAGTGCTACACCTAAACATCATTGTCCGGCACAAGTCTTACTACGATGACAAGAACAGATTTCAGAGGAGAGTCTGTATGCTTAGGTGGCAAAAAAAATCTGTTTATACAAATATCTCACCGTTATTACTTATTTTGCCTTTCTCTTCAGACAAAATTGTGTCTTGCGTGTACATTCAGTGCATTTTAGTATCTTATGCCACTTTACCATTCTAAGGTGATACTCTAATAAGTTACTACATAACACTGCCTTCCTAAGCTTGTTATACTATACAAGGTGTAAGCACAGCGTGCAGCTTTTTATGCGAATTTCCATCTTAAGCGAACAAACCCTTTACCACATTCATTTTCTTTTTACTGAAAGATTAACATAGTCACATACTGCATGAAAGACAGTCTAAAATTAAAGCATTACAGTTACTAGACTGTCTTGTGTGATAAGAAAATATCCATGGTGACAGGAAGATCCCCTTTGCAATATTATAGCTAGGTATTAAATTTAGCACTTTAATTTGACAGCCATTTAAGCAACAAAAAAACCATACAAATATATGTACCTATTACATATGGGGGAGGCAGGCACAGTCACACTTGCTACAGAGCTTCACCTACACTCTACAAATCTTCTCATTTTCCTAGATGCTCCGTTGTTTTCATTTTATATTTGGTGTCCCAGTAAGCCTGAAAAACACTAAGTTCATAAATACTACCAAACTCTGTTCAATTTTGAACAGGATAAATCCACTCTGTAATGTCGAGGGAGAACTTCACTCACTGGTGTTTGCTCAAAATGCTCAAACAGCTCAGCTCTCATAGCCAGGGTTTCTGAAGGACAGAGCCAAATTATTTCTGCCCAGCTTCACATTTCATAAGAACTTTGTTTATAGTCCCAATTTAAACATGATTATATTTGGTACTTGGCTGGATGTACCTCACTGAAAATTGAGTTTTGATTTAGCACAATCATTTTAACTAAGCACATCACTAAACACAACCTGTGGTTCAGATGCAGATGGATTAAGTGTGATACTGTATCAGCTAGGAATGTGATGTTAAGCCTAAATTTTACTTTCCATGTTGATACTTTAAACACATTCATTTCTCCATGCACACAAAATCATATACACAGCTACTTTTGACTTTCTCTTGCCATCACAATCAATCCTGTACTTCAGCAGAAAAGCAAGCAACTCGTTCAGGAAAGACTACCATTTGTAAGCAGCGCACACAGTACATGTTCTTCAGCTGGCAGCTAGAAAGAAATAAGTTCTATGACTTGTGCTAAAAGTGGAAGACTACCATCTAAGTTGCCAACTGTCTTTAATTTTTTAATAAACCTACTTAATGTTTGGGGTTTTTGACTTTTTTTTTTTTTTTAGCAGTTCCCTACATTGCAGCATTAATTATCATGACTCAGACACGTTTTGAAAGGTAAAGGGATTGAACTTCCAAGTTCCCTGCTTCACAAAGATAACTTCCAGGATTATTTGTTTCAAAGATACAGTTAAAAGTAGGGTATGGAATCTTGAATCCTCAAATGCATTCATACATCTTCAACCCTCAACATGACCATAGCTATAATTAATCTTTCTATATTCAGAATTAATTCTCTATGTTCTGCATGTCTATTAAAGCTCATCTTTAGTATTATATATTATACTTGCCTCCGTCTCAAAGTCGAGAGATTTATTATGCTCACTTGTTGAAAGACTTTCATTGTTCAGGCTATTAGTTTGATTCATCCTCAAGTTTTTAAAGGTCAGCTGCAAACCCACAAACAGCTTGACAAACAACCAACCTTTGTCGATGAATATCAAATTTACGTGATATTATATCATTCTCATACTTTTGTAATTTGCAGCAATCTAGTTCATGCATGTCATTTAAAGATATGTAGGTCCTGAATCATTCATGGCTTCAAACCACCAATAAATTGTTCAGAACTATCCTCCTTCCTTGGATACCCGTTCCCATTTAAATTATTCCAATTTCAAATAATCTATTCAGAATTTAAACTGATAACCAAGATCACATCTGAATTTGAGTTTCTCAATTACATAATCTCCAATAAAGTAGTTCAACAAAAGGTACGCAACCTAAGTTATCTATATATTGATCATATAGCATAAGTTATATATTAATCATGTTTTATTTAGGTCTGGAAGAAATAGGAGTGCAGCATTATAGTGGATATAATTGTCTTTTACGTGTGTGTGTGTGTACACACACACCCCCCTTAAAAGCAAAGACACTGTTTTCCAGCCAATAGACATTTAACATAACTGTTGGGCTCTTGGTACAACTGGTGATTGGCAGATCACATGAAGAAAACATAGTGCCAAAGCCGCCATGAGAATTTTCAGTTTACATTTTATAAAAATTGAAATTTAATCTAGGAAGAAATGAATGTGACAATGGTGAAGAAGTTGGCCCCATGCCAGGTCTGCATCTCTGATCCCAACATGAGTTATTTGCTCTACCTTGAGTACTCTACAGTAAGTAATTCATTCTACCTTTTCAAGCATTTTAAATAGGAAAGCAATAATATTTTCTCTATATATGTTGTCTGGGAAAAAGAAACACAAAAAAAGACTTTACTTCTTTGATATGTGAAGTGGCAGAAGTGATAGAATACATATATATGGGCTTGCTAGAAAGGCCCCAGGTAAGAGTAAATAGAAATTACTCATCTAGAGATACCTTTACCTCTTCCATAAGGATGGAATCAGTTGACTGATACTTGGGATACTTACAATTAACAGTTTATTCACTGTTAATACTTTTTTTGAAAATGAAGGGCCTTGCATCTGCACAGTTATTAGTATATTTCTCATAGTACTTGCTTTCTGTTTTCAAAAGTCACTTGACTAGTTTTGCAGCATTGCTGAATGGATTATTGATCTGAGCTATTGTATGCTTGTGGTTGACGTTCACTTCAGAATCCTTTGAAACAGCTGTATTTCTTCAGCATAAAATTGATTTCTTTAGACATTGCAGTGTCAAAAAAAAAAAAAAATTAAAATGCCTGAAATATCCACAAAGGTTCTACCAGCAACGATATCAGAATGGTTTTTGGAAGTCACATAACAGAAATAAATGCATGGGCAGCCCTGAACTCTATCCAACCAAAATTTTAAACACTAAAATAAGCCACAGTGGCAAATACATGGCAATAAATGGCACCTTTTTCCACCATCCTTCATATTACCTTTATATGAAGCAACTCATTAAAGAAACATCACTATGGAATTTCCTTGAAGGTTCATTAAAACCATTGTTGTCCTGGTTTCAGCTGGGATAGAGTTAATTTCTTCCTAGTAGCAGGCATAGTGCTGTGTTTTGGATTTAGTAGGAGAAGAATGTTGATAACATGCTGATGGTTTAGTTGTTGCTGAGTACTGCTTATGCTACTCAGGGATTTTTCAGCTTCCCATGCTCTGCCAGGTGCACAAGAAGCTGGGAGGGGGCACAGCCAAGACAGCTGATCCAAACTGACCAAAGGGCTATTCCATACCATGTGACGTCACGCTCAGTATATAAACTGGGGGGGGTTGGCTGGGGAGCAGCAATCGCTGCTCGGGAACTGTCTGGGTATCGGTCGGCAGGTGGTGAGCAATTGCATTGTGCATCACTTGCTTTGTATACTACTATTATTACTATCATTATTGTATTGTTATTATTATCATTAGTATTTTACTTTATTTCAATTATTAAACTGTTCTTATCTCCACTCAGGAGTGTTTCTCACTCTTACTCCTCTGATTCTCTCCCCCATCCCATCGGGGTAGGGGGAGTGAGCGAGCGGCTGCGTGGTGCTTGGTTGCTGGCTGGGGCTAAACCACGACAACTGTACATGTCACTGACCTTCTCATAGGTTTATAAGCACTTGCAAGTGCTCTATCACACCCCTAAAAGCTAGGCTGTTGTGAAACAAAGGAGAGGGGGTAGATACTACCATAGTTCATATGCTATCATTTGTGGGGAAGCCTATTTTGTGCAGAGGAAGTGACTTCCATCCCACCCTTGGGTCTCTCAGGAGCTTACAGATTACTTGAATTTATAAATTTATTAATGGACATTATCTGATGTCTCCCCTTTAAATTGTATGTTTTAATCCTATTCATTTTGAAGCAATCCTGGCACATACTTTCCATGCACAATAAATACACAGCAGCTTTTATGAAAAGCAGAAACTTGTTCTCATTTGCACTAGGAATATTTCATAAGATAAAAGGTAATCTCAAAGTTATTTAATTTCATCCACAGCAAGCACTACCTTCCAAAATTGATTAAGTTTATAGGAAATATTTGGCACTCTACCACTTTTTATCCCAGTATTCCAAATTGCTTCAGTTAATATTAATTAAAAAAAAAAAAAAAAGTAGTGTCATGGGGTTTTGATTTGTCAGTTTTCTAAATGTCAGAAAGAGACCAACTTACTCAACATTACCAAGTTAGCATTGATCCCAATTATAGGCAATCATCACAGAGACACTTTGAATCCCTGGTCTACCTATTAGATGATGCCTTTAATACCTGGTAACAAGATGCTAAAGTTGAGCTGGGGCTGCTAAAAGATGTCACTTGCCTTCAATTTTCTTTCACCATAAACTCCAACCACAGAAGAGATGACTGTCAAAAATAAAAATACAAGGGTACCAAAAAAAAGTGATGCCATTAAAGACACAAAGGTACCTGTGAACCTGTTTTCATTCACATGCTAGGCTTCCCACCTGGACTACCTGTCTGTAACTCCAGCTTGAGAGAAAATCAGCATCTCATGGGAGACATGGCATGGCCAAGGAGCCAAAAAGAGTAAGAAGCACCTGAATTAGCCTTCAAGACAACATGAAACATTTTCAGAAATGAAAAGTTTGGGTTTGTGATATTATTTGTTTTCTTCTTTTGCAGTAAGGAGTCAAAAATAGAGGACAAAAGGACAAATTTTCTAATGTCCTCTTCAGGTATGTCAGCTGGTTAAGGATGCTCTTATTGTTCCTTTATTAGAGGACAAACACCTTGAGTTGGCCTTTCAAATCTAGCAAATGTTGGCAGAATACTCTTGGCTAGGTACTAAGGTTATTAATGATAAAAATGTATCCTGAGGCTCAGGCAAGTATGTGCATATATTTCAAGCTTACTGCTGTTACAGAAATTGGCAGCCCTGAGATCCAGCTGAATAAAGACTATCACTCCCCTCCAGTTCTTTCATTACTGGACTCTCCAGTTCCATTCCTTCAAGGCTTTTAAACCGTCTGTTCTCTGCACAACATTTTGGTATGCTCCTTTGACAGGGTACCCTAGAAAGTCAGCATTATTATTGTAACTGCCCCACATACCCCTCCTGTCTCCTTTTTTTATAAAAATAAATAAATAAATAAATAAATAAATCTCTGAAATGCAAAGAGCACAACTTTAAGGAAAGAGGTCGCCTTGGAGCTCTGTACAGAGAAAGAAGCCATTTCTGGAAAGCACCATTATACTATTGGTCTGCAAACTGCTTCCACACCACTGTCCTACCTGCTGTTCCAATTCCACCTCCCACTCTGGTTTTTTGTTGGTTTGGGGTTTTTTTTGCAACAACAGCACAGCTAATAGAGAGAGCACTCCTGGCTCAGACACAAGCAAGTTATCATGATCTTAATGGGCTATGCTGCCAAGCTGAAGTAGCCATCTGCCTGCATGCTTTTAGCCCACTTCAATTATGAGATAACACAATTTAGCTTAATCTTAAGCGTAAGAGCTAAATGTGGGATAACATGACTTAGCTCAAATCTGAAACTAAACTGCATTATCTCTCAATTTGACAAGCAAAGCATGCACCCAACTAATGGATGGCAAAGGTTAGCTGAAGGGAGGAAACTTGTTAAGCCATTACAACTCAATCATGCTAATGAAAGGTTTAATCTGATGTGCTTTACAGCGTATCTGCGGCCGTAAGTGCAGTTCAGGATGCGCTCATGAACAGTTATTCTGGCTCAGATGAGGCACAATAATTCACAAAGCTGTGTAGTTCATTCGTGATGCTTCATAGATCATATAACATTTGTATATACAAACTAGCCAGATTTTGTTCTAGAATAAGTCAAACCTGAACAAATGTACAACATTCAACACAGACAACCCTCCTTTTTTGAGGAAGCTACTGATCTATGGTTAGTAGACTTATATGTAGCTTGCAGAAGATTTATTTAGTCTTTGAATCTGGGGATCCTGTTTACAGAGAAATAAAAATAAAAACTACATCCAGTTTTACTGTACTTAGTACATGGTTCCAGAGTCACACCCAGTGTTCAATAAGATTGTGGTGTATCTCCATCACATGCTGAGACCATACGATAATTGGCTATATCTCAAAGACATGGTTGACTATTCCATTTTTAAAAGAAAGTAGTACCTGTAAAAATTTACCATTTTTATATTACACATATCCATACTTAATAAATTCATGCCTCAGCACACAATGCTTAACACAGTTCGTTCTGTGCAAAATGATCCTTTAAGAGTTTTTAATCTGAATTTTAAAAAATAACAAAAAAGGCAGCTCCTCTAGTATTAAGCTGCTGTGCCTCAGAAACAATTACGTTCCTTTCAAAAGGGCTGCTATTTGCTCAGATACATTCTCTGTACTTACACACCTGAAACTTTCCAACAATACTACATTTATCTTGTTGCAATGAAAAACACCACAACCTCTTCTAACTTTCTGGTTGCTTAATAATATGGCAAGACTTACTTTATTTTTAAATAAATGGTAGTATTCTTGACCAAGCTTACCCTATGCTTACCCTACTGACTTCAGCAGAACTACGACAAAGATAACTTTGCTCCATTATGCCAAAGTGATTCAGAGCCAAATTATGATGAATTATCAGGCAACAGGAGTTAAAAAAGAGCCAGGGCTTCTGTTCAGAATGAATACTAATAAGGCTAGAAACCACCAACACAAATTACTACACTTGCACAAAACTCCACTAATTGGGGATCCAGATAAGCACATAAAATAATGCATCTGTGTACTAGTATCTTTCCATAAGAACATGTAGCTACCACTCAGAATAGTAGCATTAGCTTCACAATTTTCTGCAATTGTTATTAAAAAAACCCAAAAAACAAAAAACAGTGTAAAAAAAAAACCACCCAACTGAAATATGTATGGATAACCAAGAACATTCCCTCTTCCACCATAGGCTGATTGCTTTAATTAATTGTTTTCATTCTGATTTTGAAGTAAAGGTACAGGCAACTGTACCAAACTTGTAATGCCACTTATTCTAATCTGCTGACTCTTGTTGGACCAAAATACATTTCCTAAGCATGAAATATTCAGATTCCTAATTTTTTTTTTTTTTTTCCTGCTTGGGGTGCCTCAGCACAAGCTATTCTGCCATGTATAATAATCCTACAACTTTATTCCATTGTTTTCTCTTTCACCTTTCAATTGTAACTTAAATGGTATAGTGCAAATCTCTCAGCAAAAGCACTGCTTTTCTTCCTGTTTTCCTAAGTGCTTTCTTTCTGCATAGAACTTAAAAGTTCTGGAGTCAGCTTACTAAGCACTCCTAACAATTAAAGCATAACAAATGAAAACTGCAAAGAAAGATGCCATTATAGAGTAATTATTCAGTATTAGTAGTGTGTGTGAAATTATAAGCAGGCTTTTGTGTTATTTATTCTTTTATTTACACAACATAGCAGGGAACCTGTATGCTGTATTGTTCCATACCATAAAATTTAAAGTTATAGCCTCCATTTCTCATATTAATCGCCCAATTAAGAGCTCACAGGCTGGCTCAATACTACCTGATCTACAATGAAGAGCACAATGTTTCATGATGGGTTCATCACTGGAAACACCACTTGGGCAACTGCATGGGCAAAGATAGCCGCTTTGCTTTTGGAAAGAAAGTAGCCCCCAAAGAGGACAGGAGTACACAATGCAATTTCAGGATCTTTTTCAGCTAACAGGAAACACACCCAGTGACAACTTTTTCTCCCCAGTGAGTATAAAAACACTTCCACACCCAGCGTTAATTGTAAACTATTATAAGTCTGACAGTATGTAGTACATCTAGACTTTTCCAGTTAATTGATTAAAACCCTACCATTTGTCTACATGACTACCTTCTCTTTGCCTAATAATGTGAAACATTTTACAGTGTAGTACTCTTCCCAAAGCTGAAAGCTTAATCTAAGTAATGAGCAGCATTCATCACAGTCCAGCAGGAACAGTCAAGTTTCAGACAACGGAACCAATTTAAGTTTGTTTAATGAGCATTTCTGGTGAACATGAGTGATTTTCTTCTTAGGTAGAAGATTACCAGGTATGAGCATTCACTAGATATACAAGTCACTAAGAGAGGCCTTTCACTGCCAGACTTCCTCAATTAACTGAAGGGAGGTGAAAAAGAGCAGCCTTCAAATATAGCTGTTGTACACCAAATGCATTTGCATAATTTAAAATTTTAATGTACAACAATTGGCCAAATTAAGTTCCATCTTGTCAAAAATCATTTTGGTTTGTGAAAGCATGGCTGACCTTGGGATAAGTAAAGCAGCTGTATTTCTTACTGCATGCTCCAGCCAGAATGGATGTCCTGGGAGGAGAAGCACTAGCTTGGGGTTCAGTAAAGTCATTAAAATAGACCACATCTCACATAGTTCACAAACATCCAACATCCATCTCCAAGACCACATCTTTGTAATGGCAACCTACTTTTTCCTCTTACATATTCCACAAATTTTATGGAATTTACCAGTAAATTTGCCTCTTCTTGCTTCTGTTTCTATAGACAGCAACGTGTTTGCTCCCAAAGAAGCTTTACACAGTATTTGCAATAACTGCAGCTTAAAAGCACATACAGAGTAGTGGGTGGAGGGGGAACCCTCTTAAACACATCCCAGACAGGGACCATCTTTATCCTTAAATGGCTAACACTTACTATTCTACAACACATTACAGTAGCTTTCCGAAAAGTTCCTTCTATCCCAAAACAAAATCTTCAATGTATGTTCATGCATATGTACAAGTACCTTTGCAGGCACTATGAAGATTTTTAGAATTCAACCTCTTAAACCTGTATTCACAGGTTGCACAACATGTGGATTGATCTTTCCAAATACTTGATTACCCAAATTCTTCAGTGAGAGCTGCTGGATGCTCAACAGCTTAGTGGAGGAAAGTAACTCAACCATCTTAAACACCTAACTACAAATTAAAGTCAAAGTTTGAAGGCAGTTATAACGTATATAAAGGTCTCTTAAATCCTGGAGGGTTGAGTGGACATTAAGAAAGAAATCATCACACACAGAGTTAAGGGCAGAATATGTATTCCAAAGGATAGAATATAAACTACAACACTTGTTTTAGTAACATTAGAATAAAGAGAAGCAAAACTGGCATAATCCAATTCTAACTTAATTATTTGACTGTCTTATAGAGAAATGATTACAAAATACAGTATGCAATCAATATACGGTTCTATAAAGCACAAGCAATCACAGTGAGAGCCAAAGTATTTTCACAAGAGGCAAAACTTTGGTGCAAAGTTAACATAAGAATACTACGTAAGTAAAATGTGGTAACATGGATTCACCAATAGCATCCATGAAAAGGAAGTTTGCAGCAAATCTAGAAACTAATCCTCATACTCTTGAAAATAGAAACAACATCCCTCAGCTTCCAAATATTTTTAAAGGGGCTAAAAACACTTGAACACACCAAAGACTAGTTCTGCTTTGTTTGTCCAAAAGTCAGAACTCTGGCCAAATTTACTGCATTGTTGTGTTACAATCCATGTTATCCCTTAATTTTTCTATATTACCCCTTAAAGATCTTCCAGTCCCTTTTAATCAAGGAAGCTTTCGTATCTAAAGACACAAAGTTCCTTAAACAGTTAACATATATTGGTTTTCAGCTATAAGACCCACATCATTATTCTTTCAGAATGCCTTTTCAATTAAATCCTTCATGCCAAACAAGTCACATTAGTAAAATGGTTCTACAAAATTATCAATGACATACTTAATGATTACATTTAAAGTTGATTTCACTTGAAAACAGTTGTCACATTTTATATTTATTGTCTACAGACGATTTCCACATCATGTGTCAGCTTTCAAGTGTAATTACTTTTCCCTTGCTGCTAATAAAAAATAAGCTACCAAATTCAAACTTAAGCTAAAGGATATCTTCTACTGGATTTAGAAGAGAAAGACATGTAACACTTAAGGCCTTGGAAAATAATACAGCAGCTTATTTTTTCAAATTTATAGCTGTTTGCTAGATAGCACACCAACATTTGGGAGATCTACAGAGGAAGGACAAAAATTTACTTCTTCCTTTAAGTGAAATATACTGATGAATCAAAATTTTAGTTTCACCCTTGAATTAATGCTGGTGGTTTACCCATTCTTAAGATAGCCTACAAAACAAGACAAGTTTAAATATATACATACAGTCATCCTTTTAGCCAGGACTAAAGAGACCTAGGACTGTTCCAAAAAAGCACAGCAAGTTACAGCGTGGACTTAAAGGGTGAGATTCTCTCACTCTAGCCATAACTAGCTTTCTGAAAATTGATCACAGAATATGATACACATTTTCCAATGCTTTGCAAATATTACATGAAATTCACACATTTTATGCATCCAGATCTTCACTAGTTCTTCTGCAGCAGGATACCAAGTCAACAACAGCTTTGAACTAGATCTGCCTAGACCTTTTTTCCCTACAGTAAGTTCCTAGAAACAATCAAAAGGCTTTAAAATAAAAATAAAAAAATAAATAAAAAGCCAGATTTCACTAGATTATGCTAGAATAAATTGCTTTGCAAAATAATCTAAGCAACTAAGATAGACAGCAATAAGAAGGTTTTATATGCAAGTCTTCCCTCTATCCGCTGTACATAGGGCTTTGCTAGTAATGACCTGAGGTACAAGACCTCACGAGGTCCCTCTGGTTTTATCACCCCTGAGGGTCCCTCATCTATTCCCAGTCCTTGAGCTGGCTGGCTCTGTTTGTCCCTCTCCTCTCAGACCTTGAGCTCCCAGATCTCTGAAGTCTCTGTCCCATTCCCTGCTAGTATCCAACAAGCTCTCCCACAGCATACACAACTGCTTCCCACTCTCCCAGAAAAGTCACCTGTCCCAGTTACTCTGAAGTAACCCAACATACAGACCAAGACCAAATCCCATCCTTACAGAGATGCACAGTGATTACAGAAAGCTCTGTTTGAGTTCAGCCTTCGCTAGAATGTCTTACAGGGTGAGATTCAGGACTTTATCCGCATCACTTAATGTTTTAAATATGAAAGCCTATCCTTCACTACCACAGGTGTTTCTTGTAAAACCAGAGTTAGCTACCTAAAGACACAGGAAACTGCTCAGGTTTCAGGGGATCAAGTCTGTATTTCCCTCCCCAGCACACCAATGGAGCTGAACGCTTGCAGTATTTCTATTGATCTTAACAAGACTTACTTTCCTTCATTTACTCAGAGTAATTAAGTCTTTTCCTTTAGGAATGTAATGTCTGACTGTAGATACTGAGGTGTTGGTATTTTGACCAGATACTTTAATTAAAATGCCTCAAAGCATATAGGTAAGTATTACAGCATTTCAGCTTACGTGAATTTTGTATTTACCCACAACCTATAGACTGCAGGTAACTATGTTCAGCCTGAACCAACTCTGTTTTAAAACCTGCCCCTCTCTTTACTGCACTTTCTAACAGTTCAGTGAATTAATATATAAAGTGGAGACAAAATATTAATTTTTGCAGATGCACAAGTATAAAGGCATAGGACCTATAACATAGGTCAGGCCCAGACAGGTGCCCTGATGGGTGCTGAAATGGGGCCCCCAGTCTCATGGGTGGAGCGTGGGTCCCAGGTGAGGCAGCTCAGGGCCATTAATGCCCATTAGTGCTCTCAGGGCACTGATCTTCAGCTGCGTATCTATCAATCAAGTAGGGTCTTTTTTCCACCAGGGAGTTTTTATAAAGCATACTATACTTCTAGGTTTCCTTCTCACAAAATTATTGTCCTTGATTTGTAATTTCCTATTTTGGTTCAAGGGGGAAAAAGGAGTTTCTACTAAAGTAGAAAAATGTATCTAAGCACACTACATCTTTATCATCCACAGAATGATAGAAACCTTATTGCTTTCCAAAAAAACCCAGTAACTACACAGAAATTAAATTCACCACAGCAGTTATAATGTAATGACACAGTGTAATAAATTTTAGATGCTACACAAAGCAGCTCTGGTCATTAGAATCATTTTTCATAGCTTTAATTGCATTTTTTCATTTAGTCCAGGTCATCAGTATATCTATCCACCTTGTTCTCAAATGAGCAGCTTCTACTGAAAATGGATCTCTGAGATGAGGCTGGAGTTTTTTCACCTTCTGGATGGATCAGCTGCTCTTCCATGCATGCCTGAGTCACTGCAGACACCTGCCTGTCCCTCAGTAGGCATTTCCAAATGAAATGAAAGAGGAGCAAACACCAAGAAATCAAAGGTTGATGAGACTTTTGGTTAGCCTGAGAACCATTACTGAGCTTCCTCTTCTGTTGGTTCCTGCTCAATCAGGGTTAGTGCTGTACAGCTGGTGAATAATGACTCATTTATGAACAACAACCTTGCTATTCTTCACAACTGTTAATAAAAAGTCACTTGAGCTTTGAAAATGTTGCTGTTTCCCTTTCCTCTGTTGTAATGCAATATTCAACTGATGCAACATGCAATTTAAAAGGTTTCTTTTTTGTTAGGTAGTTGAAATCAAAATGGTATTTGGTTTACAGTGTAATTACTAGATGAGAGAAAGGTTATTCTACACGTTTTCCTATAAGAGATTAACGTGCTGTCATAGCTTATGTAGTACATTTTAATTATGTGTAATTACAAAAAAGACAAAAAGACCAAGCAGCAGGTAAGAGGTGAATTTGTAATCAGTAAAATTTGAAAGTGTAGTCTCTGTATATATCATATTGAAATTATTGCATGAGGATTGTGTGCTACTGTAAATCTTCTAGGTTCTGTATAGTCACTATGTCTTTATTTTACCTGCCTTTGAATGTAGCAGATATTCACCCTTACAAGACAGACTACAAGAAAGAAAAGGGGCCAACTGTCATGACTGTCATGCTTTTAGCTTGGGGGGGGGGGGGGGGGGGGCATGTTCAAGAGTAATTCAGAGTTTCTAGCTCTTTTTGCGATGAACTAGAGATACTAACAAGTGTTGTTCCTGTATAGAAATCCCTACTCTGAGTGAACTGTCGGCACATCTCATTTTGGCACAAATCAATTCTACATTTTTAAAGAACGGACACTTGAAATGGATGTGTCCTACAAAATGGGGAACCTTAAAAATATACCGGGGATAAAATAAATTTAGGATAAAAATACTTAGGGTTACTTACTTTTAAGGTAATTACAGCCAAAATAGAGAATTAGGTATAAAAATCTCTCTACAGCTTTCAGAACCAGAGTCATTCTGGCATATATTTTAACTGAAAAAAATTAATACCGTATGCTATAAGACTGTGTTCCAAAGCACATTTATGCTAGGGTAAAATTATTCATAGTAGTATGCAGGTCACTATAATAGTGGACATAATAAAGGTTAACAGCACAGAAGCTCAGCATCACCCAAAGCAGCACATTTAGAAAAAGCATTGCAGTGTGCTGTATGTAAAGTAAGGACTTTTCCATGTGATCTGCATAATTTTCATGCTTTGGTCTTCACCTACACAACTGCCTTCACACCTCATGCATATATTTGATACAGGGGCCTCCAACAAAATGTCAATAAAAAGTAATTGCTCAATAAAAACATAATTGTTCATATTCTTCAATACAAGGCTTTGTCTACAGAGACAGACAGTTACAGGCAAAAACCGTATGCTAGAACTGCTAGGAAAGTACAGATCTTGTGTGTGGTACATATAAAAAAAAAAAAAATCATTATTTTATGTTTATTAGCCCTGAATATAAATCAAGCATGCATATTTGAAATGAGTCTCTGTAAGGATACATGTGGGCTGTAACAACTTCATAAGCGAAAGAGAGGGTGCTAAAGTCTTGCCAGTCTGGTTGTTGTTGCTTCTGACTTGAAAAGGAATCTAAATTAGGTTTCTAAATGTTGATGAATTCTCTCCCATGCCAACCAGGCTTCCCTTCTCTACAGCAATGCTCCTACTGTAGTAACAATATAAGTAAGGTAATAACACTTCCTCCAGCCTCCCAAGATAGAAAAGGACTTTTCATCTGCTGCCTACAGTTTGTCATAACACCAAAGAAATACTTCGCAAAAGATTTCATAATCCCTGTGCAATCCATGCCAACCTGGGTTATCCCCACCCTCTGAAAGTACCTGAATGAAAACAATACGGTGCACAGAGCCCTCATGTTGTTTCTGTTTGCAGGAGCAAACTCAACAAGACCTCATGCTCCTAGCCCTCGCTGAACCTATGAATCGGGTATCCTTATTCAGGACACTGGGACACTTAATTAGCCCAGGATTTGAGAGACGCGGTATGGAGAGAATGGCCCGACCTTGAGGAGGGCATCCCAAGCAGGAAGCATGTCCCTCAGCACGCAGCTCTTACACCTTCAGTGCACCACCCTTAACTTTGAATAATAAGTCAGAAATTGTTTTTATGAGACATTGCAATACAGCTTAACATAGGAACGCGTTCACATAGCCTGTCTTCATTAAGATAAATCTCTTTTCTCCTCTAAGAAGTAGCTGTGTTTTCTGCAACATCAAAATGCCACAATTTCCAAGAGAGCCCATGAAAGTTAAACTACGTAGTCTCGTGACAAACCTGTCAGTATCTGGCTTTGTTAATGAGACTGCTATCCTTCTTGCATCCTCCCTGAAACACAACTTTACCTCTTTTCAGTCTTTTGATAAAGTTTTAAAACATATCATAAAGATAATTCTTTATAATTCCACATGTTTTTATCGTGGTGTCACAGACTGTCCTGGTTTTGGCTGGGGTAGAGTTAATTTTCTTCCTACTAGCAGGCATAGTGCTGTGTTTTGGATTTAGGATGAGAAGAATGTTGATAACACACTGGTGTTTTAGTTGTTGCTGAGTACTGCTCATGCTAGTCAAGGACTTTTCAGCTTCCCATGCTCTGCCAGGTGCACAACAAACTGGGAGGGGGCACAGCCAGAATAGTTGATCCAAACTGACCCAAGGGCTATTCCATACCATGTGACGTCATGCTCGGTATATGAACTGGGTGGGGGGTTGGCTGGGGAGCAGCGATTGCTGCTTGGGAACTGTCTGGGTATCAGTCGTCGGGTGGTGAGCAATTGCATTGTGCATCACGTGTTTTGTATATTATTATTGTTATTATCATTATTATATTGTTATTATTATCATTAGTATTTTACTTTTTTTCAAGTATTAAACTGTTCTTCTCCCAACCCAGGAGTGTTTCTCACTCTTACTCCTCCGATTCTCTCCCCCATCCCATCCGGGTAGGGGGAGTGAGCGAGCGGCTGCGTGGTGCTTGGTTGCTGGCTGGGGCTAAACCACGACACAGACAGACCAGGTTGATAAATTCCTTCTATCAGAATATTAAAAAATACCTTTCTTCCTTTCAAAACTGCAGTAGAACCAAAACAACAAAAGAGTGAATTAATTCTTGCTGCAAAAGACAAACATAAGTCTTCCTTTTTCCACTGGAATTTTGAACACATTAGTTTGCTATTCACCCAGGAATCCCTTGCAGTTATTCACCCTCCATCCTATTCTTTCAACTAGAAATGACGAAACATTTGTAATATATCCCAAAAAGGCAGTTTATTGTTAAATAAATAATTATTGTTAAAATAATTGGAAATCTACATTTCATCACTCATTGACAAGTTTCTTATTATCTGTTATAGAATTCAGAAAGTTACATATTTATGACCATACCTGGCAGTGCTCTCCAGATTTATATACCAAACACAATCTCCTCCAATTTACAGCTTCAGTCAACACGTTTAATACAGTGCATACATTTCCAATTATTCTTCCACTGTAGCAAGGCAAATACCAGCTAAGATGCAAATTAGCTGCTAAACATACAGCCCAACCCCACACCCAGAGCTTTCATTAGATCACTCTAGAGAGGAATTTATAGATCAAGTTAGCTGACTAGTAATTGACTTATTTTCATCTTTTTATAGGTTAATTTTGCCAAAACCAGGAACACATCTGTTTCAGCTAATTCAAGGTAATTCACTTAAATTATTATTCAGACTGAAATGACTCAGCAGTTTCAAGGAGTGTTCCTTATGTATGCTGTCTGTGGGGCTAATCCCATAATCAACATCAGAAAATGTAGCAATTTAACAACAGAACTGTTAAGGCATTGATAATTTTTGAAGGTCTGGTGTTAGGCTTAACCAAAACCTATTGGGAGTAGGGGGAGGCATTCCTTCCATCTTCACTGTATCAAGCCATGAATATTAGAATATATTCTGTAAAACACATATGACAGTATATCTATCAATATACCAACTAACATGACCACTTAAGAGAACTTTTGTGTTAAATATTAAGATGTGTATTACCCAAATAGCTGAACTGCTCCACAATTGTCTCTGGCTTTCCTCATCCAGAGTAATATTTTATCATTTACGTCTACTATATTCTAAAAGCGTGGTTTCCTGAAAAATAACTGAACACTAATCCTGTTCATTTCAGTATCAGTTCACAGTATTGACAGTATGACTAGAAATGTCAGGGCAACATAGGGAGAACAGAAGCAGCACTGAAGTTACCTGAAGATTTCAGTTCATTATATCATAATTCAATTACACTTCGCTTAGATTTAAATGACTTTTATAACAGCAAGATAAATACTTAAAAGTTAGTAAGACGAAGGGAATACAAGACCCTGAATGGCAACCAACCAGGAAAGGTTCCTACTCTCAAAGCAAAAGTGGATTTTTCTGCTTCAGAAGAAACAAAAATAAAACGTACAAGTATGTTTTTTCCAATCATTGCTTTTCTCAGTAATCTCTTCTCCAATATACCAAATATTTTTGAACTTATTTTGAACCAGAAATTCTAGGCCCTTCAGCAGATCAGATGTTAATTTCAGCAGCCTGAAGACATGTTCTTAACATACAAGAGGTACTCATTAACACCATTAAAACCTGAAAGATGCTTTTATTTACCAGATATTTCAAGATACGTTTCCGTTGCTATATTGTAATTATCCTCATGTAAGAATCAAAGCACATCAAAATTATACAACTGCCTCACACTTAAACCTTCCAATTCGTACAGTTCCCTTCCAAGAACTTGGCTATATTGCATGGCAAATCCTTCATAAATCTAGCTGAACCTTTTTTAGCATTTGTGTGATAATCTGCATTCTTACTTAGGAATGTTTTGTCTCTCCTGTTTCACTGACAATGAAGATGACATTTTGAGGTAGCTACAGAAACTAACTTCCAGTTATAAGAGTAGCAACCTCTGAGTCAATCCAGTTATGTTTTATTCCCAATTCTTTCGGTGACCTTCCCTGCAAACTAGGGCAAGTCACATGAAATCTCTCTTTTCTTTTGTTTGCTCTCTTGATTTACCCTTCTGGAAGCTCCTCTGAGAACAGGCTTTCCATGTACCTACCAGTGTCCCAAGGAGGCCTCACTCTCACTAAGGTCTTCTGGGTCTTTCATGTTAGATTCTACGTATTAAATAATGAATAAGAAATACTATTTTTCTGTGGTTTACAAATACACATGGATGAAGTGTCAACTTTTCTCTCTCCAAAACAGCCACGATTTTCAGAATCTGATATTGCGGACTGCCACAGACAAAAGAGTACTCGACTTAGAGGAAAGATATTCAAACCCAAGCAGTTAATGTCACTGCCCTAAAGAAGAGGTGTCTGTATGAAAATTAGAGATACAGAGAAAGAAGAAAAGTGAACTTGTTTATATCTCTTCTTCCTGTCCTTGAGGGTGTAAGTAAATATTACAGAGAAAAGACCTGATCTGAGATTCTGTTTTTATTCTGGCACTGGAAAAGAAATCTAGCTTTAATTTTTTGTCACGATGCAGTGGAGTTAATTAGTTTCCAAAAAAATAGGACTGCAACCATTCCTGTTTAAGAAGATGTGTACCGCTGTACAAATGCTTTGATCTCAGTTATGAAGTATACTGATTGTTCCCTGAAATTGTAACAACTTCAATTTATCCTTTACTCAACCCTCAGACTACAATTTCCAAGGAAATTCTCAGCTCATGTCCATTAAGGCAAACTATGTTGCTCTTTGTTTTCCCCATTTATTTGTCTTACCCAGGCTGAATATAATTTAAGGCATCTCTTGAGATAGTAGTGGCGGGGGGACAAGAAACACAGGCAGAGAAATAAGAGAAGAAATGAGAAAGAAATCTTGCTAAATTAACTCTGTCCACAGAAAAGCTCTGAAAACAGTTATATTCTCAGCTAGGCTGGGAAGGGAATATTACTTTTTGTATATAACACAATAAAGCAGTAAAATTTTAAAATGCACTCGGCATTCACTACTGAATTTTCTGTTATCAGTTATAATTCAAGGAGCTGAACTGTTTGCCTAAGGGACATATCAGGGTTTTCTGTACCACAGTTTGAGGTATTTTTTCCAATACGTATGGGAGACCTGGTTCAGAAATAGCCTCAGAATCTTCTCTAATTCTTAGGCTCAAAATAAGCAAACCCTTACAGATATGTTTAATTAATGGGTTCAAGAACATTGAGTCTAGATGAATATAGTAAAAAGAAACTACTGAAAGCAAGCTGTAAAGACAACTGTGTTAAGATAATTTAACCATACTAAAAAGCTGGAAATCTTGGGTATTTTCTAAACAAAAGAAGGCAGTTGAAAGCCATTTTCAGTGAACAGCTCAAGCATCAAAATTGAGCGACAATTTAAAATAGCATCCCTTCCTCCACTGATGTAAGTTCAGTGGCTCAAGCTTTAAAAAAGGGAGCTCCTCCCAGACAAAATAAATAGTATTAAACTGACATCTCATGTACGGAAAGATTTGTAAAAACATACAAATGGGCAGCCCTAACACATTTTAAAATGTTGTTTCAACAGAGGCATTTCTGTTAACAAATTAGCCGTAATATGAAATGGAGGATATTTCACAACTGTGAAGACTTTTTAGAAGTCTGGGGTGAACAAAAGTGCTGAAGTGTGGCTCAGGCAACCGTTCCAGGTAAAAAGATGGTAACCTAGGAAAAGGGACCCAGAAAGACTGCTTCAGGAGTGCCTTGTTAGCAAGGAACTACGTGTAGGTTTTTGCTCAGGTAGCAGAAATACTCGCTGAAGGCAGCTGCAAATCTTATCCAGGGCAGACAAGACCTGGGATGGCGAGGTGGAGCAGCACAAGCATGCCAAGCATGGGATGAAGCACAGTCAGATTGCACATGGGAGCAGTGGCCAAGTGACTTGAACTGCACAGCCAGATGCTACCAGGATCCGGCCCGGGGTGAACAGTGTAGGAGACGCAACAGGGACCTGAAAATCACAAACTGAGAGAAGGCTGTGGCCAAAGAAGTGGGAAGCAAACAGAGGCCCCACTAATAGCCTTGCCAAGAAGAGGACTGTACTGTTTTAGATTTCAGGAAAGCAATTTTAGGGATGGAAAATCATCTCATTGCACTGTAAATTATCCTGTTGCCCTTCCCCCTCAATAAATTACTTTTCATCAAATCAATCGATTCCTGTCTGAAAGTGGAAAAAAGGTAGCTAGCTTACTGAGCTCCAGACAGCCCAGTTTAATTTCCCCAAGCTTCTGGGGAAGGCTGAAGCTGGCATTTATCAGTGATCCATAAAATTTCAATTGGGTATTTTTGCTGCCAATCAAGTCCTAGACTAACTTACTTTATTCCCAAATCCACACAGTGAAAATAGATATTTGATTCCTTCTTCAAACTAAAAATAAGTCCCTGTCACTGAAAAACAAATATTGAGATAATCTAGGCAGAATTTGAACATTTTCACTTTTAATATTATTGTTCCTGACCACTTAAAATTCCTCTTCTTTACTTGCTCCTATGCATCTTGGGGTTGAATAGCCCATGGTGCAGCCTTGCATCCAAGCTTGACTGAGATCTAAAATACTACAGTGGGGTTTTTGGTTTTGTTTTTAACCAAAATCCTCTTGTGCACAGAAGCCCTGGTAAGCATTTTCAGACTAAAGTACCTGTTCAAGACTAAATACAGCATAGGAAAACCTGCTGCTATTTCTCAAAACACAGCGGTACATGCGCTGCTTTTGGCACCCACTGTGGAAGTGAGGGGAAATAGGTTCTCTGTTCAACTCATTGGGATCAAACACCTTGTACTTCCCTGGCAAGCACCCAGCACCCTCTCCTGACCTAGGCAGGCACTTTCCACTATTCTCTTTTAGTATTTCCACTGTGCAGATGAGAATTTGGTGCCCAACTGGGAGCAGGTCTGATTGTCCAGCCATTATGATCGAGAACAGAGAATTTGCAGCTCCAGACCCCTGCATTAAATTCTATCATTAAATGAAACTAAAGCAAAGTGCCGTAATTTCAACAGGTGAAATGGAAATTGCCTCCAAAATGGTCTATATTTCTGAACAGATGAGGAGGAAGATTCTGTAGCAAAAGAAATTGGTCTTGGATCTCTTTCTGTTGCTTGACAAACTTTAATCCAGAGGACCTGCAAAGGAGAGAAATGGCAGTCTGGCATTTCCTCCTCTAGTCATGTTTTAGAAGACGACATATTCTTTTACTAAGATAATGGTGATAGTTGCTTACTTTATGGAGATATTCACAGGTTGTGAATTCTTAATATTGTGAAAATACAACTTCTTGCAATCTTAAGTAAGATTTCAAAGACTCAAAGAGCAAACCTCAAAACTAATCCAAGGAAGCCCACATGCATTATCCTATGGACCTTAGGTACCTCATGACACTGGAAAACTTGGATTTAGTTTTTACCTAACAACTAAAGGCTGCTGGTTTTACCTTTCATAGTGCTAAACATTTGCTTGTTTTAGGTTTTGCTTAAGTGTGCCAGGAAGCAGTGTGAGCAGGCTACCCCGCTGTGGGGGCTGAGCTGGGAGCTGAGGGTGACCCAAGCACAAGCCATGCCCTCCCTGACAGGGCACCATCTGGGCCAGCAATGGTGGCAGACTCTGCCAACAGCCCAAGGATCATCAGACTAGGTTTGTCATATCTCTGCTAGTACTGGCTTTCTTAATAGAAATCTCTGAAGCCCAAGCTTGGTTTCCACACACCTCGTTACCATCATTTAGGAATGAGAGAGAAGACCATATTCTAAGACTCTGTCCCCCAACCCAACTCTGCTGAATTAGCAACACAGTGATAAACATGTATGTGTACAAAACCTATCCAAGAATTTCATATTTACTGGACCTGTATTGCTAGGGTACCTCCACAGGAATACAGAAAAAAAGTCTGCTAAGCACTCAGAAGGAGCAGCAGAAGTGCCAGGTGTGGTTGGCTGTCTGTACTGGATATAAGGAACTCCCAACAGCTTGTCCAACACCCAAAGGCTTGTGTAGAAAATTAAGGCAGAATAGGTAATAACAATAGAAATTGGGTTTTGGAATAGTCTTTTGTAAGCAACTTGCTCATCTAACCACCAAAATAATCTTTTTTCACAGCAGTTATTTATAATCCTCTGGGAGTCTTTAAAGGCATTTAAACATCTTTCATTATTTACACAATGCTTCTTCTTACAGTCGGGTATAGGAATAAACTACAGATAAAATGTAAGCCTATGGAGTAGTTTTCAGGCTCAGGTTTCTTCTACAATCTCCATAGAGCACTGAAAAACTACTATAGTGAAGAAAGCAGGTCCTTTCCAATCATTTAAAACTGCCCTTATTCTGGGTAACAATGTTGTCCCTGAAAAATGGGAGCCAAATAACAAAACATAAAATAGAGAGAAAACACAAAATAAAGAGACAGGCATGTGAGGAAATAACAAATGTTCTTGCAATTGTATTCATTTGCAGAGGAATGAGATGTAGGAGTGGTCTCTACTGAAAAAAAAAAGCCAGTGAAATTCATAATTGTACTGGTTCTCTTGCTGAGGTTGGGGGGGGGGAAAAAAGGCTTTCAACAGAACAGAGTCAAAGCTTGACAAATTACATAGTTCAAATGAGAAACTGGAGACAGTAACTCCAGGAGAAATCATCCTGGGCTGATTTACTGCAATCTGTTTAACATATACTAGATAAACAGACACAATCACCAAAATAAATGACTAATTTGCCACTCCAGCATTTCATAGACCTTTTTCAGATATTTACGTCAGAGTTGTGAAAATGGCTTAAAATTTTCTCAGTACAAATCACCCAGTAGGGAACATACTCACTGTAGGAAGGCGTTCAGTGTCTCCATGATTGCTTTTCACTGGCATCCAGTTGACTGGCAGCTGTCACTATCTATTCATTTGTAGGAAATACTCATCCTACCTTTAAAAACCTATAAAGAGAATAAAGATGGATTTTAAAATATTTGATTGGAGGGCCAACAAAACAAACACTGAAAAAATAAGGGTTTTTTATATGCAAAGACAATGACTTGAAAATGGAGGTAAAGGATTGTAAAGCTTGTATATTTTTTTAACCGAAATCACAAATAGTTCACAATATTTCAGCTCGCTCAGTTGAGACTTAAATGACTCTATGTTTTGGTTATAATAAAAACCCTTCCTATAATTTTTGTTATGATCACAACAGTCTGAATAAAATTTGTATGTAACCTCTTACTGGTCTTTGAAAGGATAGTCACGCTTAAGGGTGTTTTGTAAATCATACACTGGCTAAAACATGTGTCAAAGTTCATGGGCTATGAAGACCATAAATATCTCAGAAAGTTCTTATATGTCAGCATAGAGAGACTGGTAAAGAGATTCACAGGTTAAAAATACATTCTTAAATAAAAAATAAGTATTGAGTTCTTTATGTAACTGTTAGCAACAAGGAGGCTTTGCATAACGGACTGTACTTTGGAGGTTATCTATATGCAAACAGCATCAGTAATATTTCATGTATTCTTATATAGCCTGTGAGGGGAAGTTTGCTGACATGTCTTTCTTTAGATCAGCCACATGCCGTGGCACGTAAACACAGCCTGGTGGTTGCAATGCTGTTAGCCATTTTTACAACAGAACAGTTCTGATTTAAAATCATTTCTATAACATTAAGGGATAACACTCCTGGAAACTAACAAGGATAAAATGAAGTATGTACTCCGTATCTCTGATCTTTACTAAATTCCTCCCCAAAAAGACCTAAATGCCTATTATTTTAAAATTACATATTTTTCTTCTTTTACTGTTTTATTATTATAGTTATTATAATAACTGTATTAGTTGACATCATAATAACTTATCTCAAGCCCTCTATCAGTATAAGCTACAAAGCTAACTTACAATGACATTTAAGCACTACCCACTTACTACCTATATTGCCTATATTTTAATGAGAGACTAGCAAAATGAGGGATATTTTTTCTAAAATACCAGAATTTGCTGAAAGGAACTTAAAGCCACTTTTTAGGTTCAGAATGGATTATAATTTTTTTTCTAGCTTAGGTAGTTTATTTCCAGTCAATAAATAATTTAAAGGTAAAAAAACAATTGGAAACTGAAAAACTGAGAGCATAGTTTTTTTCACTAAAAAGGTAGTTATGAGGCAGATATGACAAGCTGAATTCTGCTAGTTTTAAAATCTTGAATTACGCAAAATATGCACAGCTTTATGATTTAATAAAGCGCTGTCTTTTCAGTGCCAAACACTTTCTAATGACTCTTTTGTTGTTGTTGTTGTTGTTGCATATTTACCATTGGATTTCATTCATTTTTATTCAAATAGTAGCTTACTGATGTTTTTAATTTTATTTCTGTTTTCATCTTAAAGTAATTCAACACAAAGTAAGAACTAAATACAACTTCTGAAAATTAGAAGAAGCAGGATTCATTCATAATATAAAATCTAGCAATCTGAAAGGAAAAATGTTAGGTTGTTTTCAGCCTTGTATATAGTAAGTCTGTACATACTTGGGGAAAAAATGTACCAGATTTGTTTAAATTTTATATGCAGCTGTTCATCAATTTAGCAATAAACGCTAATGTTTTCTTGGGGGAGGAAAGGGGAGCAAAAAGTAAAAACTAAAAAGTTGACATGTGAATCAAAACTTATGCATGTTCATTAGTCTGTGGGTAAAGTAGGTGGTTTAAGCTTCTTGGACTAAGTTAGTCCCCACTAGTGATGTATCCATGCTTGGAGTTACACTTTGATAGTGGCACACATTTCAGCCTCTTGTAAGGTAAAGCCCAGGTACCCTTCTTGGCACAAGTAACATAATGTGCTATGTTGTTCATTTTTTACTACTTTATTTCATATGGTAGATAAAAATATTTTTAAATTATGAAAAATTCTTCTTCGTCTTTGTTTTTCAACAAATACAAACAACTTGAATTCCATGAACTGGCAGAACATGCTGCTACATATGAAATTCAAAGAATTCAATTTTTTTAAGTCAGTCAAATATTCCTTTGACATAAGGGACTCTGTATGCTTAGTTGCAAGGCTCTGTGTAGAGACAATGTTGCTTAGAGGAAAATATATGTGAGCAGCAGGATAGCTGTCCTCCACTGCCATTAAAATCAGTTCCTGAGAATGAATTACTCCTTGGGCTTAAGACATCTGAGATGAAAGCTTCTGTGTACTCTGCCTGTTTCCCTGCATGATATGTTCTCTGCCTGGGTTCTATAATGGAAAGAAACCAGTTACATCTGCTGTCATAGACAGCCCAGATCTCTCTGAAAGGCTGTGTTTGGATTACATCTTGCAAGAGCATGCTTCAAACCAGCCAAACCTAACAGAGAAGGCACAAATGCTCTTTTTACCTTCTCCCCACTAAGTTTCAGCCACTTTGTCAAGCTCTTCTTCTTATCATTGTCATGTGGGAAAATGACAGAAGTATCTGTTAGTAAGTTTTATAAAAAACAGAGATTGCCCAGATGATTACTCAATAAAGAACTGTAAATATCATTAATTTTGAAAGATTTAATATACTCACAGACTGGAGTATAGGGGCATTAGAATGCTAATGATATTAATATAAAAAATAAATCTTCTTGGCAGACCCACCCAAATTTACACTGTCTACCTGTATTCTGTGAATGCAGGGGAAAATATAGCACAAGTAAAGTGGAATGGAAGGGACTCTAGTTTTATACAATGCCTTTCATATGTGTGTCTTTAGCTAATGACATCCAAATGTGTACCTGAGAGCATCATCTGACATCCTGTGCCAGTCTCCTAAAGAATTTGCCAGCAAGCATTTTTCATTGTGTCATTTATATGCAGTTTTATTAAATAAAGGAAATGTAATGGCCTGCTGACCATTTTACTTTTGTGTGTGTCAAAAAAGATGTATTATAGTAATTAAATTGTACTTGTTAGGCCTAGTTCCTACCTGTATTTCTGAGCTGATCTAAAAGTATGTGAACGACAAGAAAGAACCAAATGATAAATAATGAGTTAGTGGTTTTATTCTAATTAATATAATTACAGATTGGCTGTCCCTCAAGTACGTCTCTGGTCTTTAAATGAGTCTTGGTTATAAATGGAAATCAGCAGCAATCTCTCCATCAATTTCAGGTTAAACCATCTTTTCCTGTCTTCACGTGGCAAAGTGCCTTAATGTTGACAATCTTTCCCCAGGAAATGGCTAAAATATCTATGTGAATTATTCTTTTCTAAAATTCAAGAGCTTGTGTCCCCCTCCCCTCTAAAAAAAGAAGAAAGAAAAAGGACAGTTAAGAACCAAAACAATCATGGAGGCCCTCTGACTGTTGTTGGCCAAACTGCCTTCTCCCTACCCCTGTCCATTTCCACACTTTGTTCCCCTGGGGCACACCAAGATGTGACACCTAAGCCCCAGTCCTTGCAGCACCCTGTGATAAAATTCTTCGAGTGCTCCATATCACCCCTCGTTTCTCACTCCCGCCCACGCTGCCACAGCCTCCTGAGCCTCCTGTGTCCTCCTGAGCACTCATGAGCTGGAGATGGCCGAGAGGAGCTGGAGCATCCAGGCACACAGAGACGCCATGGGCAGCAGGATGTGGTTTCTGGGATCATCCGGCTGCTGCACCTCAGAAACCGTGACCCAGGAGGACACCGAACACCAGCTGTGTCTCACTGGCCTACCAGCCGATTGCCCTGGCTCTGAGGTGCTGGACATGTGCCCTGAGATCCTGCCGGCGTGATCATGCCAACAGCCAGGTACGGGATGTCCCAGGCCAGGCTGCTGGCTGACCGGCAGGGGCAAAGAAAAGGTTTGCTCATCAGATTACAAACTTGGGGCTACCTGCACACTTGCCTTCTCATGTCAGCACCGATATATATATATATCTCACAAAGCATATGCCACACAGGTTACTAAATAGGGCATGTGCATGGGGATTCAAAGGACACTGGAGGTGGAGAGGGGATGCTGATCATGCTGCACTGACCAATTCAGGGCACCCAAAGGTGCGCGTGGTTCACGCTGCAGGGACGTATGCATGGAGACTCTCTGGTTCTCCTGAGATTTCTCCCTGACAAAAGAACTTAGGTATTCTCCAAGCTACTCCAAATGCACTGTAAGGACTGGGCAACACAGCTTTGGTGAGGGTACCAACTGGATGGTAAAGCAGGATGTAGATACAGTCATTATATCTCATCTTTTTCACATCAATGTCAAGGCAAAACTCTGAAGCTCAGAATTTTAGAAGTATCCTGGTGATATGTACATAAGTGCAAATATACTGCATGTATGCAACCCAAGGGCTTTTTGTACAAGAGGCTCAAATGCGTACATATGCTGAGAACATTGCGTGTACATTGTGGATGCGTGCAAAACTATGCATACTTCTTCTCCAGTGGAGACGTCTGAAAGCAAATAATCCCTTTTATCACCATTTTCTAGAAAATAATCTCATGTATTAAAACACTGAAGACATCTCTTAATTTCACATCAACAACTGTTCCAACCAAGATTAGCACTTTAACACAGAAGTACATAAACCCAGTATGTGGATCCATCATTTATGTTAGTGAGCAGAAATGCTCACTGTACATCCATTGATCCACACAGGTTACATGTTGTGGTTTAACCCCAGCCAGTAACTAAGTGCCACACAGCCACTTGCTCACTCCCCCTGCCAGTGGGTTGGGGGAGAGAATCAGAAGAATGAAAGTGAGAAAACTCAGGGCTGAGATAAAGACAGTTTAATAGGTAAAGTAAAAGCTGCACACGCAAGCAAAGCAAAACAAAGAATTAATTCACTACTTCCCACTGGCAGGCAAAGGTGTTCAGCCATCTCCAGGAAAGCAGGGCTCCATCACGTGTAACGATTACTTGGGAAGACAAACACCATCACTCTGAACATCCTCCCCTTCCTTCTTCTTCCCCCAGCTTTATATGCTCAGCATGATGTCACATGGTACGCAATATCCCTTTGGTCAGCTGGGGTCAGCTGTCCCAGCTGTGTCCCCTCCAAGCTTCTTGTGCACCCCCAGCCTGCTCACTGGTGGGGTGGGGTGAGGAGCAGAAAAGGCCTTGACTCTGTGTAAGCACTGCCCAGCAATAACAAAAACATCCCTGTGTTACCAACACTGTTTCCAGCACAAATCCAAAACATAGCCCCATACTAGCTACTACAAAGAAAATTAACTCTATCCCAGCCAAAACCAGCACACTTGTGCTGCTTGATCTTGTGAGAGGAGTTTTCACCTTTATAACCATTTCCCTTTGGAACAGCTCCTACGGTAGCTTCTAATCTAATTTGGATTATCTTTAAAAACCACTGGTTTCCACCATACATTTTCATGTCTCTTAAACATTTCTGTCCATTCGATATTAGGTTCGATCTAAGGAACAGAGACATAAAGGAAAATGGATGAGATAACCCTTTACCCATTTGCAATGTTATTCTTTCATTCACTCCACTCTTCCTTCAACTTCAGATAATGGAAAGCTAGTTAACTCACTTTATTTTCTATTCTTGTGTGAGAGATAAATGTGTCCACTGGAACTGCTATGGGAGCTCAGAAATGGGAGGCATTTTATTTCACTTTATTTTCTGAATTCCTCTGAGTGATAAATAGTTACTAGGCTCTTCAGAGTTGTCCTGGGATTCACAGGATCACAGAACCACGGAAGGGCTGAGGTTGGCAGGACCTCTGGAGGTCATTTGGTCCAAGCCCCCTGTGCAAGCAGGGACACCTAGAGCTGACTGCCCAGAACCATGTCTGGATGGCTTTGGAATATCTCCAAGGATGGAGACCCCACAACCTCCCTGGACAACCTGTGCAAGTGCTCGGCCACCCTCATAGTCAAAAAGTGTTCAGAGAGAACCTCCTGTGTTTCAGTTTGTGCCCATTGCCTCTTGAATTCATGTCACTGGTAAAGTAGAAGTCATAAACTTATGCTTCCCTACTGGGCCTGCACCTTTCATAACTTAAACTATACTCAGTTATTATGGTCAGTGTCACTGACCATTCCCATTGCAACTGCAAAGACACTGAATCCAAAACACATGATGCTTGAGTGTGGTAACAGATCTCTTCCATGCAGATTTAAGAATATTAGCTTACAAAGAAGCTCGCAGTGAGAGGTTTTTGGAAAACAGATTAACTAAATATTTTCAGTTCTTTACAGTAAATTTAAAATATTTCCAGTGTTTCTTTTCAGATTTGTTTTCCAACAGATGGTGCCTTCCTCACGATCTGCAATCTCTTTGGCCAGCTTTTCAAACTCTTAGCTTTATCAAATGCTGCAGAATTGGGCAATCTAATCAAGCCCTGAATAACTACCAGAGCAGAGTACCCAGCTAGCTGCATCTGAAGTCATCAAGAAAACATTTTTTTTTTTTTTTTTTTTTTTTTTATTTGAATCATCTAGGTTGGAAAAGACCTTTAAGATCATCCAGTCCAACCATTAACCTACACTACCAAGCCCACTCTAGACTAATCAAGGGTAGACCAGACTAAACCATATCCCGAAGTGCCACATCTACCCGTTTTTTAAACGCCTCCAGGGATGGGGACTCCACCACCTCTCTGGGCAGCCTGTTCCAATGCCTGACCACCCTTTCCGTAAAGAAATTTTTCCTAATTTCCAGTCTAAACCTCCCCTGGCGCAGCTTAAGCCCATTTCCTCTTGTCCTATCGCTAGCTACTTGGGAGAAGAGACCAACACCCACCTCACTACAACCTCCTTTCAGGTAGTTGTAGAGAGCGATAAGGTCTCCCCTCAGCCTCCTCTTTTCCAGGCTAAACAACCCCAGTTCCCTCAGCCTCTCCTCATAAGACTTGTTCTCCAGACCATTTGGTTAGGAAGCAGAGGAACCGGGCTGGCCCTTGCGCCGGGGAGCAGGGGACACAGGGGACACAAGGCAGGCACTCACCCCTGGACTGCAGCCCCGTGACACCCAGCCAGGCAAGCGGCACGGGCCAGGACTGAGGGCTGCGCCTGCAGCAGCCCCCAGGTGAGGGGGGAGCCCTCCTAGCAGCCCACTCCCACCCAGCTCCCTCCTGCTCATAGGGCCCAGGACCCATAGCTGGCCTCCACAGGGCTGGCCAGGGACCAGGGCCCAGCAGAAAACTTCTGAAAATGTTATTCTCTTTGCAATAAGAAAAACAGAGATATCCACAACTAGAAGAAATGGCTCATGACGTGACTCACAACTGTTTTCTCTTCCTAACACAATTAAATTGAATTCACAAGGGTTTGCTATGAGTTTTGTTTACAAAATCTGGAATCAGAAATCTCTGCATAAGATGTACAACATGAGAAATTAGCAAAACGGTGACATGGTAGGCTGCTGACTGAGTAATGTATAGGAGTTCTGGTATCTATTTGCCTTTGTGTTTTATTCCTGTTGACCCCATTCAAAGGCCTGTCGCCTCTCTGGTATGGTACTTAACATTAGAACTATGTCTCCTGGTTTTGGATGGTGCCCGCCTTTGCTTCCTCTGCAGTATAAATACCGCACATGAATTACATATATAAAAACATACATATATAACGTGTATTCTTTAACAACCACATGTCCTCACAGATATATAAATAATTCTCTAGAGAACAGTACTATAAAACTCCATGAAACAGTATCACCCATAGTTTAGAGCCATGGGAGGACTCTTATCACAAAGTATGCATTTTGCTTTACATTAAATTAGTTGTAAGAGAGAAAATGTAAATTGCGGGCTGTATTTATATTCTCTCCCAAAATAATGAGCAAATGATCAATAAACCCCAAAATTACATACACAGAGGAAATATTTTTTACATTTTGCTTATAAACTTTTGAAACCAACTACTGCAACATATTAATTGATTTGAAGATCTTAGGAAGATTTTGCAAGTATCAGCCATGTGTATCAATAATGAGTACATGCAGAAGCGTAATAAAAATGAAAAAGAAGGCAACAATAAATAGGCGATCATAAAACCCGACAATTTTCACCCAGGTCACCTAACCTTTTAAACATCAACCCTTCTTCCAAACAGGTCTCAGAATTATTTTAAACACAAAGTTAACAATACTTTTATGTATGCTAATAGACTTTTAAAAATTGTTTCCAGACTACAGTATTATAGTAATAAACTAGTTTATTAAGTGAGTATGCTCTCTTCAGGCAGTTTACCTCATCTGCATTTTAATCTTCCATTTGTTGTTCTAAGACTAACACATTATTAAGACAGTAAATATATTTGCCAGAATTATACATTAGAAGATAATGTCAGAATATTTAATTGAATAAATAAAAGCAATAAAATATAGAAGGTAGAATAGTAAAACTAGAAGTTACTGATACTGCTTTGGTTAAACTAAGAAAATGCAGTCTCTGAAGAACAGGTAATTATAATACCTAGCTCTTGCACAGTCCTTTCAACCAGCAGGTCACAAAGCACTATGCAAAGGAAGTCGGCATCATTACCTTTGCTTTTCAGATGAACAAAGTGGCTCAGAAAGAGAAAAGAAACTTCCTAAAGTTACCCCACACACTGACCTGGGTACACAAAGGAGTATCTTGAGTTTGAGTCCAGAATTAAACTGAAGAGGCCATGCTGCTTTACCAAAGGTATGTATGAGCAAAAGCAGACAGAAGCAGCTATAATTACCGGTATGCTTTCAGATTCAGCTTGTCATACTTTGAGTTTTGACTCATTTCACTGTCCACAATAAAAACAATAACCTACGTCTTTTTTTACTGAAGAGATTATGAGGATACTGCCTGCTCAATGCAAACCTTGCTTCACACACAACTACATAGAGGGACACATAAAGACAGTCAGACTGAAGAAGTCTAGGATGTCATTAAGTAACTCAGTTTATTCTGGATAGATTGTGTTGTGAAACACAAGGTACTATAACCAAGGAGATCAGTGAGGTTGGCAATTACAACAAGAAAAAACTGGCATGGGTTGGTCACAGAAAAGCTAATAAATATTCTTAGAGCTACATGGGAACTAGGAAGAATCCTGTAGGCATTATGTAATGTTCATGATTGCAGGGAATCCCTTCTTATTATAATGACTTTTATTAAAGAAAATGGACAATCTGCATACAAGATATTGAATTCAGTTCAAGTGGCTACAGGGAACAACAATGGCTTTGCATCATGCCTAGGCTTTCATTTTGGGAAGCTTAGGGATTTGTTACACTTGAGGTTGTGATCAAGTCTCCATTCAAGTTCTCCTTATCAGCTCTACCATATTTATTTACACATACAACATCAAATAAATGAATATAACACATTATTTATAAAATACATACCAGTACCCTTTTCTTTTCCCCCACATTTTTAAATTTCTGTATTTTGGGGAAATTTTCTGTCAAATATTGTCTGGGAGTATATTTTAACAGCTTTGGAAATGACAACTTGTCAACAACTCTGGAAATGACAACACAGGTGAGATTACTTTCTTCAGTCTTATGACACCAAAATGAAATGATACATTAATGATATATAGATATTGATGATGTACATATATGTAATGATACATAAAAATGTTCCAGAGACTGGTAGTCACTGGGGGGGAGCAGGGAGGGGAAAGGAGAGGGAGGCAGGAGAGAAAGTCAGAAAAGCCTACTAAATCCTGTAAAAGAAAAAGCCATGACTTTCTGGAAGAAAGGATAAAATGATTGTCATTTTATTCCAGGCTTCCCACAACTCTGTATCAGTGAAACTGTTGGAAGGCAGAAGAAGCAGCTAACGTGTAATTGTCATTTGAGCCAACATGCAGTACAAAAAATATGACTGAGCCCTTTAGACAAGGGAAATCTTCTCTAGGAGCCTTTAGGCAGAGGGACCATTATGCCTGAATACTTCTGACACATGCATTAAATCTCACTGCTCATTGAGAACAGCTGCTGAAATCTGACAGGGAAGCCAGGCTTTGTCTCACACATTTTGTAGTACAGGCTGGGTACCATTCCCACCAGCTTTCAAAAGTCTTTCTGCACCACAACCGTTAAGGCTCTTTGAATGAGAGCCGTCAGTAATGCATTTCCTAAGAACAGCTCTCCACCACATTTTGGGGAGGGATTGTAAATGACAAAGTCAAATGTATAAATTCTCTACTTGCCCAAGATGCAGATGTCTTTTTGCCATGGCCTGCACTTGTACCTTCTTAATGACAAACTACCTGCTTCTTCCAGAAAATTCAACATTGCAGCAGCACTAGCTGACCACTCACAGGGGAAATGATTTTCCTGTGGTCACTCTACTCACAGATGTGTAACAACGCATGGCCTGTGTTTTTCAGTCATCCAATCAACTTTTACCTTAAAGGAGATCAACAGGACACTTCTCGGTCATCACAAACACCAACTTGTCAGAAAACAGGGGTCCAGAGTGATGACGGCTGGTCATTATACCATGTACGAAACAACTGCAGCAGTTGTAGCTTTCTTGCCATTAATAGGGAAATTGTAAAAAGTTTAAAGGAACATTCCCTGAAGAAACTACCTTTTCCAGTGACTTAATAACTTAATCATGCAACATAATATAGATATGATATGGCAAATTCATGTACTATAGCAAAAGGCACATAATCTGTCTCAATTTTTGCATGGATACAGAATGAAAATGAAAACAAATGTAAAAGAGGAAGAGTAGATATGTAAAATCAGAGATAATGATTATTTCAGGGAAATTATAATAGAGAAATTGCCTATAATGGCAGAAATCTTACCCCACTCACTAGTGAATATGACCTTACGAGCTCATATTCTTCTCCCATTCTATCACTGATACTTATCATATACAATTTTATATGTTATGTTATGATAAGACCACAATAACTAAAACAGCTATATAGGCTATATAGGCTTCTTCTGCAAGGCACTGCAAACTTCAACTTTAACAGTTCAGAACTCCTGCTGAGGACCAAACAGCACGAAGAATTTCCACACACTCCTTTTTGCTTTGGTGTGACATGTTTACATAAATCCACACAAAAGCCACACAAGAAAAGCCACACAAAAATTCTCACACCAAGTATAATTCTAGCCTTGATTTTTGTGATGACTTTAAATCATTCTTGACTCTTCTAGAAAGACCTGAAGAATGACATGGAAGCCAAAGCTGTCTTTTCCTATCCATCTAAGAATAGCCATTTCAGAAAATTTTGGGGGTTTTTTTTGAAGAAGAGTTTGAAGCTGTCACTGATACACACACTGTTGTTTTCCCTTCAAGGCTGCTTTTGCTATTAACGTACCTAAAGTTATCTAAGCGATTATGTAACCAAAAAGATTGTACTAAGGCTTTGGAGGTCTGCCGCAAGGGAACAAAAAAATGCATTTTCCACAGACACATCGGGGCTCGCCATCTGAAATAGTACATTGTGCATAGAAGGCGCAAGGTTAGACTGCAAGTATTTTTCCTTCCTTTCTTCCACCCCCTCCCCCCTTTTTTTTCTTTTAATTTAAAGTGAAACCGGTCAGTTTGAAATGGTTGGTAAATTCAAACCCAGATGCTAAATTTCCCTAACTAAAGCAGCTGGCAGACTTGAGCTACTGGCAGTCCTCACCACTTCTGGAGAGATAACTCCATAAATTCAAGGGTAAAACTCTACCTGTGATGGGGCAGTCTACATTTATCCTGAATTATTCTTTGTTCTTAGAGAAAAAAGAAGAGAAAAAAGAGGTTCTGCCATCTTCCCTCGCCCTACCCTGCATAAACTCCAGATTTCTAACTTACTATATTATTAATAAGTTCTTCTAATAAGGAGGAATATGAAATATATATATATTCCAGGAAACTGTGAGCAGTAGCACAACTTAATTTTTTTATGGCATTACCTTCCTAATAAAGCAAGCATGGCTCTGTCCTTTTTCCTTCCCATTAGTGGTATTATCCGTACATTCCTGTACAGGAATAATGGCCACTACAATCACCAAAGGCTATGCTTACTAAAGAGCACGCTGAAATGACCATCCAAAAACTTGCAAGCAGCTGACTCCCAAGTGAGTGTGAAGGAGAAGAGCATGCAGTGCTGGGGCCGGGGGAGAGATTCACTTGTCCTCATTTTGATCTGTCAACATTCACACTGAGTCTCAGCTGGTCACTTCAGGCTCTCTTGAGAGTCAGCGGAAAGACCTTTAGAAATATCTGCCTTCAGAGGAGCGAGGACATCGTCTGGAAGCACCTGCCCCTGGCCTGGAAAGGGAGCCTGGAGTAACCAGCTCAGCTTCCAGCGTCTCATCTTAGACACCTCAGAATCAGTGATCCTCCCCGGAATCTGTCCATCCTCTCTCAGACACTTCCTCCTCCCCCAGCCTCCACCGAACCTGCAGTTGTGCTCCTGAACTGGTACACCAGGTTTCCAACGCAGGGAAGAGTTATGCCATGCTCCTGCTATCTAGAGCAGCTTTTAAGATATTTGGGTCTGTGATACCCATAAATCTCTGTAAACCCTGACCCAGGACTCCTGAGGAGGCTGCAGAGGCGATGGAGAAAAGTCAAATGTGGCCTGCATCCATCATTTGCAGCTTCACAGAGGCCAATGAGGTTCCTCTGCTTATCAAAAGCAGGGCCCAATGAATCTCTTCTACAACCATACTTTAACTCTTCTCTTGCAATTGAAAATATGCAAGGTATTCCACTTTTACCAGCTGTTTTTACACAGAACTTGTTCTGACAGTATGGTAATGGGAACAGTATGAAACTATAGACAGGGAAAGGAAGAGTGATGATTTAATGGATAGTAGTGATATTACTATTACCCTCATCGACAGAATAGATATATGATAGAGTAAGAAAGGACTCATTCTTTTTATTCTCTTCGAGCAAAAGTTTTATCCTTTATTTATAAGCCAATCACCCGATATTCTGAATGCCATATAAAATAATAAAGAAACACTGCCTGTTAAATAATCTGTTCAGAGTAAGAAAAGAAGATTACAAAATATATACTTTAAAAAAAAAAAAAGAGAATGAAGCTACTGAAGAAGTTTTATCATAACTAGACATACGGCAGAGCAATAATAATTTATACCAGAAGAAGCAGGTAACGTTACATAATTCTTTCATTTGCTCTATGATTAGTATCCCCTCCTATATGGTAAATGCCTTCTGTTCATTCTCTTTGTTGTGCAAAAGCTTATCTAATTTGCTTCTGTTTTGTCAGGAAGAAATAATTTTCAGCAGCCAAGAACCTGAAGTGAGAATTTTTTAGTGGGAGAATATTTAATAGCTTCTGTGTGTGAAAGTGTAGGCCAGAATTCAATGTCTGGCTTTTAAATAAATTATAACACAGTAGTGTGACTGACTCTCAATACTTTCAGAGCTGCCAAATAAATGTAAGGCCATATTGTTTCTTCTCAAACAGGAAATAACTATTGAAATCTTGAAGTCAGTTTTTGCAGTATCTTATTAAATTATGCAATATCCAAACTAGAAAAGGAGTAAGTTTTAGATAAGCATACAATATTGTAAAGACAGATATTTGCAGCATAAAATTAACCTTCACAATATTAAAACAAGAGCAAAAGAATTAGCATAAAAAATTAGTGAATATTAATCTCATTCAACCCATGCTGACAAAATATTTGCAAAGAAGAAGATCAATTAAGTAATTTGGAACTCTGGAATAATCCTTTTTTTTTTTTTTTTGGTCACTTTTAAGTATATCTGGGGAAGTGGTTAGCTTCACTATTAGTTTTGAAACAGGCTTAAGAGTCCTCCATTCCTAAGACAGAAGACTGAAAAAACATATTCTTTCTTTCTTTGATCCTATCAAGCCACATAGGTTTATAGCTTAATGAGGAAGAAAAAGGTCCTTCCTTGCACATCTACCCCATGAACATTTAAATAGCAAGTAAGGATAGTTATCTTTCTGATAACTAAGAACTGACAAGCAGCTTGTCCAGAAACTGTCCATCTGACATTATTCAGTTTGCCCCATCTCTCTTAGAATTGCTGACTGTTTACGAAGGGGTATTTGCTTAGCTACCCTTCCCACAACTAACCTTCCTTATTACTAGGCATCTGATTTATTTTACTCTCTCAGCTGGTGGCAAGGTTGCTGAGGTAGCTGCACCACTGCTCACTCCCAGCAGAAACTCAAACCTTGGGGACACCAGGGCAGGCACGTAGGTTGGGCAATCTAAACTGGTGCCTGCTAATAGACCAAACGTGCTGAAGGCACGAAATTTGACTGCACAGAAAAGGTATTCAGCAGAAAGGGACAGCAACCTCTCCAGATGAAGGTCATCCAGAGGATTGCCAAACCCAAAAACTAAGTAACACTGGCTTTGGAATTAGGATAAAACAGGATCATTTATGTGCTGAGTTAGTATACTTCTCTTCCAGCTTTTCTAGGTATCACAGGAAGCTAAAAGCTGTCTTCTAGAAAGCCCTGAGTTATGTCTCCCATGGTATAATGAATTCAATAGGTCTAAATTCAAAGGGCTTATTATTAACCCGCAGAAGACCATGTATGCAGGTAGCATCCCTTCAAAATGACAGTGTGATAAGTCTACTCTGCTGTATTGACTCACATCTTGAAAATGCATCAGTTTGATTTCATGCTACATAAAAATGGAGAAATTCCTTCCACTGAGAAAGGGCGGGGGGGTGGTTCTGTATTTTTAGGCTGATTCTCTAACGAAGGGGGAAGGTTATATAGCGGCACTATTTACCCATCTGCTAGCTTTCTCCTAGTATTATTTACTCCCTTGGCCAATTTCAATAAATGTGACTGAGGCAAAGGTCTCAGAGAATGAGAAACAGATGACTGAGAGAAGGCAGAGAACTGAATTAGTGCCCTATGGGGAGGGGAAGGAGAAAGGAAGGGGTGAGCTGTGCGATTCTCCCTCTCGCTGCCGGCAGGGTGTGCAGCGAGCACTGCCCAGCAAGACCCCCTGTAGCGCAGACTCAGGCACAGGACCTGAGGCCAATGGTTCAGCTGGACCGGGAAGGCAACTTGGTGGGAAGGAGGAGAAATAATAACAGAAACAGCAGGAGGTATGGCAAGGGGAGGTGTAGGTATGCCAAGAAGGGTTAAAGGAGGACACAACAGGGGGCTGGGATTATTGGGGGAGAGGCAGTGGACAGGACACAAATCCAAAGAAAGTAATTAATTCTACTGTTCTTGAAACGATCGGGCTTTTGGGGAACTGAGGAGAGGAAGTGATTTCATTCTCAGGCTGACTACCCAATAGATGGGATGTTTGTCTATTAAGGAATTAACAGACGAAGATTAAGTGCATAGGAAGTTTACCACAGAATTGAAAAGAAGTTGGGAGAAGTCTTGCTGGATAAACTCTTCCTTCTCTGCAGAATGCACTCTCTATTCCACAGATGTCCCCTGCAGAAACAAACCAATTGCAGCCTGCGCTCAAGCACACAAAAATATAATGAATCTTTTCTTTTCCCAATTGCCGCCTTCTCTGATGAACAGAACTATCACCTCTGGATAAAGGATAGGGATTTTCTGAAATATGTCCTTGAGGTAATAAATGTCATCCTCTCTGAAAAGCAATCTCACCTCAAGATAACTAAATCTTTTTTCCATTTATCAAATATCAGAAAGATAACTATCCTTACTTGCTATTTAAATTCCTCTGCAGAAATTGCATTCTCACCTCACGAATAACAATTGTTGCAATTATTTTCTCAAACAGTAAGCACCGTTCTGGTTTAAAAAAAAAGCAGCGGGGTTTTAGTGGAACAGCATAATCTGCAGACTGGGGGAACCAAACCATTTGTGTCTGTATTTTATACTGTAGAAGAACTCGGGAATTGTTTTTGGTTTTTTTTTTTTTTTCTTTTGTTTTGCTTTTTTGGTGGGGAAGGATTTTCCCATTAACTGAATATTATTTACTAGCAAATTTTGAATAAGGTTCTTGGGTCTGCCAAAAATCAGATCAAAATAAAACAGGCTCATTTATAGCTCTAGTCTGCATTTGCATGTCATAGGTGTTTCAGATGTGTTCAGCTAAACAACACGTACACATCCTTGTGAAGAAAAGCAGTGATTTGATTCCACTCCAAAACTCCACACACAAAAATCGAAGTGACTGGAATTATACAAGCACTATGGTGGTCTAAGCACCATGAATCCAACACCACAACAATTTTTCTGACAAGAAACAAAGCAAGAGAATTATTTTCTTATTCTATAGTCAGTTGTTTTAGAGAAAACAGTGATAAATCATCTCTAATTCAACTGACATAAATCATTAAAAACAATCTACCTTCATTGTCTGAAGACTCAGTAATGGATCTGCTTCAGAATATGCTGTCTTAGAAAAATGTAAGTAGAAAGGATGCGTGTTTCTGCTTTTATAAATATATTTCAAACCATTTTTCTTGAACACTATGAAAGAGCTCTTTGTTTTGTTAAGATCAAAGTTTGATATAACTTCATATTTAAAACCTTCTACAAAGCAGAAACAATGGCCACAGTTTGCCATCTCTTTTTTTTCTGCTTGCTTATTCAGCTTTAATAGCATTGAAGTTATCATTCCTAATCAATCATTTTAAAAATAAGGTAGCAATTGATGGAAGTACCATACGAATTGACAAAAATCCCTCTTTTTTATTCTCCATTCTTTTCCCTTCTCTCCCTTTTGTTTTAATTGTCTCAAAGTCTGAAAGGAATACAACTTCTCCCCCCATGAGCCACTATTTGCTCATACAAGCCTGTTTCAGAGCTATGGCTTGCAAAGGCTTAGGCTACTCCAAGGCCATGCAGCCTCTCCCGGCAGGGCAAGACTTTCCCAGAGCTAGAAAAGAAAGCCTGGCCTTTCTGAAGACACACCTACACCTCACGTCCCCTGTTTTAAAACGATGCTGTCATATTTTCTACTGAGTTGTATAACTGCATTTAAAAAAAAAAAAATCAATCATCCTATAGGATGTTTCTGTAAGGATGACAACAGCTAGCCCAGTGGCATTACAAAGACTATGGGATTATATGGAAACAACATAGATATGACAAGGTATTCCAGGAAGGATGCTTCTTCCCTCATATGCTGAGGGGATCGTAACTGGGGAGTTCTGATGGTAGGTCTGGATTCTATCTATATTCTCTAGCAGGTCTAAGCTATGGCTGGTATTTAATTTCATATGGGTATCCAGCTAAAGACAAGACTATGTAGTGATTTAATTAATCACTTAGGTTCTACAGACAGACCATAATACAAAGGTCATATACTGTATCATAATATAATGGCCAATATATAAGTCATCAAAAATATCTCATCAGTCACATCTGTCTGATTCTTCAGGTGTGCTAAAACTGTGGTTTTCTTCAGGCTTCTAGGACAGTATCTTCTTGCTGTTTTGCATACATTACCATTATCTCAAACAGCATATTGGCTTAATCTCTGAAGTTTCAGTCGGTTCCTGTGGTGATAGCAGCAGCACACAAGTGCTTTTAATAAGCTTTTGGAAAATGTAATGAGGAGGATGATTTCTCTTCAGTTCTGCTTGGCTCAGTGCTAGAGCACAACAATGGGATGTCGTCAGAATGAAAGTTTGAATCACGCCGCCTCATTTGCTTCCTTTCATTAGTGTTTGGGGGAGGAGGGGACTGTTGTGACAGCTGGTCAGTAGCGATTCAATTATATGCGCCATTCTCTGGACTTCAGTTCAAGATGTCCTTTGGCAAGCTGAGCAACTGCTGGATGATAGATTTAATAGCTAGGATTTGATAGAGTATGCAAAAGGACACGACTGACTTTGATACGTTTCTCAGGCGGCATGCCTTTGAAGGTGCACTATGAGCTATGGAGCATCCATTTCACCAGAGCTTCCCATTAAGTCTAATTCTCCTCTGCCTTATGTAGTGAAAGTGATCTGCAATCCCCCCGACTCCCCAAGCGTGTGGAATTACATAGGCCAAAATGAGAGGAAAACCAGGCTGACAAGTGCTAAGGACTCAGAAATGGATCTGCCCTGATGCAATGTTACTCCAGTAATGGTCACATCTCAAGCAAGAGGGAGAACCTGTAAAATACAAGTTCCCTGAGGATGCTAACGTCAGGCCCACGATTGTACAGAAAAGGACACAAGGGGCCCTCCAAGAGATCCAATAACATCACTAAGCTGTGGTGCCTTTGGGTGTCTAGGGCAGGTGAACCCTCCCATTTCTGTATCTGAGCATGCTGGACTGTGCAGGGAAAAAATTTATTCAGCCTTTGAGTTTGAAGAAGCTTGGCTGAGAGCTCTCCCACCCATCTCAAACACAAAGAAAACTGAAGTCAGTCTTCTGAAAAACGAAGGCAGTGGAACAAATGATAAGTTAAACTGATACCCATGACTGACTGAGAGATCTTGCTAATACTTTGCAGTCTATGCCTATCACTAGTCTTTCACTGATTCTCTCGGAACAGTCGTTTGAGTTGAAAGCAGGATGGCTGCCAAGGGTAGTCTTCTTTGCATAAGAACGCTTCTTCTCACTTCTGATGCAACACAAACCAACTTGCATAGCTGGGAGATTCAAGCCTTATCTGTTCTGCCAGATTTTCCTGAGGACTTTAAGATGATTGAATAAATGATTTGGAGCAGAGGCATTTACTATCTTTTTAGATACTTTTTGCAAGTACCATAGAAATCTGTTTTGTGAGGAATATGAACCTCATACAGATTCTCACAGAAATATGCTGTGAACATTAGTGGGGCAAAATTATTCCATTAAAAATCATAAAGCAAGAGACAACATAATTGCAAGTCATCAGAATATGTGGGGAAAAAAATACAAAATTATTATTTTTTGCCTTTCCTTTCAGGATAGAAGCAACTTAGTGGTGCCATTACACTTGGCAGTGTTGCATGAAAGTAAAAGCTTCTCTTAATTCTTAGTTTTTTAAAAAAGAGGAATAGTTTAGTAGTTACAGTGTAACTATACCGTAGTAACAAGTATACGAACTTTACTGTACTATACTTAGTACAGCAACTATACTATAGGAAAAAGTACACTCATATTTGTTGTGTATAACAATAACTAGCTAAAGCTGACATCTTTTTCTGGCAATATTAATGAAAGCAACCAGTTTCATAAAATCTTATTTTAATATAACAACTAGGATAAAAAGTGCAAGGGAAATAGGCAACACAGTGCTAGAAGGCTGCAAAAGAATTTTGTTACCATGTGCTTATCATTTTACAAAATATTCCTATAGATACTGGGCATACGTTTTTCTTACCTAATCTATTCCCAAAGGTCATTTGCACATTTCAGTGAGATTTCTTGGGGAGGCTGACTTATTGAGGGAATATTATGGTGTATTTTCATTAAATCACAACTCGTTGTGTTGGAAAACATATCACAAACAGCTAAAATTGGAAAAATGTTGAATGAATAACTAGATACAATTGAGTAAGGACAGCAAATTGTGATATCTGCCATGCCTCATCACAGTATTTTACCAATTATAATTTAAAAATATTTGATTATGATTGTGCCTTATGGCAGGAGCTGCTTAGGAGGTTTTTAGCAGGAGATGGGCTAGAAAATGCCAGTTTTTTAAAACAAAATATTTTTAATATATTGGGTTTTAATATTTGTCCCAAATTATTTCTAAGAGTAAGGACGGAAAAGGACATCTAACACCACTGTCGTGAAAATGCTAGTTTTCTTCTTAAACAGAAGCTCAGAGTCTTCATTTTTATTAAACTTCTGTCTATTCAGAATACCCAGTTTTATTGCTCTTACTTTCTTACATAAAGATTGTATTTTTAGCTGGTGTACCTCAGTGTTATGTTAACACCATCTTTCTTATATTCGGCTTTATATAACTGATTTTTCTTTACATGACATTATTTATCTGGAATGGTTAGAGTCTTATCAAAATGACTGTTTAATCATTGCTGTTTAGTTCATTATTTTCATATCACTCTGATGACTCCTCAGGGAAGCCAACACCTGTCAGATGTTCACTTTTCTAAGATGTGCTTGAGTAATATTGCAGAAATTAATTTTTAAAGTGGGACAATGGTGTTTAATCTCAGTATTTTCTGCTTTATAAGCACAAGACTTCATCTAAAGTTTCTACTTCACCGTATCTAGTTTTGAGCTACTGTGATACTACAGAAAGAGTTCTGAAATGGTCAAGTACAAAGTAGAAAACCTCCAGTAGAATAATTATCCTTCCAGTAATGCAGAGCACATACCTTCTTTAGGGAAATAGCCCTTTTAAAAAGCCTGTTTCATTTACTTTGGCTCTGACTTAAATTTTGACTAGAAGGCTGAAGAAACGTTTTCCAGTGTACAAAACTTTGGGACCAAACAAACTGTCCTCAAACCACTCGGGTAATATGCTTCTGCTGTTAAATTTTGTGCTTAGGATGTGGCAAAAGGAAGTGAAGTCGCTGGTGCTCACAGAAATGAAGCCATCAACAGAGCCCTTGAGCGTGCTGCTGAGGCACCTGGGAGCAGTTCTGCTCACAGGCATACTGCCTCAAGCAGTAAAAACAACAGCAAAAACTTCCTCAGAGAAGCTTGTATTGAATGTCCTTGGAAAAAAGTTTAAATTCTAAATGCTCAATCTGCTAACAGGAAATAAGTCATAATCAAAATACTGGTGCTGACTAATTTGACTTCTTGCATCAGAAGCAGAGAGGGAGTAACTGGTTTGCTTCTTCACTGTTTCTGTACTTAGGGCTCGTAATACCGTAAACAGATCCAAATGCTGTAGTATTTAATACCAAAGCCATAGTACGAAAAGGACATGACCCCAAAGTAATGTACCGCATCATTTGCACTGAAGTTTATAAAATGACAAGCTGACAGGCATCCGTTCATCTGCTGATTCACACAACTCCTCAATGAGCATCACAGGTTCCCACTTCTCCCAGCAAGGACTGGCTTCTGAGGCAATCTGCTGGCGGCGAGACAGACGGGTGCCACTGCTTATCTATCCATACCTAGGTTTGGATGTTATGAGTGACGGGGTCCTCTGAATTTCTAGAACATGGGAGAAATGTAACAACATGGGAACACAAGAGGTGGGGAAGAAGATCAGGTGACAAAGTTTTCCCCTCTGATACATCACTAGATCTCAAGAAGAAGTTGGGAACATTTTCTTGTGCTTAGAGGATGAATCTAATCTGTTTGCCCTCACAGTGCTGCAGATCTGTCAAGCCTCACACATTATGTCTCATTCTGATACACTTAGACTCCACCTCATGCTCTCCAAGTACCTTCAGCACATGCATTGACCTCATTGTTTCTTGGCCTCCGGGCCCCTGGGTGTTGCAGATGATAAATCAACAGATACTTTGTTATTTGCTAGCTCTTTGACAAGTACTGAAGTTGCACAAAGCTGGCCTAAAATTTTTCCCCTAAAATCTGGTTTCCTTTCTTTACAAATGAAAGCTGAGATTCTTTTATGATTGAAAGTATCCAAGGAAATGGGGATTTAAGGCAAAACCTTAATGCCATGTCAGTCAAAATATAATCGGACCCCTCCTTTGTCAAAGGTTCCAGTAGGACAAGGTTAGCACCCCATCGGGAAGGGGTTTTATTTTTTTTACACTATTTTTGACATTATGCAAAAACAGTTCTATATTTACTGTTAAGCCTCCTAACCCATAGCACAACCTTTGCCATCTGTGTTCTATATTGCAACTGACAATATATAAGATTCCCAAAACTTTAGGATAGTAACATTCTTTCATAGTCACACTTGACTGATGATAACAGGATAAAATCAATGAGACTGTAGAATAATTTTCAAGTAAAATTAATCAAAATTCTGGGTTTCATTAAAGAATATATTTTATGCAGTGTGTGGGGGGAGGGGAGTTGACAACCCGTAAGAATTTATAAAGAATTATATTCCTTGTTCTGAATCTTACAAGAAGCTTTCAAAGATGCATGTAAAGATAGTCCTTCTGTAATGTATGTTTTACTATACAAACTCATTCACAAGTTCATCCAAGTCTATCCTCACAAACTGTCGCACCAGAAACTAAATCACATAACTAGACGATTCATTTAATCTTTCAGAAATTAAACTTAATTTATTAATTTATGTATTAATAAATGGCAGCTAACAATTTCATGGTGATCTCAGCAGCTCCCCCCACATTCTGTACCAAGTCTAATGCTTGGAAACTGCATTACCAAAACTGCCATCCTTTTCACCCACCATACAGATATAAACATAAACACACATGCTCGACAGAATATGGTTTATGAAGACCTTTCACTTAAATAAGAACAAATCAAGGATTCAGATAAACAACCAACACAACAAATTATTCCTATTACAGTCATCAAACCTAACAATGAAGCATTTACCTGTTATAGAGACAGGAAAATATTCTACACCTGTTTTTGTTTAAGTCTTTTTCTTCGAATGCAACACTCAAGTACAGAGGCACACTCCTTTCCAAAAAACACCCCATCATGCCTTCTGAAGAGGAAAAAAAGTCTTTGCTGTGAACCATGTTTTCTTTATAAGCCTTTGCTCCCAAAATACTTTGTTGCTGTGCATTTCTTCCAAAATCTTCTGAAACAGATATGTAAAATATCCACGACAATTGCTTGAATCAGTACGTGAGACCTAACTGAGTCTAAAAATAGGTGTAATTGGAAGAATATCAAGCAAAATGAAGAAAATATTAAAATCTGTAAGTTCAGTCTTTTCCATGGGGTGAAGGCCTCTAGAAATTATATGTAGATCAATTTATTGTGGAAAGCCCTCTTGTCTAGCTTGCTGTAGAAGTAAAATAAGGTGAACTTTTTCCTGGAGAAAAGCAGAAACACTTATTGCATTCAATATTGAAGACTTTCCAACATTTTCCAAGAAGGGATGCATAGGACCTTAGTTCAGTTAACTCTGTGCTTCAAAGGCAAAGAAAAGAAGTGCTAGGCAAGCTCACTAATTACAGAATTCAAGATTATTTTTAACAGGAAGTGTACTGAAAGCTTTTCTGCAACACTAAGTTGTTTCCCAAAGGAACATGGACAGCAATAAGAAATGCAGTATCTTAGAATTAGTAGCTTAGAGTTGCACGAAGTCATATCTACCACAGGGGAAAAAGGTATGTATTTGGCTAAGTTTTTGTAATAATTCATGCTTAAATAAATGTGAAAAAGGAGAGTGAAAAAAGCACATTTGCTAAACATTTTTATTTTTCAGAGAAAGGATGACCACCAGTTTTAGTCATAGGGCATGAATAAGATTCCTAGTTAGTGTTGCTTCTTTCACCTTCTCCCTGTGTCTGTTACTTAGCCATATTTAATGTCCAAGTTAATAACTGAATAAAGTTTTCTTAATGTTGACAGAAGGAGATTCTTAAGACAGTAGATGAAATATTGTCATTTCTTGTGGTATCTCCCTAACAGTGTTTGGGACAACAAGTTTAGATAATTTACCATTGTGTCTTACATGGGTACAAAGCTGATCTATTGCACATTACTCTGAGAGACTTGAATGAAAAGAGAGCATAGTATCGCCTGGAAGGCTACATCCAATACTGGCTGTTGTCTTAGAAAGCAGGTCCGTCCCAGCCTCTCCATTTTCAAAATGGCATGGTTAGTAAGGACTCACTTTTACATATTGAGTGCATGTGTAGTAGAAGTATCTTTATTTACTGAAATGAAAGTGCCTTCTACAGAGAGATCAACTGTATTATGTACACTGAAAATTTTCCTGTATCTATAGCAGCTGCCTAGGCCTGCACACTGTGGAATGGGGTAAAATATCCTGCCTTGACTACAACACAATTTGGAAAGTTGGGTTCATAAAGGATACTGGCCCTTCCAAGAGCAACAGTTTTAACTGCCCACTCTCCCATTTCTTTGATGGGAGCAAGCCCAAAAATTAGGGCTTTCCCCTACATCTTCCTCCCTAATCCATCCCTTTTCTCAATCATTTCCCTTCCCAAGGCAGGAGTTGTATGCCTGTAGCCCTTCATCTTTGAGATGGCAACATTCAGCTTTACCTGTACTGCTGAGAAGACATGAGCCAAGTCCAAAAAGTAGTAAGACCTCGACAGATCTAGTTTGGGCGCACTTGTAAAGCACTAAGAGAACAAGACAGAAACAGCCCCGTCAACAACTGTCCTTAGGACTTGGAGGAACAAGAGCAGAAGTCCTCTAATTACATGCTCAGAAGTGTTCACCCAAGATCCCTCGTCGAATCAATCCTGCATAGTGCCCTGCCAGGAAGACTCGCATTTAACCCTCCCTGTCTAGAAGTGCAAGCAGCTCCTGGTTGAAACAGCAACTATGCATTTTGTTACACACGGCTTTCCCGATTTCAGATATTTCCAGGTGAGAAAGATTGCAGGTGGGAAACAGGGAGACAGGGTTTTAGGTGAGAAAGCACAAGGAAAATAGTCTTTTTAGATATGATGCAGCTTTACAGAGAGGCTCTGGTATTATAGAGGGCCAAATAACTTCCCAGCCTCTAGTGTATGCCTGTAACTTCAATCCAAATTTGCAGCCAGACTAGAAATGCTTTCTCTAGTTCATCAAGCAGACTACCTCAGAATACAGGAAATGTAACAGTTATTTCAACATTTTCCAGGGAAAAGATACTAGAGTTCTGTCATTTTATTGCTTTGTTTTTACACTATTTCATCAGGCAAAGTCTCAGCTGGAGTATTCAGTACTCTTCTATTTAATGAATTATCCTAGATTAGGTGGGACATTCATTCTATCATGACTGCGGTGAAATTATGATATTTACAGGAAGACAGTCAAGACAAAAAAAACCCTGTAGTTTATAAAAAAAAAAATAGTTGGTAGCAATGGCACTGCTAGAAAGTGCCACTGACTTTCAAAGAGGTTTAAACTCTTAAATGCCTTATCACTTTTGAAAACAGGACCTGGACTTCTAATTGCCTCAAATATATTAGGAAATTGTACACAGGGTTAAGCTAGATATCCAAATTCTTTTGGTAACTGACAGGCTTCTCAGAACCATTTTAAGACATACACCTCTTGGGTTTTGACTGAATATTTTATGTACAGCATTGTTGTGAGCCCATTAATCATCATTTTTGCTCTATTGCTCCCACCTGGAAAGAACGAGCCTGTAATTGAAAAGGCAAATTTAGCATTTATATTGGTAATAACACAGTTGCATTGCCATTCTCCCCAAAAAGAATTTGAACATTATGGTGAACCATCTCTCATAGATAAGTGAATGGAAAGAAAGTAAAGCTTTCTCATTACCAGGCCCCCATGAGCTAAGCCATTTGTTTGTTGAACAGAGCCTTCTATTATGTTGTAACAATTACTTTTACTCCCACATATGATAAGTCTTTGAAGCGGTACCTGGGAGACGCACGTGATCTACATTAGCAGAGAAGTAACAGTGTTGGCTGATAAACTAATCTCATTTGCTATGCACCTGATATTTCATTGTTGTGGGGTTTTTTTCTTCTACTGGTGAAAGCCACGGACTGTTATTCAAATAATTTAACTCAGCAGAGTAAATTACTTAAATCCAAGACAAAGTCTGAGATTATAAATTTCTTTTAGAAACTTCTGTTGAAAACATAATGCTGTGCTTTAGCGCTTTTTAGCTAGCTAGAGATTAGAAGAGAGTTTGAACAGAGGTTTGTTATGCTGGCAGGTATGTATGTTATTCTAGGATACCTTTTCAGGCTAAAAACTTTAGTAAGCTCCTCAATCACACTGTGATTAGGCGAAGGAGGGTATGGGTAAGTGCTACAGCAAGACAGTGAAACAGTCTTCATTTATCATAAATTACAGCTAGCATTTAAAGATAAGACACATGAAATACAAGATGGATGGATCACTCTGAGAAATTATTAATATCATAAAGTCGACAAAATTACGGACTGCCACAAAGTGGTTTTGCTACTTTTCAGTACTCTGTATGCAGAGTAAATGTGTATGTACACCTAAAGTAGCAAAATAATCCAATCTGTACCTTTAGTTACAGGCTTAGGGAAGTATTTTCTGAAGCAGCATGGACTTTAAAACACCTTGGTGGCTAGGATTATGCTTGAGTGATTTTTTTTTTTTTGACCAATCTGTACTTGTCATTGGTAAAACCCCTTATTGTTATGTAAAGTAACAGTCCCTATAATCAGTTGTACCAGGATACCCAGATATCTCATGAATTCAGAGTCAAGAGTAATACACATTGCAGGGGAATGGGGAAAAAAAAAAAAAAATTCAAAAAGTAACTTCAAAGCTTCTGTGTGTTCATATTCAAACAAAAACCCCATACAGATTCTGATACAAATCTCTGTTTTGCTGAGCCATCCTCTGGTTTTATTCATTGTATAGGAAAAAGTGGGCCCCCTGACTTTAGGCATTGATCAATATGCCAATATACTTGATGAAAAAGTCTTGTGCCCTGAATATTAAATAAAATGATCCTGACAAAGAAAGGAACAGAAGATTATACTGCTATAAAGCTCCATGGTTCTAAAGAACCTAAAAGCTTTTTTTTTTTTTTCCCCCCCCTTTTTCCTGGAGAAAATGACTAAAAAAGAAAAATTGGTTATGCACACAATGCTGACCTTTGACACCTTTCTCTGCTCAGAGGAGCAAGAAGTGGACAGAGTCTCTCACTAGTCACAGTTATCTGGCCTGCAAAACAGTACTGTATTTCAAGGCGTGGAGGCAGAAGCCATTCAGAAGCCACCAAGACAGTTCTGGCCTCTTCCATACCCACTGAGTTGCTTCAGGCAACCAAGCTTTTATATTTACTCATGGCCACTAAATGACCTCTCTGCATGCATCTGGCAGGTACCCCATTCATATGCATGAGATATTTTTGGTGGTGTCCAGTTCCTGCCTCACTTTCCTGGGCACTGAAGATACAAAAGACAAATACTGAAATGCTATTCATATACCAGTATTCGAGCTGTGTCATTTGTTGGGCATCACTACGACTCATCTCCTCCATGAGCTGCCAGTCAGAGTTTTACACATCTGGGTAATACAGCTGCACACTAGACAGCAGAGATGAGATTTTTTAAGAGCTTCCCGCAAGTCTGCTTCCTTTCTGCATGCTTTCTGCTGGCACGTCCTGAAAACAGACACTCACATATCCCAAGGAGAAGCCAATAAATCCTGTATATGAGACCTTTTCTTATTTTTGCCTCAGAGGGCACTGCATGAAGCCATGCTTCAGTTGTCCTTGCTGATTTTATGACCCTGCTGGGGAGGGCTCACCACTCTGCTCACAGGCACCTTTATACATTTCACAGTGCTGAGGCTCAGCATCAGCCCTGCCAATGAGTGTATCTACAGCCTGATCCTTCTTTCTTTGGGACTGTCAGGACCGGCAGCTCTTTTCAGCCTTCTCACTTTTTTCTATTCCAGGCAAGCCAACCATTTTGACTCTCCCATTTCACTTATAATCCTCTAAAAATCCCCATCCATTTCACACTCTTTCTCCTCTGATCACTACCAGAAGAGGAAAGAACAGTCCCCATCTCACTCAGCAAAGGGTCTGAGTGTCACACAGCATTTGCAACTGTGTACGATGTGACTGTGGCAAGTAGGAAAGAAGAGATTAATAGTTCCATGAAAGAACATGTCCATCCTGATGCTATCTTGTGTCACCCTAGGCTGTATCCTCCAGACTCCACCTGCCCTAACTTAGGTACCAATGTAGTATAACCAACAAGAACAGGCAGCCTGACAGCTGCAGCAGCTCAAAATGTGGTCTGAATCTGGTTTGACATTTGAAAGTATCACTCTGGTTGCCAGACCCCTCTGATAAGGTTTCAGGTGCTGATGGTTGTTCTCTTTGCCCACTACTGAGTCTGGCTTTCCAAATGATGTTAGTGACATTCACACTCCTGACTAGGAACAGTGAATTGCCAGTAGTTATCTGGTGAACACTGCTACATTAGGCACATCCATCATGTTCCATGTGCCTCTCCCATCAAACTATGTATGTAAGATGCAGAAACAAGCCTTTACAGTTGGGCTTATTCAGAAACAACCCTTCTGGTTTTGAAGAAATTCCTCTGTGGGTTTCTCTGCAGGTTTCCTGCACTAAACTAGTATTCCTTAATCACACTTATGAATAGCTGCAAATTACCAGGAGACACCAGGTGTGACAGGCCCTCTGCAAGTATGCACAGATCTTCAGTATGCAGGTAAATGGATTAAAGATTAACTTGTCTTTCCCTAAGAACCTGTGAAAATTCTCTGCAAACACACAGAAAGACATATTAGCAATCTATTTTCAGATGATGGCAATTAAATTTTCTTCCACTTGCTCCAGCCGAGAATCATCATCTTCAAGGAAAACTCAGACAGAAGCACCTTACCACCCTACAGTTGTCTTTTAAGCACAGAAGCAGAATCCTACTGGAGAAGCTTGCATTATGAGAACAATTACAATATTAAATTGTTCACAGGCAGCTAAAAGCCATCACATCTACAGATGTGGACAAAGGTACTAATGTCCATATGATTTCCAAAGTATTCCTCAATAGTTTGAAAGGCACGCCAGACTGACAAGATGACTGCTAAAGAATATATCCTCTCCTCACCCCCCCAAGCATATAGACTTTAGAAAAACTGTCCGATTCCTGTTTCTCATCTGCCTTCAATAACCTTAGTAAACTATTTAAAGGTAAATCTGTGAACTAAATTTATTTCATATCTTAAAAATTAGATTTAAATATGATGTAACAAAGCTCCTCTGCCCTTCTAAGGTTTGCAATGTAATTCTGCCTTCTTACACAGATCACAAAATTATGAACCTGCCAACCAAAATAACACCATGAAAAGCAGTATTCATTAATGAATTAAACTCAGGTGGTAGGTAGGTATGCTGAAAAGCACTTACAAATCAAGACATGTCATAAAGAAATCTTAGGGTTCCCTCCCAAACACAGCACTAATGGGAGAGTGATTGTACACGTTTTTGTAAGACACTGCATATTACATGTGTCCTGCCCAGTGTGGGATCAGATTTTCGTGCTCTTTCATTTTACTTACTCACTCTCTGATGGAGATACTTCATACAGAATGGTCACTTGATGTCTGTAGAACAGTACAAGCACTATGCTACTTGCATTTCAAGGAATGCATTTCACTGCTGCTATAAGGCAAGAAACTGTTTTTCATCCTTGGAGAAATCCCAAAATATCTATTTTTAGAAATATTTGCTAACAATAAGAAATAAGATTATGACAATCCTGAGTTGTCCTTCTAGCCACAAAAGTTCCTTTGCCTATGTAAAGTGCTGAGTTGCAAATGCTACTAAGAGGAGTAAGTATCCTTCTAAGCAATTAGGTCAGTTTTGATACTTAAAAAGATAATTCAGACAGATCCTCAGGGGGATTGGGGAGGAAGTCAACAAGCTGATCCTCCTATGGAAGGGAAATAACAGCAACTCTTTCCAATAGCAAAAAATCTTCTTGGTAGATCCTCAAAGGGGATAATCCTCAGCTAATCTAAGACCTTAGTATTTACAGCACACCAAGAGAAAAGAGCTACCCTGAAACAGTCCTCTAGTACAGTGCATCAATCCAGAAAGCCTAAGCCTGCAAACATAATTACAAGAGGAATATGGCCAAATGTTGGTACTAAAGGCTACCTGTAAATAATTGTTGTAATTTGTATTCAGGGGGAGTTCAGCATTCCAAGTAGCCATAAAACAGAGCTCTAATATTCTTACAGCAATTAAAACCATGTAAACCGCCTACATAAAATGCTGGAAGATAAACAAAGTTTTTCTTTCAGCAATGTGCAGCCTGAATTTGAATACAGTTAAGTCACTTCCTTTAAATAAGTACTGAAGCAGTGTCAGTGTCATTGGTACTTTCTGAGGGACTCCATCAGAAACCACATTAGTGAATGAAGTACTGGTCTGCACCATCTAACTCAATGTGAACTGACACCACACCACTGACAACATGATGCTTTGACTGTTGTCACCTTGAAGTCTGCAAGTGGTCTAGGTTATACTTAGCTTCTGCTTACTGACGTGAATCTTATTTGCCTTACTTTCTTTAATAACCCTGTTCCTCAGTAGGACAAGCAGGGAATAGTTACTGCTTGTTCATGATGTTCCAAGCAGTCCTTTAAAGTCCTCTAAAAAAAATTAGCAAGCATTTCATTCCACTGAATTAGTATATATGATAAATTAATTCAGGAAACTCATTTTCACAAATTGTTTTCTCTTTGCTCTTTAGCATTTATCAATACTTAATAATGAAAACATGGAGTTTCAAATTTATTTCTATTTCAGATTCATGGTACAATTTTAGTCCTTATTGTAGTAGACCTTAAGAATGATTTTGAAGTAAATATTCCAGCACATATTCTTCATTTATATGTCAATAATCACTAACGCTGTGGATACAAAAACATGGTTTTTAGTCTTGCAGGTTTCTCGTGCAGTACCCTGCAGAGTTGACTCACCTGCAAAGAAGCTACCAGAATCTTTTCTACTTGCTTTACACTACAGCTCTTCAGTACCTCTGGGAGCAGTTAGCTATTGGCTTTTCTTTCACTCCAATTCCTTGAATCCAAGTGCAATAGCAAAACTGGTAGAAATGGAAACCACGCAATTCAGTGGCCTTGCCTAATAACAACATTTTAACAACATTTAACTAATTATTACATGTTGTCATTTCTAGCACCTTTTTAGATGGCCAACTTTTTGGACAAATCTTATGATTAAAAAGCGTAACTGAAACCTTCTTCAAAAGAACAATTTTCCTCTGTTTGTATTAGAGGACTAGTAACTCATTTTGCACCTGACATAGGTTTGTATAAATTTTACACTGCAAGTTTAGTAGCTTAGTCAAAAATGAGCATTCGGACATTTTTAATGAGTAACCCACAATCATTGGGCAGGGGGCAGAATTCACTGTTTACTTGTTAGCATTGGGAACAGTAATATGAATTCTCTCTCATACACACACCTCTGTGCTTGTACTACTAACTTTTTTTTTTTCCTTATTACTTGATAAGCTGACAGCAGTTGGCTGTTGTTCCAAGCTTTTATTTTCCTGACAGCTTGGCTTTCTTGTCTGGTACGTTAAAAGTGAAGAATTGGTTTCCAGCTGAACTAAGGACTAGGTTGCAAAGTCCCCAATCATCCTGATTCTACCTAACTTTTCAGATAGTTCCTTGTGACAGAAGCTGAATTTCCATTCATGTGGGTGCAATAGCTTCAACCAGCCACGTACCTGGGACACCCACTTCAGCAGGATTTGACACCGAAGAACACAACTGCATTCATTGCTCAGAGGTAAAGGGCTACTATGCCCATAAATGACAACACATTCACAGGCACAAGCATGAGCCCCTCCTGCAGTCTTCCATCCCCTCCTGTTCCACACCAGACAGGAAAATGCAACAATGTCGTTCCATCACGGAGGCATGTGCAGCTGGCACAAAAAAGCACAAGTTTAAGGTCATTTCTGACCATATTTGGGTATTCCAGTCACATTATCTCATCAGGTCATTTCTCAAAAGGCTAAAGACCATTTGGAGATGAGCTCTAGGCAGGATGTCACAGCTGAGGATAAAAGCTCAGGGGCCTGGCAGAGAGGGCAGGACAATGGGGTCAGAACTGCTGGGCACATGAGAGATGACCTGAGACTTAACTACAAGCCATCCTTTCCCATTCAAACTTGAACCTCCCTCCTGGGGTAGCCAGCTGACACATGTCAAAGTGAAACCCATCTCCTTCCCATAATTTAGACAGTGTGGATGAACTTACCAAACAGGGAAAGCATGACTGCTCATGTGAATCAGTTGTCACTCAGGACCCCTGTCCAGTATAGCCTCCTACAATCGCAGCCTTAGAAATGTTTAGGAAGAAAAAGAAAAGTAAGATCTAAAATGAAGTGGTCTGCTTCCCTTCTCTCTCCTTCTTTTGATCAAAAAGCTGAAATTTCCAATAGGATTTGGGAAATGAAAGACCAAATTATAAAAGGCTCTCGGTTTCAGTCCAACATCTGTTGCTTCCTTTGAGAGGTTTGGGGAGTTGTCAAGGGTTTTATTTTTTTAATTGAGCAGTTTGATTTTTTTTTAATTGCTATTACTTAATTATATTGGTATAATTTAACACATTAGGATGGTATAATGACCAGACACTGCATTGCTGCTTCATAGAAGAATAGGACACAGCTGCCTATGCTTTGTGCAAGGAAAGCACTGAAAATAATAGCCTTATGATGAAAGCACATTGAGCTGTTAATCACTTTCTAATATTCTGTGCACAGAAATATACTTGAGATATCTGAAATTAGACACAAGAGGCAAGAGAAGGCGTCATTTTTGAGTAGCCATGTGACAACTATGACCATCTAACCGTGTATGTGTAGAAATTGCTCTACTTGAATCCATAGTAGAAAGAATACCTAGTCTTTCCCTGTTTGACATATCTGTCAAACCCGTAATTTTCATTCCAGAAGAGTAAGTCCCAAATAGTACAGAAGATGATGATTCAGATGTGCCAGTGTTTAAATGATATAAGTTACTTGGATGACTCCAGATACCAGACTTTGGGGAAAGTACAAAGGTATAACATGAGATATGTACCCCAGAAGAGAGAACTAAAGAAAAAAAAAATTCAAAAAAATCAAAGGGTCTGAACAGATTCAGAGACAAGAAAGTACACTTTCTCTCTATGGCTCTACTGTGAAATATTTCAAACATGAAGTCTTTTCCAGACAATTTAACCTTCTTTAAGAAAGTTAAGGCAGCATTCATCTTACACTGATCAGTCTCTTGTGTGCATTAAAAAAAGAACGGTTTGGACAGAGAGGAAAAATAAAGCTTTGTGTAAAGGACAAGCATTCATTAACATACACCTGTTTACTGGAATAATCTCCAGATTTAAGATAGAGAACATCAGAAATGTCCTACTGGATCAGGCCAATGGTCCATCCTACCCAGTATTTGGTCTCCAGTAGTGGCAACAGCAGATGCTATTCACTGAAAGCATGCAAGCCTGCCCACTCTCTGTTGTCTACCCCCTCCACACTTCCTAAAACCCACAGTGTGGGTTTGGGTTTTGTTTGTTTGTTTAGGCAAGGCTTGTTAAATTGTACCTTCCCTGCTTACTCCCATCAGTTTAGGAACCTACTGCATGTGAATATCTATCCCAATTTTTTTTTTTTTTCACCCTGCCAATACAACCTGCCTCCTTATCCTGCCTCCTTATCCTCCCGTGACATGAAGTTCCCGGAGCTCACTGCTGGATGAGGACAGTACTTTCTCTTCTCCATCCTGCACCGATCTGCTAGTTTCCTCAAGTGGCCCCCGGTTGTAGTACTGTGGGATTTGGTCACCAGCAGTTCAGCATTCGTCACTGCCCTCATAGTTTTTGAGCCCCAGCCACGTGTCCCCTCCTCAGGCCTCTCTACTCCAAATTGAGCACTCTTGTCCTTTCCTCATAACATAGCTGTTCCAAGCTCTTGACCAATTTAGCGGCTCTTCTCTACCTGCTTTACCTCTGCCACATCCTTCTTTCATTCACAGGCACCACAAAGTCATGCTAGCAGACCCAGGACTTGGGTGAGGGATAGCTAGTATGTTTGCAGAATAGCAGGAAGCCGAGAGGAGGCAACAGTGAGTCCCCTGCAGCAGGCTACACCACATCCCTTCCAAACACCAGACTGCCAAGAGCAAATGAAGGGGAACTTCTGTCTGAAGCAATATGCATACTTTCCTATTTTATTATATAAAATAAACTTAAGGATGGGGCTGTACAGCTTGCCCATCCTTTCCCTATTAGTCATAAATGCTAGACTTTAACATGTCAGGTGCCTGCGTGCATTGTGCATTGCTATTTCATGACTCTCAAAAGTCTTCCTGCTGTATTGATCCTTGAAAGCATGATGAGCTTAAGTGGGAAAAAATAATGTCTCAAATTAAAACCTTGCATATCCAAACTTGTCTTGCCTGTGGGGTGAACTCGAACTCAACTCTGCAACTTGTTGTCACACTCTCATTTGATACATTTCCTATAATAAGTCAGATTATTAACCTCATATAAGTATTTTCTCATAACATAGCCTCTCAGCTTGCTATCATCCCTGACTTCTAATGTTAGTAAGACAAATTCATTAGGGGCACAAAAGTAGAGTCCCACAGTATGGTATCTTTTCTAAGACTGCATTTTCAAGTCTTAGCTTGCCCTTCTTTATGGGAGGTTCTAAAGGATATAATAAAGTAACATCAACTTTCCCAAAAAATCACAAATTAAATTGACTAGCACACAATCATTTGCAAATTATTCAAATGCATTTGTAATACACGGTTTGAAATTCATGCTGCATTACTCAGTCACCCAGCTTATTCATACAGGAGTAATGAAACTATCATCTGACTTGCATATTAACTCGTCCAACACAGATCAAAGTATACACCTGACTTTCACCTAACATTTTTAGATCAAGCTGTAAGTGTCAAGATTCTGACCAATTTAAGAGGAAGGTGATTTACAAAACCAGTCACCAGAGTCCTACTTGTAAACTTTTATAGTGTGCATGTAATTAAAAATTTGCTTCCAGCTTTGAGAATTCATGCTTCAAAAATGTGTTTTCCACACTTTTTGTTACCAAAAAAACCATTAAGCGTTTTTGGACAAAGGTTGTTACAGTCAAATTAAGACCAGCCTTCAATTCAAAATCCACTGGGCATACTGTAATAATTCTGAAGTACAACTGAAATTTTATTTTGTTGTAGAACTTAAGTTTCATACTTAATTTGAAGTAGAGTGTTTTCCATGTTGACTACCACACAAAGAAAAATAAATACATTTGAACTAAGGTGAAGGAATGATCAGTCTTTATGTTCTTTATCAAATTTGGAAGTTTGGTCGGACTCTCCACAGGTGTTCTGAACAACAGCTACCTGTTATGTGACAGCCTGCTTACATTTACCTTACTGTTGGCTGTAACTGTCACACCAGAGGCAACAGTCATGCATGCAGGCCATTTCTTGGAGGTGTCTAATGACAGTGTTTGATTTAAAGTAGAGCACAAGAGAGAAGTTGTAAATATATACAAGTAATCAAAAGGCATTTAGGCTTTGCACATTTTTGGCTGTTAGAACATTTCAGAAGTTCCTTAAAATGACAACATAAATGCAAAACAACTATTGAGTCACCTTCTTAAAAGGCTAGTAGATCTGCATTTTGCTATGGCCCTAAGCAGACTGTACCACTGTATTCCAAATGTTTGTTTCCCTCTGCTTCCACCTAAAAAAGCTGCTAGCAATGTTTCCATCCACAACACACATGACAGATTTGGGAAAAAAAAAAAACAACACAACAGAACACATCATAAGATCTCAGTGTAGTAGTTCCCAATTTATGGTTTACAGGGCACCATTTTGTTTGCAAGATCTTCTAATGATAGCCTCAACTACAGAAAATTAAATGGCAGAAAACAAAGCTAGTAGGAGTGCTCAGTGTAACTAGTTCAGCATTGCTGCCTGTGAAACAAAGGAGCATGAGAACACTATTACAGGGAGCATTAACTCATACACTCACCAGGTATCTCATATGTGTGATCAGGTATAGAAGAGCAATATTCAGATATACTGCTTTTGTAAACGTTTTGCTGTTATAACTCAGAGTGTTTTGGTGCCAAAATAATTCGCAGGGAGAAGGAAAAGCACTGTTAATAATAGTAGAGGAGGATTTACTCATGAAATATGAGCCAGGATATTGCCTGAACAATGACTTACAAAATCAATGTCAAAGGCAACATAATTCACATCAAAGGCATTATCAAAGGTCCCTCTTTCTTTTCTGATTCTTTCTTTTGTTTTGCATTTCATCTTTAACAGACTGGAAGGCATGCTTCATCCTTGAGGGGGTGGGGCAACAGGGACAGACACGAATGATACAACACTTTGGAGCAGGGAGAAATAACTCTTCCTGAGATTTAATAAAACAACCCAAAGCAATCACCTCCAGAAAATACACCGAGGATATTTGAAATTTCCACCCATGATCGTAGCTGCGCTTCCAGGTCCAAACTGGTCCCAAAGTTAGGTTTTGTTCTAACATACGGCTAACAATAAAGGGCATACTTGCCATTGCAGAAATGAGTCTTGTATGTGTGGGTCAAGCTCTGTCTGCTACTGGAGACTCTGCATGGTACGTAAGTAACACACAACACTGGTAAGAGCCTTGTTTGGGTTTTACTCTGTATTTAACGGGGATAATGCAGAACGTCACCATCCCTTTGCAACTAGGCATGTACTGCATTTGTGTATGTTTTATTCAGCTAGCTAGTTATGACATTAGCATGGACTTACACAACAAATAAGGAGAAGGGTTTGCCCTAAACAAGTTACAAAATGCAGGACACGAGAGAAAACCAACTCTTAATGAAGAATTTCTCTTTGCTACTACAAATACTGAAGTGCATCTCCTACTCGTTAAAGATAAATGCCACTTCTATTCAGTCTGCTTAGCCAACAAGACCAAACAAATAGATTTTGTGGTGACCGTTTATAACTTTTTTTGTTAAAAACTAAAAGATTGTATACTCCTGTTCAGACAAAATCTGAACAGGCCAGTTTCCACAGACTTTTCAGATTTTCCCATCTTTTTTCTGCCAAAATCATTTAAGTCACACTGTCAAATAAGACAGGTTTTCTTTAGGTATCATTTAAAACAAAAAAACCCCACAAGTTATGCCATGCTAAAAAAGGGTGCCCAGGCAGTGAGGAAGATTACCTAACTGCTTTGCACAGACTGCTGTGCTTTGAGCCAAAAGGAACATAGGAGATTGCACCTCCGAGTTTAACTGATCATACAAAGCTCGCAGAGCCTTTGTGAGAAAAGAACAGGGATCAAAACCCAACTTTTGACAAACAGGTCAGGCATCTGCAGTGTAAACAGAGACCAAGTAGCTTCTGAGCAGCAAGGAAACACAGAGCTATACCTTGGAGGTAACGCAGAAGAGATTTTTCTGGAGATCCAAGGTGTGCTTATTCTTTTTTTAAAAATTGCCAGACATATCGCAAGTCTGAGAGAAAGGATCCATCCTGCAAATCTGACATAGAAGCAGGAGGGATGAAGGCAGCTTATTTAAAACCCCTTTTTATTTTATTGTCTTGCCCTGTAGAACTGTGTTTCTGCATTTTCAGTTTTATGTGTTTCTGCATTTTCAGTTTTATCTTAGTTTGCATTCAAATAAAACCTAGCTTTACAGACTGAAAGCCACCCTGTGTTTTTTGACAAGGCAAACTAGTCTCCAGTCTTTGGGCTATGTGGGAAGCCTGTCATGCAATCTCAAAAGCATAGCTACACAAGAGGTCATGAAGGAGTCATGCACTTTGAGTGAAAGAGTTGTTAGAAAACACACTGTTGGGAGCAGGTGGTGGTGCACTAGAAGCCTCTTTCAATTTGGCATCCTCTGCATTTGGACATTCATTCACGTATATCCCCTTTTGCATGCTCTGAATCTCACCTCCATTCTTGCACACCAGTAAAGCTTAACAAGAGAAGTTCAATCACAGATGAGGATCTCCAGCCTGATGGAGCTGAGGTCTCCTGCCTTGAAAACAACATGGAGTAGGTGTTGTAACAGGTGATGCAGTGTATGGTCTGATACTTAAAAAATAACTCCTGCAAGACTATGAGGTAAGAAGAAATTAAAATTGCACTGGCATTTCTTAAGTTTCTGTATTTCTGTTGTTGTTTACTATTACATATAAGAAAACTATTACCATTTTTGGATTGCCAAACACCTATCATTCCTCAGGTTATATTTCAGCATACTTGAAGCTGACAGAGAAGTAAATTTATCGACTGACTGAGTTTAATGAGAAATCTGCTTGGTAATTCCATGGTTGGTGGGGAGGGAGGAGGCCTCAGTGTTTGATTGAACAAAGGACAGTGGCAGCAATACAGCATTCATTGCATCCTTCACATCCACATCTGCTTCCCAGAGTATTTTTAAAGCTACCTTTTTACCAGTATTATGGAGAAACACATACTTTGTACATCTCTGATTACAGATTCCATAAACTACAGTTTGTTTGCATTGCAGCTGGGTGGTTTTGTGGTGTGTTTTGGGTTTGGTTTTTTTCCCTCCCTATTTTTGCCTTGCAGATTAGCAAGCTATCAGCCAGCTGTGAAAATTGCTTCTGGAATTCACCAGATGCAGGTTTTTAGTTTAAAATCTTCTTGATCACCAGCATGCACAGAGCCCATTAGCAGGAGAAAGCATTGTTCTGACAAATGGCAAGTCTGTCAGTCAAGGGTTAGCGAGGCTGTGCCTATGAAGAGGGGCCGTCAGAAGTGGTTGCTAAAGGTACCTGACCTAACATGGACCGTTCAGCCAGCATCCAGAAGAAAAGCAACAGCATTTCCATCTCACCTCCCTGCTCCGTGAGAATCTGCTCCTGCAAAAGGGGTTTGTGGGATAGAAACAAGTATTAAATGTCAACTATGAGATAGGCAAGCATTTAAAAGGAGCACATGGGGTCAATTGTTTTGGAGGAGGAATCCCAAGTTTTAGTTGTTATATTTTTTTCTTTAAAGATAAAACAATGAGAAGCTTAACACTGAATTAAAGCCAGTATTTCATATCATACAGGGAGAGCTTCAGTTTTCTTGTAACAAAAGCATGGATGTATTTAAAATATCATTTTTTCATTAACAATATATAGAGAATTGAGATATTTTAAATTCAACATTTATTTCTTTCTGGACCTAATTTAGTGAAAGCTCATCGACAACTCCATACGAGAACATGCTGTCTATGAAAACCGTGGGTTGGGCAGGTTCGTGTTGTTTGAACAAAACTCCTGCACCCCACTATTTAGAGCAGCAGCTGTGGGTTTTCTACTGAAAACTGTGTGGGTTTGGGTTTGGTTTTTTTTTTTTTTAATTAAAAAAAGTGCGCTTTTTTTAATAGAACTACTTAATCTTTGCTGCTATCAAGTAAGGAGAACTTTGCACCCATGTAATATGATAGTAATACAGTGTTCAAAATAAGCAGCTACGAGGTAAAATTACTTGCTATGGAAAAGTTGTAAGGGTTTCCCTACAAAAATCGGGGGAACCCACAAAAACCAAAAACCCCAACCAAAACCAAAAGGCAGAGCATTATTTTTAAGTCACACCTGCAGCGTGGGCCCGCGGACCCCGCGCCACGCAGCCGTGCCCCTCCCGCCGCCCCGCCCCGGGCATCGGCCCCGGCCTGGCCTCGGGGCCGGTCTGCGGGGCCCGTCCGTCTGTCGGCCGCGGGCAGAGCTGGGGCGAGGCCGGGCAGGGCCTGTAATGGCGGCGGGTGCCCTCCGCCGCCGCGCGCCCCGGCACAGGCAGCAGGGACGGCGCGGCGCGGCCCCAGGCCCCAGGTGAGGGGAGGGCAGCGAGGAGGGCAGCAGGGAGGGCAGGTCGGGTCTGGCAGCGGCCCCAGGTGAGGGGAGGGCAGCGGGGAGGGCAGGTCGGGTCTGGCAGCGGCCCCAGGTGAGGGGAGGGCAGCGGGGAGGGCAGGTCGGGTCTGGCAGCGGCCCCAGGTGAGGGGAGGGCAGCGGGGAGGGCAGGTCGGGTCTGGCAGCGGCCCCAGGTGAGGGGAGGGCAGCGGGGAGGGCAGGTCGGGTCTGGCAGCGGCCCCAGGTGAGGGGAGGGCAGCGGGGAAGGCAGGTCGGGTCTGGCAGCGGCCCCAGGCCCCAGGTGAGGGGAGGGCAGCGAGGAGGGCAGGTCGGGTCTGGCAGCGGCCCCGGGGCTCCCCGAGTGCTCAGGCTGCGGGCCGGGCACCTGCTAGGCACCCCTTCTCCTCATGCCGTTTTCTTTTTCACTCTCAGAGGCACGAGGGAAGAAATAAGCACAGCCCCAGATTTCCAGTTTTATAAATTAGGATGACTATGTACTTACTATTATCCTGTAGAGTGTTGGGAATTTCTTTTTTTACCAGATAATTGATAGAAGCGTCATGAGTTGGGCAGGTATATACGCTAATAACAGCGGACACCTGCTATGCTGCCACTGTCCTGAAGACACAGGACATCAGAAGGAGTCGTACGTGTCACTGCCTTGCAGCCACCCCTCCACAGTACCTCACGGATCTGCAGGCTCAGCACCTGCCTGCCCTCAGCCTGTGCCACCATGTTTACAGCTTCCAGCTGAAAGCTACCAAAGGCTGCCCACAGCCGTGCACCTAGAGAGCAAAACCAAGAGGTCGGGAAAGCTCTCCAGCCAGCGCAGGGCTGTAGCTCAGAGCATTTTGCCTTTTACTGTGCACAACCAGCTGATACCGGTCAGGACCGTGGGGCACTAATAAGCCCAGATGGCCCCAACCAGACTCACGAAGAGCTTCCCCCACAACCGTGGGCCCAGGATCTGTATTTAACCTCTGCGGGGAAGCTTCCCTCCTTGCCTGAGCAAACCCAGAGGATTGCTGGGTTCTGGCTCAGTCACAGCCACTGCCTGGCCATGGAGCACCTTGATCCTGGGTATTGACTTGGTTGGACGGGGCTCTGAGCAACCTGATCTGGTTAAAGCTGTCCCTGCTCCCTGCAGGGGGGTTAGGCTAGATGACCTCTAAAGGTCCCTTCCAACCCAAAGCATTCGATGATTCTATGACTTGCTGCTGTGAGCTCAGCCTGTCTCTGTGGCCGTACCTGGTGATTGCTAGACCTGATCTTGACCTCTTGTTTGATTTCCAGGCTTGGTCTCACACTGGCTTCATTGCCGTGGTATTTTCTTACAATCTAGGCTTATGGTTCAATCTGGCAGTGTTTCTAGGTCTGTCTTGCTTACCTTGCTGGGAGTGGTGGGACAAGCCTTAGCTGGTGAGGCCTGTGCCCCACAGGCTCAGAGGTGCCCCTTAGCTCCTGACTTGCCTTTCCTTAAGCAGCAGCTGTGCTCTCACTGCTTTCTGGTAGTAACCTGCTGTACAAACCTTGTATTTGCTATTGCAGCATATTGCTTCCAGGTATGGCACAACAGAGCTATGCCATACGTTACTGGAGCTTAGCTGGGAGCCAGCTGTGCTGTTACAACAGGAAGGTGATTTTGTTACTACTTGGCTGGGGGAAGCTTGAGGGCAGGACAATATATTCCTTTCCTTCACTTCTTTATGCCACACACTGTTAGAAGACACATTTCACTGAGAGCGTGTGCATATATATATATACACACACACACACACATACTTAAAAAAACCCCACAATTTCCACGACCTTCTTAAATAACTTGCAATTTCAAATTCTAATGGTTGAGATCAGCTCATGCATTTATACTGCTCCACTGGGCTAAACAGAAGTGCATTAATAGTTGTAGAAAATAAAATTTTGTATATCAAGGAACAATAAGTATGTACAGGACAGTTGCTATAGGGATAGTCCAGACTGTTTCAATTACCAGTTATTGCTAGCTGGGTCTAGAATGTCAGGAGAAAAAAAAAAACAAACTTTCATCTTTGTTTCAGGCCTCAAACAGGACAAATACTGAAATAGTATTGTGGCAATTCTCAGAAAATACTCTAGAGGCCTTGGCTGTGTAAACGTATGCCGCAGCAGTAATGCAGTATGCTCAGTACCTTGGTGCCTTACTAACAGTGGTTCCTTCTGCTAGTACTTCTAACATGTCTTGATTTTTAAAAAGGGACTTAAAAGTGTGTAGCTGCATGCTGAATCTGCCCTGGCAACAAAATACTTTTGTATGGAAAACACTTAGCTGCCAAGAAAGATAAACTATAATCGTATGGTCATATGTAATATGACCACACATTAATTCCATAATTCTAATACACATTCTCTACTGCATCAACAGTTGAACAAAAGTTTCAACTTCTATCAGTACATACCCTTCAGTTGTTTATAACATATTGCAACAGATTTCTCGTACTGGGCAGCCAGCCCTTACTGGTTTGTCCAAATCTTGCCCCAAGACTGCCAACCAAAGCTTTTTTGCACAGTCTGCATAGCTCTACAACATCTGCTTGGGCTAGCTTCAGTATCAGCAGAAGTTAGTCCTGTGCCATTTTCTTCAAGGCAAGTGATTAGCATTTCTTCTAGGCCAGATGGAGCCTAACGTGATATAATATCGTTCACATTTAAACCACATCCATTTGATAGACTTTCTAGCATAATGACCGACATGTGAGGCCCACTGTTATTTCTTCTGTGTCTGTTGCTGCTTTGGCATGGCATGCTATACCAGCTGGAGAGGGAGATAGTTAATGGAACCCAAAGTGTTCTTCACTTCTCTGCACCAGACTGCAGGAATTCTCCCACACCCCCATTTATTTACCCAGGTAAGTGAACAACGTAGCTGTAGTGTTCAGCAGGGCTCCTCAGGGGCACATAAGTTTACCTGAGCTAATAGGAAGAATTAGGGCCCTACTTAGCTTGCTTAAGATGAGGTGGGTCAAAACTCTGCTTTAGCCTTCGTCTTCAGTCCTACAGCACCAAACTCTGTCCCCTTGGATACTTGGTCTTAATGCTGTTAGAGGCTAATTCAGTCACAAAGGAACATTTTAGCTGGACCATGCTTGTCTTTTGCCTCTGAAAGTCGGTGCAGTTGATGGAAACCTGGCACAGCCTCTGGTTTCGGGCCATCTCCCTGTGCCCAGGTGGATTCTCAGGCAGACAGAATTGTTAATCTTGGATTTTCACAGGCTGAGACATTTCTTCCTGCTCAATGTTAAACACTCCCTGTATCTGCAAGTAGATAAAGTATATGCACAAATTCTGCTTTCAGGTGTTGAATCTGGAAAAACCTTTACCATCTCCAGTGCAAGCAGTTCCTATGTGCATCAGACTAGGTGAAAGCAGGGTGTGCCCGTTTAACTTGTACTGCTGATACCTGCCATCCTGTGTACTGCTTAGTGGGTACGGAGTGTGGGAGGGAAGGGTGCTCTTAGCCTCACCAAGCTAAAATCTGGGAGGGTTTTGGACTAACTTTTACAACTTCTGTCTAGGTGAGCCCACTGAACCAAGTTTGGGCCTGCCATGCGTTTTGTGCGTCTCAGTGAAAGCGAGATAATTTTCTCAGACTACAGGGAACATCAGAGCAGGCTTTTACCCTGTGAAATAAAAAATACACATTGAAGTGAGAGAGGCTGACTATAGATTTATTCAGATTTATAGAAGTTGTTTTAGCCTTCAACTGATTCAAGCTGAAATTTTGGAGGTGAAAGGCTTATCAGTAAGATACCGGAAAATATCACACAGCCATAACTATAGCAGTGGCATTCTTTTATTTTTAGAATTAATTTGATACTTTTTATGGATTTCTGAATGTTACCCTAGTATTCACATCTCAGGGCATGCTTTCTGCAGGCAGGCAGAAATGTGGTACCTCATTTGTCCAAAGTGGCCTTCTCTGTGCTAACTCGGAGATTACTCGGCGACTCACCTCTGATAAATGAATACCAGGAAGCTCTTGCAATACCATTCTGTTCCAGAAATGTCAGCTGCAATTTTCCATAGATTCAACAGCCCTAAATGATACTGCACTTTCTGCCTGGTAAATAATTGATATATGTCTGGTAAAGCAAATGGAGCAGGAAGATGTCTGTTGCATGACTCTTCAGGCTGCTCTACATTTTCTCAGGTTTTGGCAACACTAAACTGATTAAGAAATATATATTCACTACAAGCTCAAGCAAGTCATACATTCCACACATGAAAGAAAATTAATTATACTTTCAGAATTAAGCAATTCAGAGGGTTAATTTGCCATTGTGACTCTTATGATTCTGAAAAGCCAGTAGACCACAAATATTTTAACAGGCAATTTAATTTTTCCTAACACTTATCTAAGCTTTGTTTGTATTATACACAAATAAAATAAATGTTAGAAGAATTAGCTTGCAGCTAATCAAAGATCTGAAATGTGTTATATTCTTAATCCAGTAACAATGATGAAATTATCCCCTTAGTTTCTTAGTACTTTTACTCTAAAACTGAGATACTCATTTGCCCTTGCAATGTAAGGAGGCATAAACAAGGGTTAGTGGATATCTGTGGAGAAGTTCGTCCTACTGCTATATCTACAATAGAAGTATTAAACACTTTCGAGTGCCACAGCCAGAACATGTACAGTTTCAACACCTCTTTCACTTATTTTCTGTCTTTAAGATGTATTGTAGAATTTAAACTCAACACAGGAAATCTCTGGCGTTGTAATGCCAGCAGTTAAATCCAGGAGAATTACTTCAACATTAAAAATTAGTGTAGAATTAAACAGTAGTATAAAATGAACTGTTGCCAGATTAAAATGCAGGACTGGGCAATTCAAAATGTATGCTGGCTTGTCTGGAACCCAGTTCTATTGGTCTCAAATCTTGCAGCACTCCTCTTTCTTTAACAGACTTAGGCAAAACTAACGTGTTTGTTGCTCAGACTGAATAGAAAATTATTATGTGCCATTCCAAGATTTCCCAGAATGTCACTGTCACTTGCTGTGTGCATTAGCTGATGGATGGATCTGAGGGGTCTCCCTCAGACTGAGACTTGTTCATTCCCATACTTCTGTGACTTCTGCACAGGACTGCTAGTACTCCAGCACCACAGATATAGTCACTTCTTTATCTAAAAGAAGGTGTTCTGGGATACATATGTGGTGATCTGAAAATTCAAACAATGGTGGCTATGAAGAGCCTTTGTAGTTTCCATCCTCAATTCAAAACACCTCATTTAAAGCAAGTATTAAACTGCATGTAATGGAATGAATTTGATGTATTAATATAAAGTGCTGAATCCTACAATTCTTTTCCTACTTCTACCTCATTTTCATGCATCTTCAGTCTTCACTAATCCAAATCAATGTTATTTGGACTGAGAAAGCACATTAAGAGCTATCCTCACAAAATAAGAGAAAATGCTGTACCAATTCAGTTTTCATTTACACCATGGAAAATGTGGTAATCAGTGTAAATGCTGTGATGACAACTTAGAAAAATCATCCAATTTAATAACAAAACCAATATGATCCAAAGATTTTTATTTGCTTATATGAAGTCTATGCTTTGTCAGCTATTTACTTGTTATACAATACTATATGAGTTACGTCTGATGCAATAAATAATCCACACAGATTAGATTATCAATGAAAATCAGTAAAGTTTGCTTACAGGGTTTTTTTTATGTGGGGTCAGGTTCTCAGCAATGTAATAAAAAGTGTGTTCATAAGTGATCTGATGATCATCGGTTTCAAAATCCAACTTAGATACATGTCCATGCTAATAACACATAGGTACATAAGCAGTCATTAAAAAAGGGCAGTCACATTAAAATTATCTCTGAAATTTGGACAAATGTTTCAATAAAAACATTTTCTGCCATTCCCTAATCTCTAGACAACCACATAATTAGAAGTGGTAAAAACACTAGATGCTAGGCATTCATTGTGCTGTATTACCTGTTTCTGTACTGACCTAATTTGAGCTTATAGTAAGGGGGTTTTGTTCATTTTTGAAAGCCAAGGTATTTCTTATGTTATTTCACAGAATCCATCCTTCTGAAGGGTTACCATGCAGTGTGTTCTGAAATGGCTAATATTACAAAAATTCAAAGAGCACAAGTCCCATCTTCTTTCTTTTGTATTTTTTTCAGGCAGATTTTTAAAAAAAATCTTCAAATAGTTAAGCCAATGATATCTTTATATCTTTGCCAAAAGTGCTAAACTGTCCTTTTCCCTGTATAGATATGAAAAGATGTAGTCTTGCTGCAGGTGATATTTGCTCTGTGGGAAAGAAGCTGAAATAATGTTCTAAACGCAAATAGAGTACAGAGGACTCGGGCCTTTTGAAAATAACTCTCTCTGTATTGATTCACTTCAGGAATAAAAGCCTATAGGACTGATTGAAAGTCAGCCACAAGCACAGACGAACTACTGCAAATTTTTTGCACAAGTGGCTTGAAGGCTCTAGTAAATGTCAGCTGCGGATAGCAAGTAGGGAGAATTACCCAGCAGCTATGTATCCCCCCACCCCCAGTCCTTTTTTTTATTGCGGCTCCTGAAGACATTCTATTTAGTTTAAAAACACCCTTTTCCTTTCATAGGTGGGGATTTTGAAAGTGAAGATGAAATCATTGTTTAATAAAGTGATCATCCAAGTGAGATAAAAAGAGAATGGTAACAAGCATTTTAAGAAAACTTTTACCAGTGTTAGGGGGTAGGTATTTGCGCTGCTTAAATGCAGCCAGCAAATTACATACTTTGGTTCCTTGAACATTCCTCTAATGGAGAAAAGTGGTTTTTTTTTTAAAAAAAAGACTTCGTGTGAACCTAATTGTCTGACTCACCACTTCAGAGAGAGCACATTGTCTCCAGAGCTTTTTGTAGAAACATTAATTCATCTTAGTTAATATTTAGTACGAAATCATATCTTTTTAACTTTCCATAGTTTATCGCTTGCTAGCCTGTTTGCTTTTCATAGTGTAAGCACAGTTTAAATCTATTCAGTCCCATTTCACAGTGTGAGCATATACCCTCATGGGACCCTCACATTTCTGCCCAACTGGATGTCATGTTGAAAGACTGCTGAATACTAGCGGCCACACATAGATGTAATAACTGTTGCTTAAAAAAAAAAAAAAGGTCTGATTGAACTAAAATACTTTTCAGCAATCCAAATAGTCTGCTACAGGGAAAGTAAAGACCAGAATCCAGCATGAGACTTGGAAAGAGGAGACTGCAAGCGGACACGTGGTGTAATTTTTGTGTGGCTGAATTTAGAAAGATAAGGTTTCCTGCTTCTCTGAGTCAATTTGATCAAGAAGATTTTCATGTTTTTCATGATCAAATTCAATTTAGGATCTTACATAAAGGGCTGAGAACCTTGTCAGTTCATCCCTGATATGGATGTCTGGTGGCAAGTATCCTACCTGTTCGTACTGCTGTCTTTCTTACGGGGGGAAACTAGAAGTCAGGCATCAGTTCAGCTGAATTTAGACAAATACCTGTTTGATACAAGTGTTGTATGCCCAGCACTGTATCATCTGGATACCGTAAAAGCAGCAGACATTAAACTCACCAGATTTCTTTCAGATTTTGGGATGGTAGATGTTAGTGTTACAGGCACATCAGCCAGTATTAGAACCCCATACAAGTTTATAGTACAAGCCCAGCTGAAAAAGAGTTTTTCAGATACAACTTTTTTCTCCTCTTTGTTTCTAGTTCCTGTTGACCACAGGGTGATAGAACAGAATAGTAGTGCCTGCTAATGGCTATATAGTTTTTAACCTACTAAAATCAATCCAGTAGCTCAGCTCAGTCCCTAAACTGACATCATAAAACCCACATCAAATTCAATGTCACTCAGCAGTCTAAGGACGGGTAAGAAAGGAGTGAGCTCGGGGGTCTAACCACCTTTCTGCAAAGACACCACTACTAACACACTTTACGCTGTCAAATGATGGTTTTAGTAGTCACTTTGAATATATGTTTACATTATTATTAATAAGATATATTCATTAGGCAAGCATGGAAATTAGAGCTTTTCCTCTAAGAGTCAGTTGAGCTTCTTCAGAGCAAACTGTGTACACAAGAAACAGTTCAAAGCACAACATTCAGGCTGATTTAGCTCTGTAGCAAATAAAAACTTGATTTAATAAACTGGAGCAAAGCTTCATCCTTGAATGGGCAGCAAAATCTGGCAATTTTTCCAGCATCATTAACAGGGCTTGTAAGAAGTACCACTGAACAGGAGAAAAAAATGAAATTTCGAGATTGAAAGCTGGCTGTTAAAGAATGCAGTCTCTTGGATTCCTAGCAAGGCAGGCTCTTCTGATTGTGTATCTCCTTACTCCGATGGAATTGCTGCAGACTGCTGAAGATCAAGGAGAAGAAAAAAAAAAAGCCACCAGCAGAAAAACTCAGAACACAATTATGTGTTTCAACCAGTGTTTGCAATTCTGCTATCCCTAGGGAGAATATGGAAAGTGTCACATTTCCCTATGCTAATAACCACATTCAGAGGCTGATTTAGGAAGGGAAGACAAACAAGGCGCCTGAACAGTGTTAACACTGTTGGGGTACAGAAAGAAGGGATATTAATTTGCCAGAATACCTGTTGTTTCATCAGCAAAAGACAATAGAGCAAATGAAAACTTAACTGCTATTATTAATGAAAGTATGACAGCAGTGTAGATCCAAACCCAATAAAACCTGCTGTTAATATTCAGGGCAGAGTTCAAAATCACAAGGAGAATTGGTAAATTTCTCTGGGAAGAGAAGCAAGACCTTAGGCAATGGAAATTCAAACTTCAAAATGGATTAAAAGGGATGTCTGAAGTTAAGAGGAGAGTGACCTGAGAGCTTAGCTGCAGATTAAAACTCAGTTGTTTGGAGGATGAGAGCAATCCAATGCTTCCTAAAGTGAAGCAGCCCCTCACAGACTACTTTAAATTAATGTTACAGAGCACAGTCAAAAGCTGCCAATTCAGGAAACTAAAGCAAAGATGATGGATTTCTTAAAGTATTCATTTTGTCTTTAATGAAAAGTTATATTGTACCGGGCAGGCAGTATTTGCAGTAAAATACTGCATTGAATTGTTTCAAAGTCAGCCTCTACAGTGCCTCTAGCAACTGGTAGCATTATTTTTTTGTGGTCTGTAGCTCTGAGTGGTCACTGGTACATTGAAAATCTTCAGCCACAAAAGCAAGCAGTGTTTGCACCTTTCTGAAAGGGCATATCTCCTATTCTTAAATAGGAAAAATATCTTTGGACAAAACTGTGAACAATCTCACAATGGCATTATATGTTTCACCCCACAACAGATATTAAGCTTTGAGCAGCAACGTTACTGCTTGCAACTAGCTGACAAATGGCCAACAGCTGAGAGGAGAGGATGTCTCTTGGAAAAGGGATGGTAGCTGCAGGACTGAGAAGTGCCCTGATGGGATTTATCATCAGTAAGGAACTGGCAGGGTGCTGCCAGATCATGACTTTAAGAAGGAGTAAAAAGGAGGATTGCAAGAATGGGGTGTGAATATCCCGTTTTCTGCCTGTTACACAAAATAGGAGAGCTTTCCTTTTTGCTGTGAAACTGGGCTGGTAGTGCAGGGCATTCAGGAGATACTCTAGCCACTAGGAATTGCCTTAGACGCACAAGTAACAGCTAAAGAGCAGAAGCAACAGCAATTGCTGATCACTGTGCTGCTTCTGCAGTGATTGCAGAACAAGATAAGTTATATGGCGTGACGACGTTAGTAGGAGGTGATAAAACAGCAGCATAAGAGCAGCATCCCTGATAGACCTTATAGAAGGTATGATGGCATTTTGGCTAACCATCGTATCTTTGTAGAGCTCTGGGCTGGTGTTAGTGAGGGAACACTGACTTTATTCTTGCACATGAGACCTTTTTAGCATCTAAGTTCCTATTGCCTTTTGAGAAAGGGAGGTTTGTGGGGGGAAATGAAAGAAATACTCAAGGAGAGTCATGAAAGCTTTAAGTGGCAAATCCACTACGCGCCTGATGTAGCCAGTTGGCTGACTAGTAGCAACTGGAATAAAATGATGGCAGGCAGAGGCCATCCAGAAACCGTTAGCTGCGGACTGAGAGAACAATTTAAGTAGCAAAATTGCAACACCAAGAAGTACTGACTGTGACAGAGAGGGCAGTACTCCTCTTTTCCTCCTCTTCTAACTGAGCACCTGCATGTTTAGTAATTGCTTTTTAAAAGCTTTTTTAAAGTTACAATCAGAACCTTGAGTGCAGGCCACTGATGAAGGTAAAATATTGGAGATTTGATTGTCTCTGGCAGTCCTCTGTCAGGGAAGATTCCCCTCTCTATCTATTTCTCACGAACAGTAATTTTGCTTAAAACTCAACACACACATACCAAAGCTCTATTAAAATGTTTCTGTCTGAGCAGTGCATCAAAAAGCTGCAAAACGTAAGGCTGACAAAAGGAGAAGATCCATATATGAGGCAGTGACAGTAATTGCCAGGTTTAACAAGGATGAAGGGTTATATATTATATTCCCCATCTCTATTTTCCAAAGAAAGTAATAATCTGTGTGGGTTTTGTTGTATAATTCTGAAGAAATAGGCTTGTTTTTATAACTCCGTGATCATGACATTTATTTATTTGTACCATAAGTTCTTAAGAGAGTTGTCAGAACCATTTTTATCCCTGACAAGCTATAGCAATATAAATTAAATGCCTCTGATGTATGGTGTTCTGTGATTATAACAAGGATGAGCTGTTCTTGTATAATTTCATTTTCACATTACAGATTTTGTCACAAGTATGATGTACCCATATTTGGATACATGGTTTACTTTAGGAAAGACAATAGTAAACATCAGAGCTTTCACTTTGTGATATTCTTGTATTTGTTTTCTCTTCGAATTATTGTCTTCCTGAGGTTTACCCATAGAAAAGTAGACTAAATACAGTAATATTCTGAAAGTGGGAGAGGAGCGTGCCTATGACGTATCAAATATTAAAATAATGAAGCTACCTTCCTAAACCAAGACTGTGCCAGTGTATTTCAATGCAAAAAAAGCCCTGTTCATGAGACTGATAATGTTAAGTGTAAAACTGCTTCAAAGCAAGGAACTTGCGATGTCCAAGTTGTAGTTTTTCTTTTTTATTTTCAAGGCAGAAACAGGTTTTCTTACCCTTACTGATACTGAATAGCACCAAACACCATGAGTAGGTCCACTGATCTCTCATTTCTTGTTTCCCCTTGAGTGTCTCTGTGCTCGTTGTGTGTTACAAGAGCATGCATACAAGCTGGTACTGTAGAGGCGCTGATATGATGTAAGCTTTCACCCCTGCTTATTCCCCCAGTAACTTGTACCAGCAGGCAGAGGGGCTGCTGTTTTTCAAGGTTTCAAATTATGAATGTCTGTCTTGTGATGGTAAATTGATGACACAGGTACAGACGGTTTTGTAACCAGGAAAGACTTGTGATTCTAAATATTTCTGGTGTTCCTTTTTTTTTCCTTTGTTAGGAACAATTTGCCATCTGGAAAGCAGACGTCGGTGAGCAGTTTAATTGCAGCACCTGAAAAGTGAGGCATATGCAACACCAGGTGGGCTGGCCAGTTTCTTAGTCAGCTGTTTCTTCTGTTAGTCTTCTGCCTGACTTTTTTATATTTGCTGTATCTGCTGTTCCTTGGTCTTTACCTTCTACATTTGCAGTTTTTAACAATGAAAATACTAACCTTAAAGAAATTTTTTTTAAGCCTGGTCCAGATTTGTTCATATGGATTTTCTCACTATGCATACATTACAAATCAAAGAAATCTGTTCTGAAAGTGTCAGTCACATTTACAAATGCCTGATATATGCATTTCTTGTAAGTGCATTGACCGCAATACAAAGCAAAACAGCCCTGTGCTGAATGAGTTTGAAAATCCCCGTAATACCAATTTCCACTTCTCTTAAGAAGTTGAAACATGTCAGTTTACAAACACTTCCTCATACACATTTTGAACATTCACTGTCAGTGCACAGGTCTGTAAGTCAAAAACTGGTTAAAGGCCAACTTTTATACTGTCTGAGAATTTGACAAGTCTAGTGTTAATGACCATCTGGACAACCTTGGACACCCAAAGAAAGGAATGTGTGGTTGACTGGTAAAGCAAGAAATGCTGAATGTACAAAACCACACAATTCACAGATATTTACATCATGACTTTGATAAAAATAGATCACCCATGAAGTAAACAGTACTAAGCTAGCTGGAGAAAAAATAAGCATTTATTAACATTACTGTAGTTGTTATGGGCCCATAATGTAGAATTGCAGGAAGAATTCACTTCTGACACTAAAAAAGAACTTTACTGGAACAAAGGTATCTCATCCTATTCTTTCTTTAACTCCAGTAGCTAGAATGCTTTGTACTTAATCCAAAACCAGTTTGAGCAAATAGAATCAACTCTCCCTGAAAGGAGTTTTTTATAGGATATATAGGATTAATTTAGCAGCGTATAACCAGTTTTGTATGTTTAAATCAGTAGATTTTTTCTCTTTATTTCACTGAGTTATACCAGCATTAAATTGATATAATGTAGCAGTGGATGTGGCTCAGAGATTATACACAGTTTATTGTGACTTTATGCTAGATAAAAATAAGGGAATTGAAACATTTATGTTCAGAAGAAAACAACTCAACTCTGATAAAATGAAACTCAGCAACTTTACTTTTGTAGGAAAGCATTTGTTCCTTTCAAAAGTGTCAAAAAGTAAATTACACTTAATTAATCAAACTCTGAGTGATTCCCAATTAGTTTCCTACAGTTCTTCTATGACAGCTCTTTCCATTATTACAGAGTGTGAAAACAATAAGCAAAAGAGAATGACAATACATAATAACCAGGAGAAATTCAAGTGTTATAACTTCATAAAACTCTCTCCCTCTTTCTCAAGCTCTGAATGCTTATTTACATAAAAGTCCAAAATTAGGTTTGTGTGCACAACCCAAGTAACGTCTATTCAGAATGCCTCTGGCGCCTTCCACCAGTGGAGGGACTGTCAGGTAGTGACACGGAGCTCTCCTTTGTGCCTGTGACATACTGTAGGATGGGGAAGATAAAATACCTTTCATTTTAACTAAATTCTTAATTTAAATGTGTTCCAATTTCCCTAAGCAAAAATATCTCCAGGATGGAATCCTGTTCTTGTTCATCCTGCTCTTACTCACTCAAACGGTGCTGTTAAAGCCAGTGAGATTACAGAAATTGACCCTGAGTATTTTCTTTTCTATCCTGTAGGGAATTTAGACATTTAATCTGAGATGACAAAAGCAGCAAGGAAGTGAAAATATAACTCGTAAAAGTCAGTACTTCCACAAATGATAGCTAAGCTGAAAAAAATAGAGAGATTTGCAATATGGGGCCCATTCTTTCTACTGCATAAATGGAATTTTTAGTTATTCTTTGTGGAATGTCAGCTCTGTCACTGTAGGAGAAACATTTCCAGAAAGGAGCACTATAATTTCTTTCTCTGTGTCAAATGTTACTGGTGTCTCCCACGCGTGAAGATCACTGATGCACTTATTTTCAATTGCATCTTCCAGACTTTGAGACTTCTCTGCAGATATTTTCGCAAGTGCTTCAGCAAATGATGAGCAGAAATCAGTTTATTTGTTTTAAATAGTGCAGTGTGCTATTATAATTACATGCATTTACTTTTTATTTTTCTAAAAGCAAAGACAGAGTAATTCTCAGCAGTTCTGACTTGCTTCTCTCTGCTTTTATTCTTTTAAAAAAAGAAACTAAAAATGGTTCTATCTTGAATATAGCTTATCTGCAGAGTATGTCTGAATTTCAATGCTTAATCATTGCCGCCTTAACCTTTAGCTGATTTTAACACAAGCATCCTTTGCACTATTGTTCTGGTTCCTGTGTTGGAACAGTTAATTACTATATGGACTGCATATGTGCTTGCAACCAGAATCTCATCTAAAAGTAGCATCTGGAAATTCAGCTTTCTCTCTTATTTTGTTCCCTTTACAGGAAATCTTTTATATCATACCCATATGTGCAGGCAACTGCCAAATCTCTGTATCATTGACAGCTGCTAAGTCTAGGGAGGAGGCTGCTGAAAACACATGCATTGTAAGACACGCACAACTTCCTTACTAACCACAGCTTCTTGCTGAACAGTGTCTCCTCATGGAGCAGAATAGAAAATCATAGAAAATTAGTTGGGAGAAAATGGACAAGAGAAGGCATATGGGGTAACCTCATGGTTACCAGCGAAAATATTTCACAAATGATGAAAAGCTGGTAAAATTTCTGGAAAGTTTCTCAGGATTGCTAATAACACAGTAATAGTTACCTGCTGATTTTCTCTGTATTTGCTATCATCTCTCTACTCAACGATAAATGTCAAAACCATAGTAATTGAAGTGGTCTAAAACTTTCAGCACTGGAATTTTGTAAAATTAACAACTTACCTTAGGATGGGACAACTTATGTAGTTCTCCCCAAAGAACAAAAATGCTATAAAGTCACACTATGAACAGGCAGGCATAGAGGCAACAGCAGCAGCACATCCCTCTTGAAAGCTGAAGAGCACCTTACAAATTATGTGTCAGGACCCCCTTTTAGATGGGAAATAGAGCAGTTACAGTGAGAGGCAGAAATATGAGTGAGTTGAGCCTACAAAAATAATCTGAAATGTTCAGTGAAAAAAGAGTGATTTATAAAAGATTAGCCTTTGACCATTGTAAGATCCACATTCAATAAAAATAACATTCAGTCTCCACGCTAAAAAGAATACAAAGTGACGATGGCTGCATTTTACTATAAAATTTGTTTGCACTCCAGTGCAGTGATTGTTGCAAGGCTGAGGTAGCTCTGTACATTAGTTTTTCCTGCTTGCAAATCTTAAGAGGAGCATACCTGACAAACATAGGTTCAAACGGGTAATAAGAATTACAGTCAGTCTCAAAGGAGAACTTCTGTCAAGAACCAGGATTTCTGCAAAATTTGGGTGAGCTGCTCTTGACGCTTTTGCTCTGGAGATATTAGAAGCAAAGTGTGATCAGACAGTAGCAAGATGAATCCTTCCAAAGGTTGTGAGCTGGGAGGAAAGGTGTTGGTCTCTTTTCCTAAGTAACAAGTGATAGGACTGGAGGAAATGGCCTCAAGTTGCACCAGGGGAGGTTTGGATTGGTTATTAGGAAAAATTTCTTCACCTAAAGGGTTATCAAGCATCGAAACAGGCTGCCCAGGGAAGTGGCTGGGTCACAATCCCTGGAGGTATTTGAAAGTCTTGTAGACGTGGTGCTTAGGGACATGGTTTAGTGGTGGACTTCGCCATGTTAGGTTTACAGTTGGACTCGATGATCATAAGGGTCTTTTCCAACCTAAATGATTCTGTGATTCTGTGCTGGATGCGGCTGCTGCTGCTGCACTTGAGTGACTGAGTTGGAAGCTCCTCAGGCAGGAGAAAGAACAGAGTGACCTGAAATTTCACTTTGTGGCTCCAAGTCTAACACTGAGGTATTCTTTGATCTAACAGGCAAAATCACAGCAACAGCTTGGAGATTAAGTCAAGAAGTACTAAGGGTTTCTATTTAATTTTTAATAAATAATGAGGGCAACTAACTTCTAGTACCTGTTTACAGGACATAAATGTTCCATCTCTGGGAGTCTATGAATAAGACTGGACTTCTTTCAGACCCAGATATTCCTGGTAGTATTCTCTATGAAAATCTTTATCCTGAGGTAGCCTTGTGGTATTTGTTTGACATCTTAAGCATACGCGTATCCTTCTGTTTCATACTTTGTAATACAGTTTGCCAAGGATGTTCAAACCACATCTCAGTGTTCACAACATTTGGTTACCCTGAGCAGTTACAGACCTTCACAACTGATAGAAAATCACTGCTTTCCCCAAGGAGCTCACTGGGCTGAAAGTGTCACAGTGCAGCCATTTGGGCCACCTGGAGTCCAGAAAGGTGGTACTTACCTGCAGCCGTCTTGAATTGGATTTCAAGTTAATACTGTCATGAGGCCTCTTTAGCCTGGTATTCCTTGTCCCTGCTCCCTCCCACTGGCCCCAGGAAGTAGGGAAACCCCTTCCTTAAAGAGTCAATTATGTGAAGCTGTTAAAAAAGTCTTTTTGTTTGATGGGCTCAGCCCTATTAATAAGAATCTAATTTTTTTTTTAAAAAGTAATCCTGAGAACTCTTTTTAAAGTGTAGGAGTTTTAGCAAACACAGTGTAAAGCAAGGCTTTAGCCCTGTATTCTGCAAAGAAAATGATGGACCTTTATGCAACAGTGTCTGTTGGAGAGCAGGCCGATTTGGGCAAGGATGATTTTGTGGCCTTCCCATCTGCCACTGGTCAAGGATGTGCTGAGAAATAATTTTTCAATAAACAAGCTGACAACTTGAGGAACGATTTAATTCTCTGAGATCTATAACCACTAAGCAGATCAAATATAGTTCCTCAGAAGAAGCAGAGAAAGATTTAGGAAGCAGAAAATACTATTAAACTCCTGATGCCACTAGAATTTCTAGAAGCCATCACAGAAACAGGAGGAAAGGGATACTATAAACAGCATCAGTCTGAAGAGCTCCTGGAGCTCTTTCTTGGGTTGTCCAAAGCCAGCATCCATGTGTGTGGGTTTCAGGGATGAGCATGACAGATGTAGCTGAGTTTGCATTTTTACATTTTGAATCCCTTTCATTGCAATGGTACACTTGAAAATGTAAAGCAGTCCTGAGCACTCGAGGTTTAGCATGGATTTGACCTAATTATCAAAGTTACTCCGAATCCCTACTGGCCGCCAAAAGTTAGGATCCTGGGGACATGAAGTCCTAGGCAGCACCCTCAATGTGTGTTTAGTACTGATGGTTTCTTAAAGATCCTGTTGAGTTCTCCATCTGACTTAGGAGGCAGACCCGGTGCAGGCACATATTTCCATTGCAGTTTAATCAAGTCATGCAGGGCCAAATAGCCAGAAGTGGTCACTGTTTTGGGTACCCAACATTAAATAAAACCACTTAAAATACTTTTCATCTATTCCAAATTAAAAATCTGACAGAAGCGGAGTCAAACCTGCAGAATGCTGAAAAGCTTTGGCCTTAATCTAGAAAAGCGCTTTGGCTTGTAGCTAGCATGACGCACACGACAGCCTCTAGTAACTGCTCACCTAAACTGGAGGATATGCTTTTAGGGAGAACAGGCAGAGAATTCTGCTGTGTTATTTCTGATTCTATTAATTATGGTTTTGTCCTCTTTGCAAGGATGCATTAGGCAAAACTGTTTGAGAAATGCTGCTTTGCTCTGAAGAAAGGAAATACCAAAAATGAAGGTGGAGCAAGGTTTGCCAAGTTAACTAAGGTCTTGGTGTTTGGAAGAACTAATGTTCATCATCTGAAAGCCCCTAGTAGTTGTCTCTCCTATTATCCTGCCAAGTATAAGTAACAATACTAATAATGGAAGTGCTTTGATTCTAAAATACACATTTCCTTTGAAGATCTCAGAGTATCTATCAAAAAAAGTAAGCAGAGCTTTAAAACTTTAACATCTGCATTAGGTAATAAAGATCATTGGAGTTTATAAGTAGAGGAAGTGTGTAACAATTTTGCAGTCTGCTGCGCAAACATTGCCTGTAAATGGTTTCAGCCAGGGTTGCAATTAATTTTCGTTTAACTGCAGATAGTGAGGCAAAAGTTAAGGATGCATCACTGGATTGAAAGCCACCTTTCCCAGGTTTTCTGTGTTTTCTGGGACTTCGTGAAATTAGTTTTATCTTTTACACTACAAGTTTGCAGATGTCCATGAGATATATTTTATAGAACATACGGTTTCTAAAAAAAAGAATTCTTTTTTTTCAGGGAAAAATTGCAAAAGTTCTTAGTTTTTTCTCAAAGAAAAACTGGAGAAAGATCTTGATTTCAGGTGGTTCTCCTGAATGGAAACAGTTTGCTTGTAGGACCTAATCAAATACATTTATTCAGCCAGTCCATTTGAACTTTGGCAATGCTTAATAGGCAGTGTTTCATGTTCTCATTTTCCCATATATAAGCTTCCTTGCCAAACTATCCCCACCTATGAAGGAAAATTTCAATCCACAACCATGTCTTTATTTCTTAAGTATGTTGCTGTCTGACCACTTTTTTCTAATTAATATTAAACTTTGCCCTGAGACTGAAGGACAAACATATTGAAAATTTGGAATTACTAGTCAGATAAAGTATTTTTTTATTTTCAGTTAGATCTTATCTACATTGACTTTATGCAGGACTGCTCCAGCTGTGCTCCTTGTCAAAATCAAAATGTTTACGTGAGAGATGATGGAAAAACAACTTTCATATGTGTTTAATATTCTGTGTTATGGTAGCATCTAGAGATATCAATCTGCAGTGTTGTTCTGGAGCTTATAGAAACAGATAAAAGTAATCTTTGTCCCATGTAACTTGCAAGCAACAAAGAACCCTTGATTCAGGGCGTATGTCCTAACAGTGAGGTTTCCAGCATGGGGACCACAAATTCCTGGACTCAGAGGAATTCTAATGAAAAGTAACTAAGGGTAATTGAGGTAATTATTGGCATCGGTCTATATGGAGAGCTGCATTTTCACATAAGAGCTTTCAGGTTATATACAATAAAAGTGTAGGCTATTTTTTGTTATTCAGATCCAGTCCTTCTCTAAAGCTAATTTTCATTTTTTCCATTTTTTTCCTCCTCTTTGTTATTAGAAGGCCTCATTATCTTCAGCCTAAGTAAGCTGTAGCCTAAGTTCTTGTTTTGAGATAGCCTATGGGAGGTAAATACAAAAGCCAGGAACTTGAGATAAAAGGTACTCACTCTACATGCTCAAAGATAATCTCTTTTTCTCTGCTTTTTTTCATAGTATCACATGCAGGAGTTAAGAAATAAAACCTTACACAGGCAAAAAGCATTATGTAATTAAGAAGCTAAATCCCTATGGAAACCTGACACTGAGTGAAATGAAAGAAGGCTTTTGGAGTGGATTTCCAGACAACTAGAACCATCAAATCACTGAAGTTTGTCAGTAAGCCAGAAAGATGCATCAGGAGAGTGTTAACTACTAGCGGTGAGTAAGATTGTGGAGGGGAAACAAGTGTAAACAATACTTTTCATTTTTTAATTTCCTATATTTGCATGTCAAACACACACACACAAATGTGCATCCCAGAAACATTTCTTTTTTGTGGATTGTTTTTAACTTTTTATTTCTTGTGTTACTTTATGAGAGGCTATATTAATTTGTATGTGATGTTGTTTTGGGATGTTTTGAGTGTGGTGTCCAGCAGCATGTGCTGAGTAATGGAGCTTTCAGTGTGCTGTGTGAAAGATACTACAAACCTACAACTCCCTTTTTCTTTGTGGAGTTTATAATCCTTAGCACTATTTAATTTTTTGTATACGTGTTTATTAGGTTATTTAGAACCTGATAGCAAAACCTTGCTATAAGCTTAAGCCAGTTTTCACAGAACCTAATGGGCAAAGTGGAGGTAGGACTTGCGACCTGTATGATCCTGTATGAGGTGTTCGAATAGTTTCATTTTGTTTTATTCTGGTTCTGATGCCCAGGAGCTTTGAGCATGAGAGTTCTATCATGGCAACAGTTCTATCATGACCTAGGCTTGAACAGGAGGCTATAGCCTTTACGAACGGAAACCAGTAAGAAAAACTGCATGATTTTGGCAGAAGTAGACTGAGTTGTGGTATTCAAAAGAGATAATGTCTGGAATTAATTCCTTATCATAGAATGGGATTTTACCTTACCCTATAAAGGCACAATATGGTAGCAGCAGGATAGCTGAGCTGTTTTTCAAGACACTAGTGCTTACTTACAGACATCTATACAAAAGCACATCAGGTGCAACTTCAGAGTTAGGCAGTCAAAGGATAATGCTCAGTTTATAGTCAGTTTTGCAAACTGAATTCTTTCCTACTCATTTTGTCCGGTCCTCCTTGCCATGATAGTAGTGCCAGCAGGCTGTGGAGTTTCTGGCTGCATTCATATAAACTCAAATCCATCATCATCTTCTACTGTTATTACAGAAGACTCTCCAAGTTTTCATCTCTTGACACCCAGCAAAGAGAGAATAACACGGAGTCCCAGCAGTCTGTAAAGTGATTAAACCTGGAGAGCATTTCTCAGATCAGATATAAACAAGATACTTTGCAATAATCTTTCAAAAGTAAAACTGTTAGGAGACCTAAAATACTGGAAAATATCCTTGAAAGTCGTAGCATTAAGCATGGAAAGAGTATTTGAAATAATTTTGGTCAGGTGTGGAACTGCCATATAGAAGACATAGTACTCAAATGCTAGGCCAGCGTACTGTGATAAACAGAGTATCCAAGGGGCTTTTTCATGAGTCTGGGGTCTAAAATATTCCTCTCCTAAAATGAAAGCTTTGGGTAGGAATGAAACTATTGGATATTTCTGATGTACAACGCAAGCATTAGATGATGCAAGGGAGAAAGAAGAGAGAAAAAGGAAAGATAAAAGATTTGGAACAATATGCTAGTCTGTGCTCAGCAGATAATAACGTCAGAAAGACTTTTAGAAGAAATGTTAAAAAAGTGAATTTATTTTTCTTCTGTCCCTCTTTTAGAAAACACCTAATTCTTTCAATTAATTGATTTGAATGACAGTTGTAGATGACTAATGAGCTACAGATGTCCAACTCTATAAGCTGCAGTTAGGAAAACATGGCTTATTTATCAGTCCTTTACAAGGGGAAAAAAAAAACCTAAAAACTTTCTGTTCTTTTTATTTGTGTTTAGCTCCTTCTAACTTTGCAAAAATCTTTAGCTCCATCTTCAGAGCGGTAATGTGTATGCACCTTCAAACCAGAGAGGTAGGAAACTGTTAAGCATATTGCAGTGTGCTGGAAAGTAACACAGCACAAATGCTTGGAAATATGATTAAAAACAAGAGAGAATTTAAACCCAAGTATGAGGCAGAAAACTTTGAAGTACTTCCCACAGATTGGTCCTGATTCTGGCAGTTAACTTCTGCTAAGTTGGTTTGAGGAGTTCTTTTTATGACTGAAACATACATATGTGTAAACACTTGCCTGAACAGGGTATGTTTTACCAACATGCACATAAAAGATTGGTGAAAAGCTCTTGGCTGGGTTTGGGGGGAAGGACTGCAGTGAAAAGTAGCGATGTATTGAACCCGGTAAATTACTGGGTGCTGATCTGAGTGGCTTAAAGCTGCTGCTGAAAGTTAACACTCAGCTGTTGATAACAGAGACTGAATACTTAGGAGCCTACTGTGTTTGAAAATAGGAAAGCTATCATTTGGCAGAGTTAATGGGCCTGTTGTCAGCTGCATGACAGCTGGGTTATAGAGTGGTAAGGCTAAGGAAGTCAGAGGAGAACGGAATAAACTAATTCTGAGCTGAGAGTATGGTTGCTTAAATGTCAGTACTTTAAAGGCATTTCATCACTTGGCTCTAACTGCCAGGTGTGGTTTTGGCAATGGCTTCTTTTTTTTCCCCCATCCCACCAGTGCAGCTTTTGTCTGAGATCAGGGGGAGCTAAGACCTGTGCTGCTGGGAACGTTGCATCTCCCTGAATTGCCAGTGAACATGAGCAAGTTTATTTTGTTTATTACTATTTCAGTTATTCAGTTTGCAGTGTTTTCAGAACCTACTTCAAGCAAATAACTCAGTAACCAGTTTGGGATCTAGTTTTACCATAACCACATGGGTGTTGAAAAACAGACTTAAATCCTTATGGGCTTGATGTAAACATACAGATTCCATTTAATATGCTTCAAGTCCAGCTTTAATAAAATGGACTTCCTTTTCTCAAATTTGGGAAAGTATTGCATACTGTAATTAAACAGACACTGATGCTAGAACTCAAGAACATTAATGTTTGCATTGTTTTTTCAATAAGGCTAATTAAAGCAAATTTGTTTTAATAATAGCTAGGAGAATAGTACTTAAGACAATTCAAATTAAGCTGGACACATTATGTTCAAGGCAAGTGTCCCAAAGCAACCCTAAATAATTGCCAATTGTCCTCCTTTCTGCAAAATGTAATTCTTTCAGAATTAAGAAGATAAATGTTGCCCTGGAGTTTGCTTGTGATCTCTGCATCTGTCCCTCAAAGTCAGGCTGTAAAAAGAATAGCTTTAATGCCCAGGAACTTGCTTTTGCCCCCATTGATTCAGAGCTGTGCAAAGAATGTACGGACTGGTTCAGTCAAACATGAAACACTGTTAAAACCATAACCAGCTTGTGAGCTACCTATTAAAATCTACCCCTGACACACCTGTTTGCTACTGATTTCCTTCTTCAATGGGTCACAAACGGCATGTTTGGCACAGCTGGTACTTTCTTCTTTACCTGTCAAATGCAAGTCTGCCTAACAGTGGAAGCGCAGATGAAGTGGTTGAACCTCACTAATACCAAATAAATAGTTAGAAAGTGGAGGAGGAATGCGTATGCTGTGTCGAAACAGCAGCAGCTCTGGTAGCTCAAATTCCGCTCTCTATAGATGCTGGATTGTGGCAGATACTGTAGGGACTACATTAACTCATTCCTAAAAGTAGGCAATACCCCACCAAGAAGAAAAAGCAGGAAGCGCATGTGTGGGAGTTCTCTGCTGGTTACCAAAAAGACGAATGTTTTCTGAAAAAATGCCAAGTAGTCTCTTCCACCAGTAATTCAGAGGGCTGAAGGGTCATATGCAGAGGCTTGGAGGTCACTTTTCACAGCCCTGAGGGAAAAAGTTTTAATAGGAAATACAGCTGCTCTCCCAGTCCTACACTGACCTGAAGAAAAAGCACAATCTCTTAGAAAAACACAAATTCATACAACAGAAGAGCTGGTAATATCAGGAAGTTGTAAGAAAGTCCTCAGACAATTGCCTGCCCTGAGACTGAAGTCAAACCATCAAGACTGTCATGGCCAGCAGAGAGAGCATTTCCCAGTGTCTACCGATTCCTGTCTCCTGCTAAGATTCTCTACATGGTACTCATTAGAGTGTGTGTGTAGTAATATTTGCCCTTCAAAAAAGCCCAGAAACCTGGATTCAAGCAACTCGTGCCATTTGTAAAATGTAGTAAAAAAATAAGGATGATTGAAACCATGGTCAGCTAGGCAAATTATTTATAGTCTGTGCTATTAGGTGTGATACTCTAATATTAACTGGCCTTATTTTGTAGCTGGGTTTATTTTGTATTCTTGTGCAATGCTTTTTTTAATAAGGGTCTTTGTCCTGGTTTCGGCTGGGATAGAGTTAATTTTCTTCCTAGCAGCAGGCATAGTGCTGTGTTTTGGATTTAGTAGGAGAAGAATGTTGATAACACGCTGATGTTTTTAGTTGTTGCTGAGTACTGCTTATGCTAGTCAAGGACTTTTTCAGCTTCCCATGCTCTGCCAGGCGCACAAGAAACTGGGAGGGGGCACAGCCAGAATAGTTGATCCAAACTGACCAAAGGGCTATTCCATACCATATGACGTCATGCTCAGTATATAAACTCGGGGGGGGTGGCCGGGGAGCAGCGATCGCTGCTCGGGAACTGTCTGGGTATCGGTCGGCGGGTGGTGAGCAATTGCATTGTGCATCACTTGCTTCGTGTATCATTATTATTATTATCATTATTATACTGTTACTATTAGCATTACTATTTTACTTTATTTCAATTATTAAACTGTTCTTATCTCAACCCAGGAGTGTTTCTCACTCTTACTCCTCCGATTCTCTCCCCCATCCCATCGGGGTAGGGGGAGTGAGCGAGCGGCTGCGTGGTACTGAGTTGCTGGCTGGGGCTAAACCACGACAGTCCTTTTTGGCGCCCGAACAGTCCCATATGGCCAGTGCGAAAGTCTAATGGGGAGTGGAGACTAACAGTGGACTATCGTGGCCTGAACGAAGTTACACCGCCGCTGAGTGCTGCCGTGCCAGACATGCTAGAACTTCAATATGAACTGGAGTCAAAGGCAGCTAAGTGGTATGCCACAATTGATATTGCTAATGCATTTTTCTCCATCCCTTTGGCAGCAGAGTGCAGACCCCAGTTTGCTTTTACCTGGAGGGGTGTTCAGTACACCTGGAACCGACTGCCCCAGGGGTGGAAGCACAGCCCCACCATTTGCCATGGACTGATCCAGACAGCACTGGAACAGGGTGAAGCTCCAGAACATCTGCAGTACATTGATGACATCATTGTGTGGGGCAACACAGCAGAAGACGTTTTTGAGAAGGGAAAGAAAATAGTCCAAATCCTTCTGAAGGCTGGTTTTGCCATAAAACAGAGTAAGGTCAAGGGACCTGCACAGGAGATCCAGTTTTTAGGAATAAAATGGCAAGATGGACGTCATCAGATCCCAATGGATGTGATCAACAAAATAACAGCTATGTCCCCACCAACTAGCAAAAAGGAAACACAAGCTTTCTTAGGCGTTGTGGGTTTTTGGAGAATGCATATTCCAAATTACAGCCAGATCGTAAGCCCTCTCTATCAAGTGACCCGGAAGAAGAATGAATTCAAATGGGGCCCTGAGCAACAACAAGCCTTTGAACAAATTAAACGTGAGATAGTTCATGCAGTAGCCCTTGGGCCAGTCCGGGCAGGGCAGGATATTAAAAATGTGCTCTACACTGCAGCCGGGGAGAATGGCCCTACCTGGAGCCTCTGGCAGAAAGCACCAGGGGAGACTCGAGGTCGACCCCTAGGGTTTTGGAGTCGGGGATACAGAGGATCCGAAGCCCGCTATACTCCAACTGAGAAGGAGATACTGGCAGCATATGAAGGGGTTCGAGCTGCTTCAGAAGTGGTTGGTACTGAAGCACAGCTCCTGCTGGCACCCCGACTGCCGGTGTTGGGCTGGATGTTCAAAGGGAGGGTCCCCTCTACACATCATGCAACTGATGCTACATGGAGTAAGTGGGTTGCATTGATCACACAACGGGCTCGAATAGGAAACCCCAGTCGCCCAGGAATCTTGGAAGTGATCATGGACTGGCCAGAAGGAAAAAACCTTAGAATATCACCAGAGGAGGGGGTGACACGTGCTGAAGAGGCCCCACTGTATAATAAATTGCCAGAAAATGAAAAGCAATATGCCCTGTTCACTGATGGGTCCTGTCGTCTCGTGGGAAAGCATCGGAGGTGGAAAGCTGCTGTATGGAGTCCTATACGACAAGTCGCAGAAACTGCTGAAGGAGAAGGGGAGTCGAGTCAGTTTGCAGAGGTGAAAGCCATCCAGCTGGCTTTAGATATTGCTGAAAGAGAAAAGTGGCCAATCCTTTATCTCTATACTGACTCATGGATGGTGGCAAATGCCCTGTGGGGGTGGCTGCAGCAATGGAAGCAGAGCAACTGGCAGCGCAGAGGCAAACCAATCTGGGCTGCCGCATTGTGGCAAGATATTGCTGCCCAGGTAGAGAACCTGGTTGTAAAAGTTCGTCACGTAGATGCTCATGTACCTAAGAGTCGGGCCACTGAAGAACATCAAAACAACCAGCAAGTAGATCAGGCTGCTAAGATTGAAGTGGCTCAGGTGGATTTGGACTGGCAACATAAGGGTGAATTATTTATAGCTCGGTGGGCCCATGACGCCTCAGGCCATCAAGGAAGGGATGCAACGTATAAATGGGCTCGTGATCGAGGGGTGGACTTAACTATGGACAGTATTGCACAGGTTATTCATGAGTGTGAAACATGCGCTGCAATCAAGCAAGCCAAGCAGTTCAAGCCCCTTGGGTATAGTGAACGATGGCTGAAATATAAATATGGGGAGGCCTGGCAGATTGATTACATCACGCTCCCACAGACCCGCCAAGGCAAGCGCTATGTGCTCACCATGGTGGAAGCAACCACTGGGTGGTTGGAAACATATCCCGTGCCCCATGCCACCGCCCGGAACACCATCCTGGGCCTTGAAAAGCAAGTCCTGTGGCGACATGGCACCCCAGAAAGAATTGAGTCAGACAACGGGACTCATTTCCGAAACAACCTCATAGACACCTGGGCCAAAGAGCACGGCATTGAGTGGGTGTATCACATCCCTTACCATGCACCAGCCTCCGGGAAAATTGAGCGATACAATGGATTGTTAAAGACTACCCTGAGAGCAATGGGTGGTGGGACGTTTAAACATTGGGATACGCATTTAGCAAAAGCCACCTGGTTAGTCAACACCAGGGGATCTGCCAATCGAGCTGGCCCTGCCCAATCAAAACTTTTACGTACTGTAGAAGGAGATAAAGTTCCTGTAGTGCACATGAAAAATATGCTGGGGAAGACAGTGTGGGTTACTTCCCCCTCTGGCAAAGGCAAACCCATTCGTGGGATTGCTTTTGCTCAAGGACCTGGGTGCACTTGGTGGGTGATGCGAAAGGATGGGGAAGCCCAATGTGTACCTCAAGGGAATTTGATTTTGGGTGAAAATAGCCAATGAACGGAATTGTATAATATTAATTGCTTTATAATACTGTATGTTATCTCTTAACTATATGTTATCTCTTAACTGCATGTTAATATAATAATATAGTAGGTTAATATTAAGTATATAATACTGTATATTATGATTGCTATATGCCGCATCAATGGTATTGCAGTAAGAATTGCCCAGCTTAATGAAAATGAACTTTGATGAAACCATGTTGGAATGAGAACTGACTTCAGCATGCAACAGTCCAACACTGCACACCACCTCTCCTGCTCTGAAAGACCGTGATGACAGATGGAACCCAAAGTCATGGGCTAAATGAACTCAATGGACATTTTAGAGGGATGGGCCATAGACGAAGGGAATGATATCTGTGTGTATATCAAGATAGGGAAAGCGGTGGTGATTAATTGGAACGCATTGGAAAGGGGAGGGCCTGTGCATGACGTAGATGGTATAGAATAAGGGGTGGATACTGTCCTGGTTTCGGCTGGGATAGAGTTAATTTTCTTCCTAGCAGCAGGCATAGTGCTGTGTTTTGGATTTAGTAGGAGAAGAATGTTGATAACACGCTGATGTTTTTAGTTGTTGCTGAGTACTGCTTATGCTAGTCAAGGACTTTTTCAGCTTCCCATGCTCTGCCAGGCGCACAAGAAACTGGGAGGGGGCACAGCCAGAATAGTTGATCCAAACTGACCAAAGGGCTATTCCATACCATATGACGTCATGCTCAGTATATAAACTGGGGGGGGGTGGCCGGGGAGCAGCGATCGCTGCTCAGGAACTGTCTGGGTATCGGTCATCGGGTGGTGAGCAATTGCATTGTGCATCACTTGCTTCGTGTATCATTATTATTATTATCATTATTATACTGTTACTATTAGCATTACTATTTTACTTTATTTCAATTATTAAACTGTTCTTATCTCAACCCAGGAGTGTTTCTCACTCTTACTCCTCCGATTCTCTCCCCCATCCCATCGGGGTAGGGGGAGTGAGCGAGCGGCTGCGTGGTACTGAGTTGCTGGCTGGGGCTAAACCACGACAGTCTTTCAGTCATTGTTTCTACTTTATTTATTCTTAATGCTAGAAGAAAGTTGGTATTCTCTAGTTCTTAATTCTGGTTTTAATTAGTCTGAGCTGCCAATTGGATTGTGTCAGCATAATGATGTAAAGTGAGGAGGAAACACAAGTCAGATCTTGCATCTTGATGGCTAATGGGCATTAATAGATACATTTATGGATGTATTAATAACACTGTGATCTAGTCTATCTGTAGTGCATTACAACTGCCTGCTCATACTGTTCCAAGAGCTGCTATTAGACTCTCGTGTCAGGAATATCATGTGGATGGCTGAAATAAGGCAGTTATTTTATATAGCTGCGTATAATAATTTTAACATTTTGCTGACTAGTAGGTTTTGAGTGGGAGGGAGATTCAATAAATACTCTAGAGACACAGGAATGTAAAAAATGGGCTTCAAACTGCTGAAGAAAATGTTTGTTTGGGACCAACACTGCTAAATACCTTTTCTCCTAAATAACAAGTTAAAATTAGGGACCAAAAGCTTCATGGTATCACCTTTCCATACACTGTGCAATGAGGCAGCCTGCAAACTCACTTCTCTTCTGAAGATGGTTTTATATGGCTTCAAATTTCTACCACTGCAGTAGCCTGTCTCCTCTAGCACCTAAGATGCATGAGACACAAGGGAGATCAGAAAAAAGGGAGAGCGGTGCCTCGCTGTCTTACTGGATTTCATTGCATGTGAGATGCAACACAGATGTTTGGAATTTGGAAAGTAGCTCCAACATCTCTGGTTCCAGTGTCACAGACTACACTGAAGATAGAGCTTGGCACAATGGCCTGATGAGGCAGATTTTGGAGAGCATAGACAATGCTTGTTGTCATTAGAAATTATCAAAATAGCAATATACAAATGTTTGCATCCTTCGACTCCTTGATGTTCCAGGAAAAAAGTAAAATAAAATCTAACCCTTCAGTGGGCTCATTCTGTTTTATACCACCACAAGTTCATTTTTACTTGCCTATCGGAGAGCATTTGCTCTCTGTCAGTTTGAGTACTTTGAACAGGAGGTGCAAATCCCTGTCCTCATCCATGGACAGAGGAAAGAGAAATAGAATAGAATCATAGAATGCTTTGCGTTGGAAGGGACCTTGAGAGATCATCTAGCCCAATCCCCCTGCAGTGATCAAGAGATGTGAACCAACCTGAGCAAAGTCATGCTGCAATTCACTGGAATAAACAGGAATGGAATTTTGGTTTACTGGGAGAGGGGTTCCCTATTTAGCAAGGCATGTTGCCTTTCATTAAAAATACTTTCAGGAAGTACATCCCAGTTCAGTTGTTCAAGGTGACTCTGGGAAGGTGTTGCGTTTAAATGATGCATCTAGCTGATAAAATGTTGTCTGTACTAAGTAGAAAAGGGTGGCATTATTTACTATCAACATGTGAGAAGAAACTGATTTTACATCTGCATTTGTAGAATCCATTTTCCTGAGTGGAGCTGTAAGCATTCTGTGGATTAAATTACAAAAATTATAAGTTAATAGAAGGTAGAAAATGTGTAGTTTCACCTATGCTACTTTTCTACATAATATCATCATGTGTATGTATAGAAGAGTTTTGTTACTTTTTCCCCCTAGTAAAAACATGAAAATAGGAGTTTTTACTAGGGTTCTTAGAACCAGCTTGTTCTACTGAGAAGCAGAACTGGCAGCAAGCACATAATCGCTCCTTACCCTGCTGAATTTATCTTCAGAGATTTCACAAAGCTTAGCTTGCTTGCAAATGTGGAATTCCTTTTGTCATTTCCCCTTGTTCTTGCATTGTACCATGCATCATTCCATTAGTCCACAGCTTAGTGCTCATTGAACTATCATCATTCTTTTTGTGCTTAATAATGTTTGCTAAGGTTTTAACAGCATTCCTGCATGCAACAACTGTAGCTAACAGATGACAAACACAGCCATTTCAGTGCAAAACAATTAGCTTACATATCCTTGAGACATTGCCTGTGTTATAAAATGTAAGTTAAGAAGGAAGGAATGATGCATGTTAATTGGAAATAAACAAAAATACATTACTGGCATGTATTCTAATGTAGGAAAATGCAGTACTTAAACAGTGCAATTAATAGTTTCATTTCATAGAGGATATTTAAGTGCTTTATAGTCTTGCTTTAGAAGTCTGCATAAGTCATTCTGATCATCACACATAATTCAGGGTACTCCTGTTAGTAATCAAGAGACTGACAGAAAATTATCTGCCCCTTTTTTCTTTGTTATACCCAAGCCTCCTAGAACATCACTGTTCTCTGCATCCACGCAGGCAGTCTTCTGATGAGGCCAGCAGTGCATATTCGGTGCTGGGCACTGGGCATACCTGGCATCACCAGGAGTCTCCGAGTACCAAGCTTTCTTTGAAGTGTAGTAGAAAACAGTTACAGGAGAGTCAAAACTCTCTTCTGCAGAATTACAGAACAAATCCAGGAGGCAAAAAGCCATTTATGTGGCCAGAGATTCTTGCTTGTGAACCCAGAAGAGGTTGGAAGAGTGACAAACTGCTGCCACCTGCTGTTGGTTCATTTTCAGCCACCGAAGCTCCAGCAAACCAAATTCACAGCAGCCAGCAGAAATTGCAAATCATTTCGTTCTTTAGTGAAAAGAGAAGAAACGACCTGCTGTATTTATCCCAAGAGTAGGCAGGCACTGCTTAGACCTCGGGCACTAGTGCCACTCCTGTGGTTGCTAGCATTCAGTACCTTGGCTTTTCTACCCTGCAATCGCCACTCTGTCAGTGACTTAAATGTGTGACCTTGAGAAAGCCAATTAAGCTTTTTAATGTTATTTTCCAAGCAGTGAAAGGGAAATAAAACTTTCAGTGTTTTTTCACAACAGTTTCTGAAGGTGTTGAATATATTGATGTGGCTGTTTAGGAGTGTACTTTTTTATTATTATCTCTACATCTTAATTCTTTCAGAAGGCTATTTTAATGAAGCTCCCATTGTAATAAAATTTTTTAGCTTTGTTAATAAGTAAGCATTAATATTCAACTGTAAGGCAGTAAGTCTGCTCCAGTCACACATATAATAGGGTGAAAAGAGAACAGCCTGAATCAACAGGGGGAGGTTAGAGTAATACAGTGTTTTTTTAAAGGTCTACATCCACGCATTGTATGTGGCTCTATGCAGTCATCAGTGAGGTCATCAAAAAAATTACAGGGTGCTTCTGGAGACCTGCTTTTTAAAGGTGTCAGTAATGATTGAATTTCAAATCAGAGCTCAAGTTGACATGTTCCACATTTACTAATAGGTGTCAATTAATGAAGCCCCATAGTCTACTAGAGGCAATACAGTGATTGTAATATGTACTAGCCAAATACCTAGGAGCTCTGACTATTTTTGCTACCTGTATGTATCACATATTTTTGAAGGAAATCTTTTCCTGTCGGTGGCACTGTAATGCAAACTGTCCTGATCTCACTGCCAAGCATGGAAGGGTGAACCACAGAAGTGGAACTGCCGGCAGGTGGTTTTCTGTGATCCAGAGGAGTGTCTCTGTGAGGGGCAATTTGATGGCCCTGGGTGAAGACAAAGTAAGCTGGTTCCCAAGCTGGCAGCTCTCTCAGGGGCAGCAGCCAACTCTTGCAGCTCTCAATCTTGAGGATGGCCTGGAGCCTGACACCCAGCTTGAAAACTCAGGTTTTTATTTAGTTATGCTTCTGAAGGCTGCACATGCTTACTACAAAGCAAGCATTCTTTTGATCTGGAAAAGACCAGCATAAACATGAAGTATATTAGTTTTGTCTATACCAAATGACCTGAAAGCAATATGTTTGTCCACACATTTTTAATCATTATTTGAAATCCAAATATTTCTAAGATCAGCACCATTGGAAGATGCTCAGATGCATGTCTGCTATACATAAAACAAGCTGCAGAGACAAGGCATTCTGTGACTGCTTCTCTGTGTGTTTTCTGTACTCTTTTAGGCAAATGAGCAAGATTGGACAATGCCATGTAAACTCAGTAGCATTTAAGAAAGCACACTGGGGACAAAACTGCCCACTGGCAATGTACAATGTGCAGCTACATAAGTCTCATATTTCCAGTCTTTATGTCAAAAGACAGGGCCTGTTCCTCTGTTGCTGCTTTCATTACTTAATTTTCTCAGACACAAAATTCTATTTAAATGGTGGTATTTCTCCCACTTGGGTTTTTTTTTGGCCATAATCAAAAGGAATACACAGAGGTTGCTGTCTGTGATAAGAGCATCTTGGAGCCTCTTGGCTTTTTCAGATCAAAATTAACTCCAGGGAATCCCAGGGAGGTTCATGGTGTAGCATCAAACAGTGCCGCTGTTCTAGAATGAGTTATGCTCCGTCCCTCAGCATGGCAAATTCTGCCATAACCTACTTCTCACTTCCTGTCTATGGGGAATTAAAAAAAATAAGGGTTTATTTTAAGAAAAAAAAGCCGTGCTGCTGCTTTCTACTGTGGAAGAAGGGTTATTCTTCCCCTATGTACAAACTAGTGATAGCAGTGCATCTTTACTTTCAGCCAGGAAAGTCTCCATTAGTCAACTCAATAGCACAAGTTAGAAATTTTATCTTTATTGAAAGAGCAGCTGGGGTGTGAAGAACTTGTTGTGGCTGGTTGTAGTAAGAGTTTTTGTTGGCTATCACTGTTGGCCTGAGTGGAAAACAAAAACCTTATCCAAGATCTCATGAATATGGAGATTTTTAAATTAGGACAAGGTCATTAATTTTTAATGTTGTTTGAATGTACACCAGAGCTTTTTGTCTTCAGCTTGGACCACAAGCACAAAAAGAAGGGAGAGACGCTTCCTCTGTTTGCTGTTTATCTTACTGGAGTAAGGCATTCTCTGCTGTCAGCTGCTTTTCTTACCTTGAATGAATCACTTGAATCTTCTGTACCTCTGTTTCTCAGTCTGTAAGACAGACAAGTTTGCATCACTCATAAGTAAATCTGAGTGCTAAATAAATACTCAAGACTCACTGATTAATCTGTGAAACATCCTAAAGTCTATTCATGTGATACTTTCACCTCCGCTGAATATTAATAAATACCAGAAATTCTGAGAAAATATAATCCTTCAAGATTTCCATGGAAACTGGTCATCACATGCTCAAATGACCTGTAGAGTAGCTCAACTAAGCCACAGAGACATCTCAAGTTTCTCACTGGTAATCCTAGTACAGTAAAGGTGGAATAGTTCATATCCTGAACCTGTAGGTTCAAAGAAGAACATAGTTGTCTGCTCCCTTTGGAGCTGCAAACAGCACTTTCCAGAGAGGAGGGATACACATACCAGCTGTTGGAAGGTTGTGCTGGACCTAATTCCTTATTTTTCCTTTCTTCTTTCAACAGTTCTTACTGATAATGTTGTGATAACGGATTTTTTCATTTCTGTTCACATTACACAGTTATATAATGATCCCTATCACGAGAGGAGCCACAAAACAGGATAGAGTGTCAGTGTTGACATTAAGCTAGCCTACAACGTGAAAGGTGAAGGTCTCTGGAGAACTGCAGATGGGAAAATTAATTGGAGAAAATCAGACATCAGCTCCTTCTGTTAGAGTCCTATCACAATACCTTATCACAGAATCAGTCACAGCACCTCTGGAGATTGTCTAGTCCAACCCCCCTGCTCAGAGTTAGGTCACCTAGAGCAGGTTGCTCAAGGCCATGTCCAGTTGGGTTTTGAATGTCTTGAAGGATGGAGAACAGGTTGCTTCAGTGTTCAACCACCCATACACTACAGTGTTTAGGGTTTTTCATTATGTTTAAGTGGAATGTTCATAATTCATTTTGTGCTTATTGTGCCTCGTCCTGTCACTGGGCACCACTGAGAAGAGTCTGGATCCATCTTCTTTGACCACTCCTCCCAACAGGTCCCAGCTCTCTCAGTCTCTCCTCATATGACGCATATTCAATTACTTAATCATCTTTGTGGCCCTTTGCCAGCTTGCTCCAGTACATCCATATCTTCCTTGCACTGGACCCAGACTCCAGATGTGTCTCACCAGTGCTGAGTAGAAGGGGAGAATCACCTCCCTCAGCCTACTGGCAACACTTTTCCTATTACAGGCCAGGATACCATTGAGCTTCTTTACCGCAAGGATGGATTGCTGGCTGACGTTCAACTTTGTGTCCACCAGGACACCTGGGTCCTCTTCTGTCAAACTGCTTTTCAGTCACTCGGCCCAAGCCAGTACTGTTGCCTGAGGCTATTCCTCCTGAGTTAAAGGACTTGGCATTTTCTTTTACTGAACTTCATGAGGCTTCTGTCAGTCCATTTCTGCAGGCTGTCTATGTCCCTCTGAATGGCAACACAACTGTGCAGTGGGAGCCACTGCTCCCAGTTTCATATCATCTACAAACCTGCCAAAGGTGCACTCTGTCCCATCATTCAGGTAGTCGATACCATTAAACAGTACTAGCCCCAGCATCAGCCCCTGAGGTACACCATTACAGACAAATCTCCAGCTGGAGGTCATGCTACTGATCACAGTCCTCTGGCAGGTCAGGCAGTTCTCAGTCCACCTTGTGGTCTACTTACCTAGCCTGTTTGTCTCAGTTTGTCTGTGAAGAAGCTTTGAGAGACAGTGCCTTACTAAATTTGAGATACATAACATCCACTTGCTACTTTATTATTTCAGTGTACTAAGTTTGAAATACAAGAATATATGAGATGCCATAGGGGAAAATGCAATAAAATATCTTAAATTGAGATGCATGACCTTCCTTAGATTTGCTCACTCCAACACAGACGGTGTTTTGGGATAGTACAGCTAGGTTTACTGGCATGCGACAAATTTGCCTGATTACAACAGATGAAAAATATTGCTTAAGCAATTGAAAGTGAGGGCTGACAAGGTCATGGTCCTGATTATGGAATGCTTTTCAATGGCTCTCTCCTGATATTCTAAGTTGCTATAGTGATTATCCATCTGCTTTTACAGCAACTTCATAAACATCAAGGAAAGCTAATCCATTTGCCTGTAATATTCACTCTGAATATTAAGCTGTTATATGAAAGAGGGTGATACTTGACACTTCTAGTTCATTAAAGGTTTCCCTGGACAGATCTGAAATGATATTACAGGGCATTTTGGGCTCTAGACAAAAGTTTTTCAAACGTGCTAAGCAAAGGAAGGAAATTACCCATGTAAACAAGAACAGCAACTTGTGCTGATAAATCTTACCCAGAATTTCTGAATGAGATTTTATGTCTGTAGTGTATATACAGCCAAAGGAAGCACCACAGTGTAGCATTTATTCTTTCCAGGTTATGGGTACTATCATAATACAGTATGAATGCACAATTTGAGGATCATGTCTCTGTGTTAATTTAATTAAGGAGCCCTGCATATTAGGACTTGCCATCTATTAGCCGCATAAAGGGTGTAATCACGTGGAAGATCCTGTAATTCAGGCAGTAGCACAAGGGTCTTACTGGTCAGGGATCCTTTTTTCCCTTACCTTCTTGTGTTTCAGTTCTTTTCTTTGTAACGTAAAGCTAAGCAATAAAATAATAACTTTCTCAAGCTCTTGCAGAGCACTTCAATCAGCAGTTATACATACATTTTGCAAGTAAATACCTCTCCATTGTTGCAAACATAGTAAGATGGATCCTGGAATGACATAAAATTACATAGCATATATGCATGTTTGTGTAGGTAGTCATGCAGATAAAAATAGTTTGTCTGTTTCTTTTAGAACATTGGCAGGGCTGCTTTTAGTTCCTACTAGTTATATATTTTAACTTGAAATTACTCTGCATAGGAGTTTGGAAATAATAGCTAAAATTTTCAGATAACTCTTAGAAAAATAAGTCATGCTGTGATAGATAATTTCAATCACAAAGAGACTTTGGTTTGTGCATGTGGCTTCTCGCACAGCAGGATAAAGTTCTAGAATTGGAGATCCTGAACACCCCTGTGATGCAATGAATAAGTAATAGTGCCTGATCCAAAACCAATTAAAAGCAACTCAGCTTTAAGTCACGCTTAAGCACAAACAACAAATTGGGAACAGACCATAGCATCCTGCAAGACATCCAGCTGTTAGATCTTGACAAATATATTTCTTCCTAGCCAGGCATTTCATGGCCAATAGTTTCAATCCAAGCTCTTTAAGAAAGTTGACAAGGGACCTCTCAAAAAGTAAATAACATCTCCCTGTCCCTAAAATGAAAGAAAGGAAAAGGAACCAGAAATACTTTTTGGCAAGTTGTCAACAGTGATATTTTGCAGCCTACTCTGAGGAATGTGAGACTACTGAAAGTGTTTAAAACTGTACATCTTCCCTTGATGCGGGAAGGCATCCACAGTGGGACTGTGTAAAGTAGGATGACTTTAATTTATTAGAACACTTAAAATACTTAAGAGACAACAATCCTTTCTCACAACTAAAGACCTTTTAAAGATTTAAACCACTCAGGTAATTTGAATGTGTACATCACAGAGCAAGAACCCTGTCTGAACCAGGACTGTATAATGCAAGGGCATGTATGCCTAAGAACAAATCTAAAAAGTGGTTCCATTTTGGGGAAAGCTATGTAACCTAAAGGAACTAACCAGTCATATTCACCTTTTTCTTTAATCAGTACTGAAAACAGAAGTAGAAAAGAGAAAGAAATATCTGAGCTTCTTACTTACCGAATCAATCCCTTCTTTTTATTTAAAAAAACAAAAAAGCCAGTGAGGGTGTACCCAGAGAGTAGGCTTACGAGAAATAAGTAAGATGTTGTGAATGAGTGTGGTGTTTGCATGCTAGGGAGTAGGCAACTGGCATAAAGGACAGCAGAATACTTGGACAAGGATCGTATGTACAAGATTGTGGATTTGCTTATGATAGATGGTCTAAGGGCTGATAAAACCAGGAATGTGTGGCCATCTAACAAGGAGAGCCAAGTGTCCATGTTCTAACAGTAGCAGAAAGAAGAGGCTTACAGGAAATGGGAAGAAAAGAGAGTAACAGAAGATGGGCTCTTAGTAGCCCTCTAGCTTGCATGGCATCTGGAAAATCATCTGGAGGCCCAGTGGAGAGAATATTTAGAAGTGCGTGCAAAGATGGTAGCAAATCTGAGACCCAAGTGTCAGCACTGAGTTTTGTGATGCCTACATATGCCTGCTTGTGATGGCAACCAGCTCCTGTGATGAGGCATATAATTGGCATATGATGAATGTTTTTGTTCACTATGAGTTTGATAGCTAGAAAGCACTTAATTCAGCACAGGAGTTGATATTGGTAAAGGCACTATTGTCATATAAGTGGAACTCTAAACCAAAGCAGCAAGATAACAGGCCAAAGATCAGATGATGAACTGCAGTTTACCTGGGCAGGGACTTGTGTGTTTTCTTCAGCACAAAATTGAGTAAATGTAATAATTTAACAGTGGGACTCAGTGGAGCAATTAAGCTTTGTTCAGGCAGGTGATGGGCAGATACAGTTATTGGGATAGATAACTGGGCAGGAGGCTTCCTTGTAACCACTCAGTGGCAACTCTTTTCTCCAGAGCTTCACTATGGAAGAATACCTACCCTTCCTGTTATTCTAGAAATGGGTATTTACTTACCCATCCCATTATTCAGAAATGTCAAGCAGGGAGTAAGAGGCACTGGCTTATCCTTCTTCTCACTTAGGAAGAAAGATAAAGATTAAATTAACCTATCTCAGCTCAGAAAGTCTAACTAATTTTCTGGGTTTGGCTATCTTTGTAGAGCAAAGAAGTCTTCTAAGACAAGTAGGAAATAAATCAGAACAGTCTGTTTGGGTTTGCACTGGAAATGTGAGTGCTACAAAGGCAAAATTCCCCAGATACATATCAGGAAACATGGTTTGTTTTTTCCCATCTATGTGAAGGAAGCAGGTTTTTATGCCTCAGTGCTTTGTTGTGGGTTGTTATGCTCCTGAGCTGTAGTACAGGCACAGCTGTCACCAGTGAACAGCCTGAGCCACAGTCTCAAACTGCATGAGTACCATTAAACTCTTACCTTTCACACAGTTGGCAAGCTCATTCGTTGTATTTCATGTTCATGAAAATATCATGTGTTTGCAGTTACTTGGGTTCCAAAGGCTATTTGAACTTACAAATGTGTGCACTCTAATTTACACATAATTTAGATGGTTGCAAATATGCTTTCAGTTGTACAGTCTAGTTGTAAAAAATTAGCTATGTTAGATAAACAAAGGGGTGCTTTTCCAGCCATGTCATTAAGATAGGTCATGGTTCAGGCTTACCTTGGGGGTTTTGTTGTCAGGGACGTGGGGGTGGGGAGGTAGTGTTGGTGTCTCCCCCTTTGCAAGAGTCTGAGTAGCTGTCATTTTTTTCTCTGAAGTCCAATTTAGAATTCCCTGGGATAAGCAAGGAGGGGGACTGTGGCACTCTGTGGAAAAACTACTGTCCTGGTTTCAGCTGGGATAGAGTTAATTTTCTTCCTAGTAGCAGGCATAGTGCTGTGTTTTGGATTTAGTAGGAGAAGAAAGTTGATAACTCACTGGTGTTTTAGTTGTTGCTAAGTACTCCTTATGCTAGTCAAGGACTTTTCAGCTTCCCATGCTCTGCCAGGTGCACAAGAAACTGGGAGGGGGCACAGCCAGAATAGTTGATCCAAGCTGACCAAAGGGCTATTCCATACCATATGACGTCATGCTCAGTATATAAACTGGGGGGGGTTGGCCGGGGAGCAGCGATCGCTGCTTGGGAGCTGTCTGGGTATCAGTCAGCAGGTGGTGAGCAATTGCATTGTGCATCACTTGCTTTGGATATTATTATTACTAATATTACTATATTGTTATTATCATTACTATTTTACTTTATTTCAATTATTAAACTGTTCTTATCTCAACCCAGGAGTGTTTCTCACTCTTACTCCTCCGATTCTCTCCCCCATCCCATTGGGGTAGGGGGAGTGAGCGAGAGGCTGCGTGGTGCTGAGTTGCTGGCTGGGGCTAAACCACAACACACTTCTGCTTTGTAGAAGCTCAAGTGCTCTGACAGGAACTATGGAAGAATTTGCTGTATTGCACTGTATTATAAACATTCTTGGACTCTATTCATAGGTTGTCTGTCAAATTTTAAAAAACAGAATTTAGAAGCTGAAGCCATTAAAGAGTTGTTGCCTGGGCCTCTGCTGAAGGTACAGTACCCACAACAGTGTCTCAAAAAACATTTTTTCTGCCTCCTTTTGCACTGTATTTAATGCTTTTTCTTCTCCCTCTCCCCCTTAATTGGCCTTTAAATCCATTCAGTTGGGGAATGACACATGATAACATTTTTTTGTGGTCACATATCCCCCACAGCCACATGTCAGATTTCTTGTCTCTTCACTTCACTGACTGGCACTGGCACTCAAGGCTTTTGTTAGGGTTTCAGATTTTTTTCTCAACTATCTGTCCATCAGACTCTCTCTTCAGCACCTTGCACAACCCTGAAATTGGACACTGAATGGTGCATCTTGGTGATACTTGTTTTAGAACAATGCAGCCCTTCCAAAGGGAAAAAAAAAATGGTTTGGGTTTGGTTTGTTGTATTTTTTACGGCCAACACTTGTATAGCAAACTTCAGCTAAATCAGGTGTTGGAATTTTTCTGAGAACTCCGTTTACCCATGGTTCCCCTTTTGCACTTGATACAGGTCAAAATTGCTCAGCAATGTTTTCCAACATCATCAATAATTCACAAACTATAATGGAGCTGAATCATTTTTTATTCATAAAGCTTTTTTTTTTTTTATGGGAATTTCAGGCTTGGTTTGTATATGGTGGGAATAATGTATGACAGGGTGTGAAGTTCAATGGCTTATAGAGTATGCAGGCCTCAGATATGTTGTTGAGCGGAAGGCTGTGAGGCCACTTGCACTGGAGAAGAGAATCTAACTCATTAGCACCATAGACCCATACACTGTGTGGCTGCTTACAGAGATATATTATTTCCACTGCATTGACCCTGTCAAGAAGTGTAGGCTTAACATCTCATCTGCTGGTCCCTAAGATGTTAAGACATTGTTGGAGAATATGTCAGAGGGAAAATCCATCAATATTGCTTTCCCTGAAAATACCACCCTGCCTCGAACTAATAGCCACTTTAAACTCAGTAGCGGTGAGCCTGTGAGAGCCTAGATGACAGCACGTGGCCCCAGGGTCCTCAATATCACACGTTAGGGCAGGGAGCAACCCAGCAGAATAACTCTGAAAGACAAGAGGAGCTAACACTGTGTCTATGGGGTATGGTCCTGTCTGGCTGCAAGGGTATCAGGAGTGATTGACACCAATTTCACAGGCTCTGATGTCGTTGCACAGACAAGACCAGATGATGCAGACACAGGTCTGGCATCTGTGGGAGCTATGTGGCCACACATACACATATTTTGGGACATGTGGGGAATCACCTTACATGGTAGTGTTTTATTTGAATGCATGACTAGGAATTGACACCTGATTGACAGGAAACAGTCCCTCACCTGTGCTTTTCCCCCAGCTCATGACTGGCCAAAATCTACGGTTTAGATTATGATCTGTAAGTGAAGGCAAATACTACTACTGTACCTGTGTGTCCTCTACAGCTGCCCTTGTAAGAGATCAGAAGCCCTTGACCTAAAGACTTGATTTATAATAAGAAAATTTAAAACCAGCTGGATTTTACAGAGCCCATTTTGCCATTCATTAACTGAGCTCCCCCTAGAAGAACTGAGCAACAGCTCACATCGCTGTTCCTGCATATAACAGAAAGCAAGCAATAAAACTTCATCAGCTTAATCCCATTTACAGTGAGTCTAGAAAAGTGACTTTGTCAGCTGCCTAACTAAGCAAATGATGAGCTGAATGATATGTAACATGTTTATTGTAGAAAATAATACTACGTAATCATCAGTCATGCAGTTTGCAAAGACAAATAGTCAGTCTGTAGTAATTATCGTCCTACTGCTTTGAGGCGTAGTCTGTAATTCTGCAGGGGAAAGTTGAACGAATTAAGCTATTCAGCTGACACATTGAGCTTAGCCAGGTCATCTCCCCAAAATTTCTCTGTTACTCAGTGGAGAGACAAACGCTCTTCCTAGCAGCAACAGAGTACCAAAATCTGTTTTCTTCACTGAATCATCTTTGGGAGAAGCCCATTTCAAGTCTAGTTGCTCAAAATTGGGTGATCTTAATATTTCCCTATATTAAATTACACTTAAATTTGGACAGCAGCTCAGTGAATACTCCCTGGCATGTTTGTCATCTGTTTTAGATTAACTCCTTCCAAAGGAGTAGAATCAGTGAGGTGCACTGAGTTAGGGCCTGATGCTACAATCCTGGCAGTTGATTACATGTTCACAAAAAGGGGGATAATGGGGTTTTATGGTGGCAGTCGAAGCAAGGAAGTCTTTCCTTCTGCAGTCCCCAGCCACCAGAGTGCCGCTCACCAGAGAAACACAGCAGGAAATGCTGAAATTGTGTCTCTTAAACTGGCAGATACTCATTGGAAATCAGCATACATTCTATTGTCAATCATCCTATTAAAAAAATCTTTTTTTAAATCACAGTGCTGCTAACTCACCTTTCCTGCAAGGTCACTTTCAGCTAAATAGTTAAGTATTTTAAGAATGCTACATATGTTGGATTGAGCGAAACGGGAAAGGTTTGCCCTGGTTTTTTTCATGAAATACAGAAATACTGTTTGGTTCAAAGTCTTACCTTGGCTTAAGCCATTTACTCATGAGTCACATGTGTCAGGGCTTTGCTGAATTTCTCCAGGGACTGACTGGGAGGTTATTTGGGCAGCAGATATTCTGGACCATGAGTAGAAATAGCTGGGGACTGATGAGAACCACTGAGCTTGAAGGCAGCAGACAGAGGGCAAGTCAGCACAGAATTACTGCTTCTTTTGTCTAGGGATTGAAATAGCCTGCTCTACCCCCAGTGCCTCTAGTCACCGGCTACATGTGTAGTCTTACAGGCCTGAAGCTAACAAAGCATTTAAGCATGTTGTCAGAGAGCGTTGAGACTGCACATAATTCACAGCTGATGACAGGATAAAAAAGAAGTTACTTTCTGACTCACCTGCAATGCTGACAGTCTGAGCAGAGAGGGTCAGAGAGGAGACTGCTTTAATCAGATTTAAGGTATTCAACTTTTCTCCTCTCCCTGTTACTAAGCAGTGAAGCTGGTAGTCAGGTAGGTTTTAAGGAATATGAATGAGTCAGCAGTTCCATTTTATGACTGTTTTTAAATCAATCTTTTTTCTTACTAGGATTGCCATTGTCCCAGAGCTTTTAGGTGAATGGTAGTAAAGAAAATTAAAAAAAGAAAAATCCCTCAAAATCATCTAAGCAGAGAAACTAAGGGCTGTTTGCGCTTAGTCGCAGACAAGGTGAATGGAGTAAAGTATTCCACACTAAGCAGCTGTGCTGTTGTCCAGCTGCTAGTAGGCAAAAACAAGAATCCTCCCCAAAACCAGTAAAAATTAAGATTGAAAGCAACCAGCAGCACTGAATTTGTGATCCCTGCTCTGTCCCAGGTTTTCAAAATAATCTCAGCAAGTCACTGAGCCTGGATACTCTGAAGTGTTCGTAGGTGTCCAAGTCCCACATATTTTAGTGGGAATAGGCGTCCATTGCTTTGTGGCTCTGGGATTTAGTTTCTCTATACCTCAGATGTTCATTTGTGAACAGAATGAAGAGAATTGGGTTTTCACTGTAGCCTCCCCTTCCCAGCGTGGTGTTACGAGGCTGAACAGTGCAGAGCTGCATAGCTACTCCACTGCAGCAGAGGAAACTTCCCTGGCCTCAGTCCCTCCCTTGCCTAACCCAGCCCTGCTGACCAAAATGCTTAATAACATGTTCACGTGCTTTTCTAAATCATAGCCTCTGACACAAATTAGGAGGAGCAGCTTTCATTATCTTCTTCAGACCTCTGAGAAAAATGAGAGATGATACTGAGGTGAAGTGACTCAAATGAGGAGATAAGTAATCAATACCAATGCCCATCAGTATAGCACAGTCGCAGATTCCTCCCATCTGGAAATAATACTCATGGCAATCATTTGAAAGCAGAGCAGCTGGAGGTTGAAGCAGTGGAGGGGAAAGAAGAGACAGTATATTTCTATCTTTAAGATCATGGAATACAGCAACACAGAAAAGGCAGAAGCTTAATTTGCAAATAAAAAATAATAATGTGCCTGTAAGTAAACTGTACATTAGTCAGCACTGTGCTGCTCCATAACAGAACTTTGTGCCTTTAGTCACTGAGTTTTTGCTATATTTGACAATGATATACAACTACTGGGTAAAACCCTTAAGTACAATTTTCTAAATCTGTGTTTATATTGAGACAGATTATTTATCTTTTTGACAATATTAATCACCAAAAATATAATCTGTAAATTAAAAACTCTATAATATTGTTACCCAGAAATACTGCATCCAGCTGAGAACATTTGTCTTCTGTGTTGCTTTTCTAGTGGAAAAACGTTATTACGTGATTCACTTAAGTATATCTGTATTAATTATGACATAATTTTGCTATAGTTTTCTCAAGGTTCTCTAAATTAAATGAAAGAGTTATCTCCTTGAGATCGTCTGCAAATTCTGTGTTTTGAGATGGTGGATTTTTTTGAAGATTAATATATATTGCAAAGTGTTAAAATATGCAAATATTTTAAGGCCTACAAATCTTTACTAAGCTGGACAAAACAATCTAATATAAAGCGTCTAGCATAAAACTCCTGAGTAGCTGTGCTAATTAACATTCCCATGGGCCATTTCCATAGCAAGGACCTGGTATAAACTATTTCAATAATACATCATGGATACTATTGCTACTGTGCAGAGATTTCATTTTCTCCATTTCTGCCACCAAAGCAGATGTTCTGTATTTGGATCCAAGAAGTGACCACCTGTTGCCCTAGAGCAGTCAGCCACCACAGGTTGCTTCCTGGGCATCTTTAGGATCACATCACAATCCACAAAAATATCAATGGGAAAGGAAAAGAACACATTAAATTTGCAGGCTTCTACCTTGTCTCCAGAAACAGCCAGTAGAAATCTTGAAAGATTTTCTTGAAGCGTAAAAAAAAAAAAAAAAAAAAAAAGCAAAAATAAAATGCACCTCCCCCCAAAAAATCACTGTTAACACTCTCCTAATCAGTTAGAATTTTATATGTAGCTGCACTGTAAAATTTGAAGTCTTTGTGAACCTAATTGCAAATTAGATTACAGAGAGAAAGTGTGATTAATTTGTAATCCTCAGGCCTATTGCACTAGATAAATTCTGATTCCTTTTCTCTCTTTTTTTTTTCATTTTAATAGTAATTTTTGGCTGACAAATATCAAAGCCCTCTGAAAATTTCACAAAACAAGATTTATCTTTAGCTTGTATAATGTTATGCCTATAGGCTAGAAATTATTATCAAGTGCCATGTAAGGTGACAGAATTTCTGTACTTTTAAAGTGCCAGCCTCCCTTTTCAGATAATTTACTATCGGTATGGCCATATTCATTCTCTAGCCTAAGGAATTAGTTAGCTCTGGAAAATATTTTTCACCAAGTTGGTTCTTTTAAATTGTTAACCCATTAGCACCGCCATTTAGAGAGCCACTATAGAATAAAATAGTGTCTCTGCTTGTCAGGTCCAGTTCAAAGACCAATTAGGAAGCAAATTAATAGAAGCTAGGTTTCATTTGTTTTTCTACTGAGAGAGCAAGGCATTAGTTTTCAGATTTTAATTGTAGTTGCATATTCAGCTCTATCTTGACCTTTTTTAAAGTTTAATATCTGATTTTAAACAGATATTTTGTCTGTTCCTGCTGTTCTGCCGACAGCTAGCAAATGCATGGTCTTCATCTTCTGCAAGTTTTGTAGAGGTTCACAGAAGTCAGTGGAACTATGTTCAGTTACTTAGGCTGTGTCAAATTTCAGAGTTTGGTAGAATAACCTCTCTAGAAGAGTTAGGTGTCTTTCTCTGTTCAGGTTTTTGTCCTTCTGTGAAAGCTGCAAAAGAAAATATTTTCCATTAGAAGCCTAAATAAACCAACATTTGAATACTTAGTGGGCCACAAAAAATGAATGGTGCTAATACCTATACATCGCTTCTCTTGTGCATTTTTGACAGAGCCTGCTGAATGGACATGGAGGCCCTCCACTGTTCCCACTAATCCCAATGTTGTATTTTCATAGCATGCTCTGTAGGCCAGGGATTCGGCTCAGTAGCCCCTGAGTACAGCTCTCTGAAGTACAAAGGATTTGTTTCAAAGAACTGAAGGCATATCTTAACCAGATTGTTGGGAAAATATTTCAAAGCTACCCGGATCTGTCAATTTTTTCCCTTTTTAAATCACTTTTTTCTTTATTTTGTACAACAAGCAAATAGTAAATGTCCATATCATTAATTATCTTTATTAGGCCTGATGCAATTAATAATCATTTTACTCTGCTTTCTCTGCCTCCTTTGGTTCATTTTTCTCCCACCTAAGGTTCACCTCTTTCCACTGTACATCTTCGGTCTGTACTCAAGAATTTTATTTGGATGTGAGACTCAAGGTGATGATCATTCAATTATATTAAATCATTATTTTATTATATTTGCTCTCCATGAGAGATTATAGTATTACTCACATGATTAGTTCTGCAAATCAGCAGTTCTCAAAATTTAAGACCTTACATGATCAGTAGTTTGTGTATATTTCTTCATTTTGTAAAGTATAGTCATGAATAGTTTTTGTTACACTATGTTAGTTTTTAGTGTATATCTGAGACAATCGGGCGTGGATAAGGGTCGATGAAAAGCCCTCCCCAAAAATCTCCCAGTAAATTCGATGTCAATTTTGCATGGGGACAGCATCATCTACATAGAACACTAGACAATACAAATAGCAATGCAAAATTGTGACTTTATCTTTTTTCCTAAGATGTTAAAGGAAAAGAGTTCATACTTTACTTGTCACAATAGGAAAAAAAAATCTAATAGCTGTAATAAAAAACAGTATCTATGCATGCATTTGTACTCATTTTCTGTCAATTTATATAGAATGAAGATGACAGATTTTGGCATATATACATATATATACACACTTATAAATGAGGTGTCTAGCACACTTTGTGTTTTAGATTTCATTCCATAGCTCAGCTAAACTGCAATAAAGAAAATTTCCATCTTGCAACTACCTAGTCAGTGTGAAAAGCTTTTAGTTTCCCTTGTAGTTACAGAAGATCATACTAGAAGAGGTTCTTTTTGAATGCTCCAGAGATGTGTGTCCATAATTCAGTACGATCACAGAACTGAAGTGATCATATAGGGAAGATTAATATAGATGCAATCTATGGCAAATGTACTCACAACTGCCTTAAAGGTGAATTGCCAGGAAAAATAAACAGAATAAGCATTTGTGTACTTGAACATCTCTTGCCTGTATTTTCAGAAAATGACATGTTTGGTTTGGTTTGCTGTTGTCAGAGTATTTTCAGTATTGTGTCAATAATAACTGTCATGAGAAGGTATCCTGAAATACAACTTTTCAGAACCTTTCAAAATTAGTAAGTACTTGTGGAAAATAATTCTCTTTTTCTCCAAGGTTTTAATTTAGAAAAGAATAGCAGCTAAGCACAGAAAAACAAAATCTATCTGCAGCTACCCGTGGGCAGCTCGACATAGCTTAGTGAAAGAAGGGCACAGACCTGCCTTGGCCCCCATTGATATAAAGGAGAGTAAGGTCAGTGAAGAGGCAGCTATATGGAAGAAAACTCCTTCAGCAAGAGCCTTTATCCCCTGCTAGCCACGTGTATGGCAGGGAGTAAGCTCCTTTGTGAAAAGAGGTTGCATAAACTCCTCGGTTCTCTCTGTAAACCAAGAGCCAAGGAGGCTGTGTAAAGATCCATTCTCTGGTCTGCTGTTCAGATGGATTTTGAAGTCCTACTATGGACCTTAAAGCTTAACTGAATGTGACAGGGTAGCTCGGCCTGAGGGCAGGAATATTTCAGAAGGGGTGAAGTAAAAACAGCGGCTATTGGGATTATGAGAAGTTCGTGAATTTCTTAATTGGACACTCGGGCATTCATCCACAGACCATTTAGCCACCTAGCAATCACTAAATTCAGAAAAGTTAAGCACCTAAGTATCTTTGATGCTGTAGACAGAGCAGGTAGTGGCTTATTAATACATACAGTGTCACTCTGCTAACAGGGAGTTGCTCCTGTTTAAAATGAAATGGGCCATGCCTTCATCAGGGGGAAGGAGATGAAAGAGTTCTGGGGCGCATTGTTAAAAGGAGTATAGAGATGGGAAGGAGACGTGAAGCTGAGATATCCATGTCTCCTTGGTTACGTCGGATATGGATGAGAGGAACAGACAGTTAGAGAGATTTGCTAATTTGGGATTGATTTTAATAATGTGCATGCTTACTGGTTTGTAGGAATATTCTGAGCTGTTGTGGTGGGTTGACCCTGGCTGGATGCCAGGTGCCCACCAAAGCTGCTCTGTCACTCCCCTCCTCAGCTGGACAGGGGAGAGAAAATATAACGAAAGGCTTGTGGGTCGAGATAAGGGCAGGGAGAGGTCATTCACCAATTACCATCATGGGCAAAACAGACTCGACTTGGGGAAATCAGTTTAATTTATTACCAATCAAATCAGAGTAGGATAATGAGAAATAAAACCAAATCTTAAAACACCTTCCCTCCACCCCTCCCTTCTTCCCGGGCTTAACTTCACTCCTAAGATCTCTACCTCCTCCCCCCGGGCAGCGCAGGGCGATGGGGAGCGGGGGTTGTGGTCAGTTCATCACACGTTGTCTCTGCTGCTCCTTCCTCCTCAGGGAAGTGTGAGGACTCCTCACACTCTTCCCCTGCTCCAGCGTGGGGTGCTCCACGAACTCCTCCAACGTGGGTCCTTCCCATGGGCTGCAGTTCTTCATGAACTGCTCCAGCGTGGGTCCCTTCCCCGGGGTGCAGTCCTTCAGGAGCAGACTGCTCCAGCGTGGGTCCCCCACGGGGTCACAAGCCCTGCCAGCAAACCTGCTCCAGCCTGGGCTCCTCTCTCCCCACGGCTCCACAGGTCCTGCCAGGAGCCTGCTCCAGTGAGGGCTTCCCACGGGGTCACAGCCTCCTTCGGGCACATCCACCTGCTCCGGTGTGGGGTGCTTCCCGGGCTGCAGGTGGATATCTGCTCCACCATGGACCTCCATGAGCTGCAGGGGCACAGCTGCCTCACCATGGGCTGCGCCAGGGGCTGCAGGGGAATCTCTGCTCCGGTGCCTGGAGCACCTCCTCCCCTCCTTCTTCACTGACCTTGGTGTCTGCAGAGTCATTCCTCTCACATATTCTCGCTCCTCTCTCTGGCTGCTGTTATTGCACTGCAGTACCCCACCCCCCCTTCTCATATATGTTCTCCCAGAGGTGCTACCACCGTCGCTGATGGGCTCAGCCTTGGCCAGCAGAGGGTCCATCTTGGAGCCGGCTGGCATTGGCTCTATTGGACATGGGGGAACTTTCTAGCAGCTTCTCACAGAAGCTACCCCTGTAGCCCTCCTACTACCAAAACCTTGCCATGCAAACCCAGTGCATCCATGCAGAGGCTGGGAAAGTCCCAGCACTCCCAATTCCTTTTTTTAAGCATCTTAAGGCCAAATACCCCCCAAACTCTTCACTGACTTCAGTAAGTTTTGGGAGGTAAAAGAAAAAAATCTCTGAAGGGATCTGTCTTTCAAAACAGAACAGGTTGAGAGATAGCAAGACAAAGGGCAAGCTTCAGTATTTCTACATACACGTGAGGTAATTACCTGATAACTCAGAAAATATATGAACTATCTCAGCTAAAGCTACATAAACCTGTATCTGTGCCTGGAGCACCTCCTGCCCCTCCTTCTTCACTGACCTTGGTGTCTGCAGAGTCGTTCCTCTCACATATTCTCACTCCTCACTCCAGCTGCAGTTTGTGTCCCCAGGTTTAGCTTTTTTTCCCTTCTTGAATACGTTATCCCAGAGGCGCTATCACCATCGCTGATGGGCTCAGCCTTGGCCAGTGGTGGGTCCGTCTTGGAGTCATCTGGCTTTGGCTCTGTTGGACGTGGGGAAAGCTTCTAGCAGCTTCTCACAGAAGCCACCCCTGTAGCCCCCCCCAGCTACCAAAACCTTGCCACACGAACCCAATACGGCTGTGTAGGGTATATTAGAAATTGTTATAATTCCATAGCATCTCCCCTTTCTTACTGTTTTAGTGAACTGTATCTAAGGAAAATAATATATAACTTTGGATGTAGTGAAGAAGGGGACTGGAATTCCCTGAGCTCTGAATCAGTAAAACTTTCATTTGAACTCCAAGCTACCAGCAAAAGCTGGTTGCCTAGCTATTATGAAAAGGCAGGTGTTTGCTCTGAATTCAGTTCCTCTTTGAATTACAGATTTTTTATGCCAACTGATTAAACTGGACTGATTTCCACTGCTGGGGTCTGCCCCAGAATACTACCAATTTACTTTTCCATTGAAGCCACATTTTTTCTTTGTTGGACTGAATTATACATCCTGTAGACCTGACAAAATGATCACTGTGGTTAGCAGATGGCAGAAATGTAGCTTGGGCTTTCCTTTCAGACTGGTCATCTGGAGACCAAGTAACACCTCTGACAAGTATAGATTTATATTGCGGAGGAAGCATTTTGTCTAATTTATTTGATTTTGTGGATACTACTTAAAAATGGTGGAGTTTGGCAGGTACATTTTTCGTTTTCCCTTTCCTTCTGTTGACACTAACTTACAACAGCAAATTTTCTCAAGGTATCAGTTCATAGTAGACCTGATTTTTACTCTTGTAAACATTGTAGTCACAAAGTTCTAGTCTGATTCCAAGCTTTCCCATTCTCACATTTGGTAAAACATCATTTGAAATCTGACTTGACAAACTGAGGAAAGAAATCCCTTTATTCCAATTGTTCAGCAATTAAAGCCCTTATCCAAATTATGGGAGACACTCCTGCACCGGAAAAATCCCTTTCTCAACCAAAAAGCAATTGAAACCCAGGGCTGGATTCAGCTAGAAAGTTGAGAAGGTAATAAGACATTGTGGGACATTGGCTGACACAAACGGGAAGATGACAGGCTCCTCTACCTCCTAGTAAATCCTTTGCTCTTTGAAACTTCATTTCTCATGAGAGTCACTTATCCAGTCTGCTGACTTGACAATTGGGGCAAGAGGTCAGAGATACGCTCTGTGTTGCTTTGCTGATGCTGCCCTATATTTCAAATATAAAAAAATCAAATATTTGCTCAAGCTGATAGTTGGTGAAGTATCTTAACCCTCCAGGCTAAGGAGGGAAATCTTTCTTCTTAACTCACTGTGCCCTCCCAGATTGTCTTTTCCTACATTTCTTTCTGTGTAATGCTAACCAAGTTTTAAAAATATTTTTCAGTTTAATTGTAGAACCACAAAGTAATTTTTTCATAGAGATTTGATCAAAAGTAACTCAAATTGGTCTTGAGAAAATGTGTTGAAAGGCATACCAAGAGAAGTTCCTTGGTGCTGAATACCAAGACAGAGATGCATGACACAAAACACAAGATATCCACAACAGTCACATTTTGTTATATCTCATTAAATGGTCTGGCCACATATGGAGGAGCATGGATATATAACTCTGGTAGGCAGTTACAAGACAGCGCACAGATATCCCAGCTCCTGGGCAGAAAGATAGGGAAGCAATTTTTCCTAGGTGATCACAAGTGTCAATCATGTAACCATGCCAAATCCAGAAGACCTGACAGATCTGCACCTATCTCTTTGTCACTGCTTTAAAATCTTTTTTTTTTTTCAGCTGCAGTGTCTGTATGTGGTTTGTCAAGGTGTTCTTTAAGGCATGGCTGAAGGTCAGTCTCAACAAATCCATTATCACATCAAAGTGACTGCTGTCAAGCTAGCCTGAGTCAAGAGTCAGCAATGAGCTGCGTTTATGTATCATGACGACGTGTGTGTGTAAAGTGTGGTACCAATATACGTGGAATGTAAACTCAAAGTGTGTACGGGCTTCAAACTGTGACAAACATCGTTTCACCAATTGAGAAAGCACATTTATCCCTCTATAGACCAATGACTTATTAATAATTCAGTCAAGCTTGGAGACATTCAAGAGCGACGTTAGTAATTGCAGGAAGACAGAATAGCCAATAGACAGAAAACAGGAATATCCAATTACTCTCTGCAGAACTTGACAAACAAGCCCTCTTCAGAAAAGGAGGGAGAGACCTGCTGGATTAGATCTTGACACAACTAGATGTAACATCACTCTTCTGTATGTTTCAGCTAAGTATTTTGTAGCTATAATGTCCATATTTGGATTTTGTAGCCAACTTTTTATGGTCCACTTACCATAATCCAACTTGTGTTGGAGGTGATTTCAAGGTCCTAGCATCACGAAGGTGTCCATTCTTGCAGGTCAGCGATCCTTGTATCAGGAGACTGGACAGAATGGCAGTGCTGTGTAGCCAGTACTTTACTCCAACAGACACAACAGGCAGCTCCTCTATGTACCTGGTGGATCAGGGAACTAGTAAATGTAGAGGTTTATGTGGTAGAAATGACCTGTGGCAATGGGAGTCAGCCTGCTGAACTCCCTGGATGCAGTAGGATGGTGGTAAAAGTGTCCTTGAATCCCAGCTACCCTAGGGAGTTCATTTCACTAGGAAAGAATGTGAAACAGCTGCTTTATAAATTAAAGTAACAGAAGATTTTTTAAAGTGAGCAATACTTGTGAGTACCATCATTTTAGAATGCTAGCCAGCTAGAGGTCCTTTCAAAAAGTGTTTTAAGAGTGTGCTGGGCAATTTCTCCTTGAACTCTTCTCCCTTTTGATTAAAATTAAAGTCAGGTATCTTAAAACCAGTACACCATTACCTATCACTCATGAAGGTCTAAATCATAGAGAGAAATCTTCAGCTATTGCCTAAGAGCAAATGGATTAAGACAAAGCTTGGTAGGTAAGGATTGTTCTGTACACAAAGGGGCTGGAGCATCAGCTAAGAACTGTTATGTGACATAGCATAATCCTACATTTGCTCCCTTTACTGCAGAGAGGCATGTGATGTAAGAAATCCTTGTGCCCCATCCACACTGTTAAGTGTAGAATTGAAAGTATGCTTTTTTACTTCATTATTTTGAACTTCCCATCCTCTTAATTGTTTCACACTCAGTAACGTCAAAGTTTATAACCTAGGAATTGTCACAGGAAAAAAAAAAAAACCCAACAGACAAGCTGTATACTTGTTCTACAAGCCCGGTTGACTTCACATTACTACTCACATACGTGTGCATATGTTCATGTATATATGTGTGTGTGAAAGAGAGTATATTAAAATTATGTAATTACTGTAGTTTTAAATACTATAATTTACTTTAAAATAAAATGCTATCTTTTAAAGTACTATACATAGTATGACATAGATGTATGCATATATATGTTTTACTCTGTTCCTCTTGTTAGTAATAGTCTTGAATTATGCAATCTGAAGTTAGAGGATTGAGCCTCTTAAATGATCAAAGAGGGTGAAAAGGTGGTAGCTTATTTATTTTCCACATCAAACAGAGCTTTGTTGTTCAAAAAATGAGCTAGAATCATTTCAGCTGTTTATTCTCCCTGTGAAAGCTGCTAACCACTTCTTTTACTGTTTAAGCAGGAACTGCTTGCCATTTTCATTTACACTCATAGGTAATGGTAGCAAGCTCAACATTCAGTCCAATAGCCTCATTGCATTAGCCTGCCTTCTGTTGTTTTATATGGTTCTGCTCTTTCAAACACTTGTGTATCAAAAGGAATTTTCTTCTTCTAACCTGAACCTCCTATAAATGTCACCTTTTGTTTGTGGCATCATAACTACCCCCACAAGGGGAAATTTTTCACAAAGGGTTACAGTCTTCACATTAGTGAAACCTAGATTTAGGGATGCACAAGGAAAGAGCACCCATTTACAAACATCCATCTTCACTAATTAGCCACTTACAGGAAAACCAACCCTCAAATAAATGATAGATCCAAATGTTTCTGAAACTTGACTGAGCTCAAGAGTTCACTTCTAAAATATTCATCCTGCTATCAAAATGGTAATGATGTTTTCAGGATCTATACCACAGACATTGTATTTGTATCTTTTTTTTTTTTTAAGAATAAGCACAGACTTTGAATTTTGGATGGTTATCCACGGACCGTTAACAGAACAACGCCTGCATTCAGAGGCTCACGTAAGTGCAGTGCCTTTTCAGTGAGTATATGGATAGTGCTTTTATGTAGTTGCTGTGACGAAAGTTGTAGCAATAAAGACTGATTGATTGAAGACACTGATGATACTGGAACAGGACTTGAGCTAGCATAAATCGAACCAGCTGAACTGAGGACCTAGTCCATTATTTCAAAAAGCCTTTGTTCATTTTCCGTACCTTTGGTCTACTGCCAAATACACTAAGATTGCACTGATAACTGTATAAATTCAGCTGAACAGCAACACAGTACTAAAGCACAGCAGGTGACACAGAAGACCATGAGGCAGGCAAGAATATCTATAGAGTTCATATGTGTGTTTGCCCAGTATGAATTTATCCATTAAATAATGGCTGTAGTTGCCATAAGGATGTTACATGATTGCAAGCAGATGAGGATGTGCCCAGGGCAAAGGGGAAGCGAAGCATCCATAACACAACATCTGCACTACAATATATTTTATGCTCTTGTTCATGTTCCTATGTCTTCGATATTCTGTAAGTGCTTATTAAAGAGACTAGGAGTCTTGTTTTAAGAAAACTGCTACTTTTCAGTTTCTACACGTTATGTTTGAGTATACACCTAAAAGTATTAAAACGTAACAGAACTTGTGGATAACATTAACTACATTGTGGTATTTCATGGCAGTACTGGAAGTGCAGGCTATCAGGAATAATGTATGAATGATAACACAAACATTTTAACTGCAGTGGTGTTGTAAACAGAAGTCACTGTTGTGCTAAGTTGAAAATGCCTACATACCAAAGAGATTTTCGTATCATTGAAATGAATAGAGCCTAGATATCCAAAGGTTCACTAAAAATTTCAGCTTTGTTTTCAAGTACATGTTTATGACCCATGTATTTACTAGGAGAAGTATTTGTTCCTCAAATATGAATGTGAATGGTTATGTAAATTATTCTTTGAATACTGTATTTTCACAAATAGAGGCTAGCAAACATTTCCATACTAATAGTAAATGCTCTTGAAAATACAGCTCAGATATTCTAAAAGTATTTGTGAATTTATGCTGAATTAATTGAGTATTTTCAGCTCAGAAAAGATATTCTGTCATAGAAAACTGACTGTGGAGGAAATGTGTGAAAACCCCAGAGAGCCATGGTGATTGTGTTTGATAGGTGGAGGAACAGCAAGGGATGCAGAAGGAACTGAAGGACAGTAGTGGGAAGGCTCAACTCAAACTTCCACTATGACATTTGTCATATTTTTCCAATAATGCCATAAAATACATCACAGAAGTATGTGATTAGGATAAGCAGTTAAACCCTGTTATAAGAGCAAGCACTTTCTGAGAAACTGGAGAGCAGTGTGCTCCAGTGCACCTTTAAATGCTAGTATTAAGCTCTGCAACATCAAGACATGAGTCAGGGAAGGAGAATGCAGTGTTTTGAGTTTGACTTTGGATATTCGTATGGACAGACAGCAGAATGAATTACTGCACCGGTTTTCGGTTTTCAGAGTATTTCACTCATTCCCTGTCTATATTGTTGCAGTGTATGTCTGCCCAGGCTAATTCTGTGTTCCCTTTTTTCTTCTTTGCTGCTTCAAACAAGAAAAAAATTGAGTATAATTGCTTTACCAAGTGGTTAAGAGGAGTAGATCTGCTGTCCTTTATAAACTGCTTTGTAGATCAATCAGTGTTACATGCAGTCAGCATTCCAGTAAATAGAGTAATCACTTTTACTACACCTACAGTTAGAGGCAAAAATACCGTATCTGCAGCAATTAAATACCTATTAGTATGTAACCATGCTCATGGAAGTCTATTTTTTAGGTTAAATATTTGTACATATGTGCATATATGGAGAGACAGAGATATATATATAGACACACGAAGTAGGATGAGGTAACTTTCCTGTAAGTCCTGTCAGTGTTGTTATAGCAGCACATGATGTATTTATGATTCAGTTTCAGCAAGGCTAAACTACAAAATGCCCACTTCAGCTAGTAGTTTGTTATGATTGAAAACTCTTTATTGCAAACCACAGGCCTGACCCTCCTGTAATGCCAACATTATCAGATATTTCCACGGTAGCTGCTCCAGGCTGACAGTGATGTACCTGACAGACAAATAGGAGTTGCTTTTTCTCTGACAGGTTCCTGTACTACACCATGATATGCCAAAGCCCAGTAACAGCTATGAGCACAGAGTGGCAGCAGCGATGCAAATGGGGAAGTGCACAGCCCTGCAGCCTGTGCCATATGACAGCTTAAAATCATATTGATCACTCCAGGGGACGGTAACAACTTCAGAGCAAAGCTCTGTTCCCCTCTACCCCTCTTTCTGTGTATCTTTGCCTAGACTTTAAAAGCTAGAACTAGCTCTTTATCGGACCTGATTCTCACTGAGGCATTGCATTCAACTAGAATATAAATATCTAGTAAAAGTAATTGTAAAAGCTCCGTGAGAAAAAAGTCATAGTTGGTACAAAACACATTTAACTAAATCCTTCATATAATTCTGTAACCAGTGAAGAATTTTACTGGCAATCAATTTAAAGTCCTGTGAAGAGACATAGTTCAGCTTCAGCTTGGCCTTTCATACCTGTGAGATTTCAAGCAAACTAGGGACTACCAGCAGCAGAATCTTGAAGCTCATTAGTCAAGGTATTAGCATATTCCAACAGAGTGTTAGCAAAGCAGGGACTAAAATATGCAAACCAACACTAGAAAGGAGAGGTTTCAGCATACTTATGTTCTGCAAATGCTAAATAGTGATCAGAAAGTAATTGCGGATCTCGGACATAATCCACATGTCTTGTTCTAGTACTAGAAGTGAATTGTGGTGAGTCTTTATCTCAGGAACAGACTGATTAGGACTTCCTTGCAAAAAAATGAAAGGCTCATCACCTGTTGCAGTTGTCTTATGCTTATTTGGCAGCTGCTAATCCTTTATATAAATTTCAAGTGAAAGGAATTTAGCAGCCAGAGAGGGTCTCTGCAGCTGAGCCTGGTGGAATTGTTTATTAAAGACACTCCAGAAGGTTTCCAGCTGTTTCTTCCACCTGCTCTAGTCTAAAGCCTGGTGCAGAGAAATGGGAGCAGATGAGTCCAGATGCCCATTCTGGGATTCATTTCACTGTGGATCAGCACAAAGCATCTTGGATATATGAGAAATATATGCACAGTGTAAGGTGGCTGCCAGTGACTCATTTGTGTCCTTCAGGTGGTACATTCTGATACTTATGCAGGGAACAGTGAGTGGAAATCTTAGCTGCTATTACTAAAAAGTTTGCTACATTGGCCGACTTTGAAGTAGTCTAAATGTTGCAGACTGATATCCTCCTAGTGCAGTTTGGAAGGTGAATTTTGTTCTTCTATGTGATGAGAACAGGTATGTAAATGGCATATAAGCTCTTTAAGGACTTAGGTAAATAAATGGTACTGCTGAATAGAAAATCTGCAGAATAGAGAGAGAGCCAAGGAACATCCCCATCTCCCTCAGGGTCAGTTACAAAGCCATGAGTCCAGAGTGAGATTCTTGTTGATGAAAAGTATCAGGAGTAGCTGAACTTAAAAGGGCCTTCCTGGGTGCAGAGAAGATATTTCTGTAGAAATTAAAGTAACTGAAGGTCACTGCATTCAGTGTAAGGGAAGGTGGCAGCATCTTTAGTTCAGCAGTCTAGATCGTCTGATTCTTCTCTGTCTATGAAATAGAGTCCATTAGTGAAACTTTTAATTAGAATGACTGTTGGTTTGGGCTAGATCAAGACCAGGTTGCTGCAGGAGGCAATCACACTTGCTCAGTCTAAGGAGTATTATTAAATTAAAACATCAACACCTGAAGCTTCTTGGCAAGAGAATAATATTAACCTAAAATATAGGGAGGGTAGAAATATGGAAAAGAGAGTAATACAAAGGTCATCACCTGGTAGAAATTGGTTTTCATGAGGTCATAGCAGGCATATACCATATTAAAAAGAAAAACAAAGCTAAGGGTGATCCCTGCACTCCTCTTCCTTATCAGCATCTTCTGTCTTTGCTACCACCATTAGAGTGTGGCAAAAGTTGTCCTTTTTCCTAGGGATGAATATACACTGTTTCCCTCTCAGATCTAGTCCCTCCTGCTAGGCAATTTCTTTCTCTGGGTTTCTTATTTTACTTGTAACTTTGCTTTTCGGTTTCCACTGTCTGTTATTAGCTGTCTGCTGAAGTTTCCTTTTTCTATCATTTGTCTTCCCTATTTCATTGTCTAGTATTTTCACACTCTCCTGTTCACTCAGCATCTTTCTCTTTGATCTTACCATTTTCTTTGCTTTCTGATCTGTCTTCTCTCCAGTGCACACTAATCCTTTCATTACATAACCACTCCCCAATTTATACATCTTGTTTCCTATTCTCTCTCATTTCCTTCTGTGTTTTTTAATGTTTTCTCCTTATTGTAACTTACCTTTTCCCTACTTTCCTCCCTGCTGCTCATAGCTCTTTAGTGCATTGACTTTAACCTTTGCTTGGAACGGGTTGCCCAAAACTTACTAACTTTTACATCCAAGTAAAAGTTTATCTGTTAATAGCTTGTTTTATTTAAGAACAAGATGCAGCAACATTTAGAAGCCTTCAGATGTAATGAAAATGCCAATATTCTAGTAGGTATAATAATTTATTAAATAATATGCTGCCTTCCTGCTTCTTTAAATATTTAAAATCACTTTGCAACTCTTTCCACACAGTACACAAGCAGAAAGCAATTGGGCAAAAATAGCAGTCATTAACTTTGGAGATGCACTAAGCACAGCAGGTAGTATATATGATCCAAATTCAAACCACCACTTCTCAGAAGCAAAGTCTGGAGGGGTTATGGTTTCTGCAGTAGATAGAGGGAGTATCATCTGAATGCTCGTTAAAATAAAACATAAGGACTGATCCTTATATCTTTATTGGGATGAGTAGGCAAAATTAATTTGGGGTTCAGGACTATCACGCTTAAAAGAGGAAAAAATCCTTAAACAAAACCTAAGAAAACAAATCTCAATTAATGAAATAAACTAAATATTAGTTAACTGTATTACAGGCTCTAGAAGATGGAAAGCTGACCTTTGCAAATGTGTATGTATGGTAGATAAAGTCCTTAAAAAGTATTGTGAGGGAAATTGATTGCTTCCCTTCTCAGTATGTGGAAGTGCAGTATGTATTAATCCAATACTGTCTTTAAAATGTTTGATGTCTCTTGGGGAAAAGGTACATAGCTCATATTTGTAACAGAACATAAAAAAAGTATGCTATCAATTGGTATTGCTGGCTGCACACTCTTCCTGCTACGCTAATTACAGCCACCTTCCTTTTCCACCTGCTTCATGAAGGTCAAAAGTTAAATTCCTGTCCAAACCTTGTAAGCAGTAAATAGAGCCCATCTGATACCCAAAAAGTAATTTTCTGTGAAGGTCAAGTTTGAGTGCCTCGTACCAGCAGGCGTGACCACAGTGCAGCTACACCAAAGCTACTCCCAGGAACTGCAGCATTTTTGGCATGCGTACAGTGACTCCACGTAGCTGCACATGCAGTGGTGCTATTCTGAATCTGTCAGTGACCTCCAGGCCACAGAAGCTACCGGGTTGCCCAGATGTGTTTCTTTCCTGAATGACAAAACCAAGCAGGTTTTACTCTATTTCATATCCCTTGGTCTCATGGAATGTCTGTATTAGCAGATTTAAAAGCAACCACCACGGAAAATGTGTATTCACTGTGAAAGAATCATGGAAGTGTTAATGAGACAGTAAGGACAGGCTGGACAGGCACAGGTGGGATTTCTGCAAAGCACTTACAGACTTCTCCATAGGGTTTGTGAGTTACTCCTGTCCCCAGCTGTAGGGAGAATGCTTTTGTTTGTAGTGCTACTTCAAGTGATCAAAAAATTGTCTACTAGCCTGAGCTGATACAGAATGTGAGAAAGGAAAGTTGTCTTAAAGCTGCTTGGTATCCAGGGAGTTAAAAAATGTGTTGACTATCAGTCTTTGAAAATTTTCCTGCTTACAAGCCCTTTGTAGTGTCCTCTATTATCTATGAACAGTTGCTGGTTTCAGTCTCCAGCTCTGCAGACAGCTTTCACAGAAAAAAAAAAATCGCAATTGACTTTAATTGGTTGCAGTCTCAACAAAAGGTCAAGGATTAAAGGTGGAAAAAACAGAACTAACCTTCTGCTTGCAAAGATGCCCTGGCTACGTGTGGGAGGAAGGGTGGTAGAGAGAGGCAGTGGGAGAAAGTTCACTCGGCCTTATCCCACAGCTGCAGAAATAACTGTCCCAAGGAAAAGGCTAACAGACTTCCAGGTGCAGGGATTTCAGAGCTTCACCTTCCCTGAGCACTGCATTTCCCTTAGTGATTTTTGTAAATAATTATCAAAAAGCCATTAGCTATGGCGTTATACTGTAGCCTTCACCAAGTCAGGCCTTTCCATCTGTATCAAGGAGGATAATATATTTCAAAGTCAAAAGGAAAAATGCATTAGGCAACATGATGGCAACTGTAACCCTTCTGGATATATTGCACCATAAATACTAGGAACCACTACAGTAGAGCTTTTATCAAATCCTGGGCCTGAATGTAAGAGACTGTGGCTTCTACAAATCAGAAAAATGATACAATAAATCACTCTTCCTGATGTCATATTATTCTGAGCTGCCATCCCTAAAGAACACAGGATGGTCAATAGTTGGTATGACAAATGGACCAGCCACTGCAGTAGCTTTGAGACATACACTTATCTCAGGTTAATCAATGTAAAGAGAGTAAAATATCCAACTCTTTGATACTGTTATTCAAAGCTCCTGTTTGGCAGCGTACTAAAATATATATGGCTAATTTGGAATTCAGATTGCCTTCCACAGCAGCCCTTCTGTGCTGTAGTACGTGTAAGTAGGCATGTATTTAAATGCCTTGCAGAAATGGAACTTAGAAGGGGAAGTGGGCTAATAAAGATTTAGGAGTCTGAGCTGACAGACTGACCAATTTTAAATTCAGACAAGGATGGTGCTTTTCATGTTATAAGGAGGAAGGCACATACTGTTCATGTTTGCTACTTTGGAAGCAATCATACCTGCTCTGTTGGCACTGCCGTCCCATAATTATTTCCCTTATCCAATTAAGACTGCAGCTAAAATTCCCCTCATAAATCTTTCTCCCCCAAACAATTCAATTGCTTTTACTTACCTCCACTGCCATTAGCTGAGCGTGCACTTCTAGAGCCTGTTTGTTCCCCACATTCAAATGTGGGGTCATGCGCTGACTTTGAAATTAATTTTCAAGTGAAATGTACTTTACTGGCACCTCAGCTTACATGAATGGGGTGGGACAGGATGTGAACCTGTGTGACAAAGCCTTCGTGTAACCAAGGGCACAGAACAGTAGTGATGCATTTAAAAGAAACACAGAGAGATAGTTAACGCTGGCTCCTGTGTAAGCATTGTACAGCTATGGCTAGCTGACTCCTCCATGGCCAAAATGGTGTTATTACGGAAGAAGGCTTAGAAATGGGTGATGTAGGCGACATGTATGTACTCACATGTTGTCTGAAACAGAATGGCTTCTGCACATGTGTAGGCTATTACTAAAAATGTTTTTAAAAGTTTGGCCTAGGAGCTGAGAATCATCATCTTTATCCAACTGTATCTAAATTCATACCAGCTGTTGTACCACATCAGACCTACCACTTTTCAAATTGTTGGAATAATACCAAAATGGGGTCCAAAAAATACTGAATCTAGTCTGTTATTTTGGTGCAAAGCTGTGAAAGAAGTGCAACAACTCTGCAAGCATCACTTAGTATGAATTCCAAAGACAGTGTATTTGGGAAGGTCTAAGTGAAGCTTTATTTGGTATAAAGCAACTTTTGAAATTGCAGCAGTCTATGGGAAATGAAAATAACCACTCTGTTTTATTTTTAGGAGCCAGATAGAATTTGCAGGGCTGGCAGTGAATGGGGAGGGAGAAAAAAACAACACTTGTAATTTTATATGTAGAATGAAAACATTTTTATAGAGTAAAAAAGTGCATGAGGTGAGGAACTTATTGCATGGTACTGGTTTAGGTGCTTTTAAGAGCAGACCCCAGCTGAAGGGACAGATTATGGAAAGGGATATATATTGCAATACCAACATTTTATATAAATCGTTGTGCCAAATGTAATTTCTCTGGCTGATTCTTCTGAAAGAAATAAAATAATACAGCAAGAACATGCCTGCTTGAAAGACTCTCCAACCCAGTAATGAAAATGAAGGGGTGCTGAGACAAAACACCAAATTCTGTGTTTTGATGGCAGCTCCTCCTGGTTTTGGCCATCATGACAGCTGTGCTAATACTAGCCCCTACAAATAGGAAGACTTCTGATTTGTTTACCCTGTTTCAAGTAGGGAAAATTAGATAGACAACTGAGGGTCTTAGCAGGCTTAAAAAAAAAAAAAAAGAAAAGATACCTTTCTACTATGTTTTAAAACATGCAGTAAATAAAAGAGTTTTTAAAAGGAAGAAGGGTACTAGCTGTAGATGAGCCTTACAAAATACATTATTTTTAAAAATACAGTTGGCAAAATAGCTGTTGCTAGCAATAATTCCCACTTGACTCTGTTCTCACTAGTGCCAAGCCATCTTTATGGGGGGCGAGGTAATTCTCATTAGAGAATCAGGAAGGAGGGACTGAAGAACAGTGTCCTTTTTAGAGTGGCCTGAATTTCCTCAGTGCTTACTTAGAGGGCACTAGCTTGTGTTCGGCTACTGCATATCTTCCAGTCTTCAATTCTTTCAGCATTTTGCTGCAATGGCTATACTTTCTCACTACTTATGTGTGCTTTGCTCCTATTTTGAATCGGCCGGTCTAACTCGTTCTTATCCTGAATTTCTCTGAAAAAGGATCAAGAATCCTTCCTTTTTTTTTCTTTAGTCATCAGTTAAAAAGAAAAAAACAAATTCAGATGGTTCTGTCTTTGAATGGCTCTTGCTTTGTGAACTTGTAGTTCTGAAATGAATTGTTTTATTGAGAACATGTGTTATGCTGTTTGAATATCTCAAGCAATTCCATAAATTCTGTAAACATATACAATTATTTATATTTTAATCAGTGACCACTTTTTTTAATTACTAGTCAAGGATTTTAGGGCTTTATGTCAAAGTATTTTTCCTTTGAGTAAAGTAGTTTTGTCAACATTGAAACGCCTGAGAACTCCTCAAATCTGACACACACAAACCTTTAAGTATTTACTAAGGATGAATGTGCTAATAGGGAAAAGAAGCAAATATATTCCTTGAAAGATCATAGGAGCACAGAAAAGGCGAAGAAAGGTTACACTACCTCTGTAAGAGATTTCATTGTGACCACGGCAGAAATCGTGTATCTGGTTTTGTAGTCCACAGTTCAAGAAGTTCAAGAAAGGATTTTGAGAAAAAGAACATGAAAATGCTTTATGAGTTGGTAGATTGTTCTATAGTAACAAATTCAAGTGGTCAAATATCAGATGAATGTGGGAAAACTTAAGGAGTGAAACGATCAAAGCCCAAACAGGAACATAAAAGTGGTAACTCAAAGGGTTTTTCTGTCTTATGAATTTAACAACATCAAGAAGCAAGACCATATGTAGTGGAGCTAGATAAACATCCAGATTATAATCATTAATCTTAAATTAAATGATTGTAGTGAATTCTTTCACTGACAGTTTTTTCCATCTAGATTGGAAGTTTTTACTATAACGTATGTTCTGCTTCATACAGTGACCTCTGGCTCTTTGTAGTATCTGTTCTTTAGAATATTGTTCATTAAATATATGTTAGTTTCAAAAATCCTAAACTGAAAGGAAGGATTTAAGGTGGACTGTTTCTTAGTAAATGTTTTTCAAGAGATCTCCATGTTCTTGATTTGCATTCTTTGCATTTGCAAAGAAAAATTGCTGAAACTTTTAAATCTTCTGTGAAAACAGTGTTGGTTTCCCTCTTTTTGATAAGCCCTTTGAAAGAAATCCCCTCTAAAAGCTGTATACTGAAGACATTTTGAAAAACATAGATTTTTAGAACCACAACACAGTGAAGCAGTCACCCATTACATATTCAAAGAATGTATCCTTCTCTCTTTATTTGTGTCTGTTGGTGCTCTAACACTTGAAAGAGTAATTTCAAGTACGTTTGTGCTATACCTACACCTTTATGATACTGAATCTGTCTTTCCTAACAGATGTTCTTCTAATTCATTTGTGATATATCCTCAGCAATACTTACTGTATTTTCAAGGATTAATGGAGGGAAGCCAAATTTGAAGGAGTGGGATTTTCAGTCCTCAGTGCATTCACATACTTTCCTTCTGCATACACAATCTCAGTCCATAGTTATTGTGGGGATTTTCCTTTCTGGGGGGTTCTCTGTTTCATATTTCACCATGGAAAGCTTGGCACTACCTTTTGCTTTTGCTTTTTTAGCAGATATTTCTAGCATCTCTGTGGATTCTGTAATAGTCTAAAAAAAGTAATTGATCAAATCCTTTCTGCTAACCTCAGCTCTTTTTCTACTCCCTAGTTTATGTGCTAGAGTTCAAAGTTACTCCATATTTGTTGTCCATACAACTACTACATCTTACCAGCCTGCGTTGCTTCATGTTGAAATAGTTTCTCTCTTCCATACTGAAACTACAAGGCACCCATCCACAGCAATACCAGCCCAGATTCAGCTGAACTCTTGATTTTGATCAGATTTCCACATCCAGATGCTCTTTGGAGAAAATTTAGGTTAGGTTCTGCACAGTTCAGCATGGGTTTCAAGTTCAATGTATAAAAGCAATTTATACTCCAAGTAATATTTGAGTCTACTTATATTCTACACTGATTTTCCTGCTGATCCCTTTCTAGTCAGCCAGGTGCAAATATCCATGTTTTTACCTGTAGATGGAATTAGGGCACAACAGCTGCTTTCTGTCGATTGCATATTCTCCAAGTAGAAACTTACGCCTCTTCTTTTTGAGGATCTGTTAATGAGCTGGTAGAGAGGTCTCCAGGAAAGGAGGTCTGCACCCTGTATGAGCAGGATAGAAATACTCCTTAGCTTTATGTGGGTTTTGATTTGAGCACCAAGAGCTATGGAGTTCTTGGAGTTTTGTGAGTTACTTAGAGGCTGCAGCTTTTTCAGCAAAGTGATGTGTACAAGAGGAAACTGAAATGAAAGGGGACCAAGAGAAACCACAGTTGACTTTTCTGGAGTGATTAGCAAGATTACTTCCTACAGTTAGAATATGGAGCAGAAGAGTTAACACACTGTCTTCAGCTGTGAATCAATACACTTTGCAACATAGGACGGGACAAAAAAAGGGCAGAAGACTCATTCCCCAGTTTTAAAAATGCTTAAGCAACAGTACTGCACTGTGGTGCTCCAGTAAGTGAATGGGCTTGTTTGCCACTGATGCAGACTGATAAAGAAGGAATTGGATCTGCTAGTTACAATACTGCTAGCTCCAAACCTTAAATAATGATACACCTAAAAATCATGAAGTCCACATGTATGTTCATGCTGCAGAAAAATGGGAGACGCGAAAGGGGTGGCAGTGGAAGAAATACGGGCCTCGGGGAAATAAGCCAAAAGGCAAGCTCTGGGAGACCATAACCATCTTACAAGGCAGGCAAGGAATTAACTTTCCAGCTGAAGATTTACCTTAAGTTTCAAATGTTGCATTGGTCTATACCTTGACCTTTTTCTTATCCAAGGACTCCTTCCCAAAGCAAAGTTGTTAGTGAGACCTGGCTCAGGAAAAAAAACAGGGTGAAGGACTTCCAAGAGCAAGAAGAAAACAAACACACCCCCTCCACCTCTCCACCCCCCACAAAAAAAGGAACCTAAATCCTTGCAACAAAGTGGGGACTGGAAGTCTCAAGAAGAGGGTTGTTGCCTTGTGTATTAACTGGGATTTTAGAAAGACTACCAATATGAGAAGAAAGTCCATCCTTTTGCACAGGATTTCAAGATTTTTAAATGTAGTTTCATTCCAAAGATGTTTTTACTTCTGAAATTTTCAAACAAAAGGAAAAAATAAAGATCTAGGACAGCAAGAAACTTAAGAAGGGGGGGAGGGATTACTGAATTTTTCCTGTATTACACCTATGCCATCATTCCAGGGGACTTCAGATACCCCAAGGTCATGAAGCAATGCTATATAAGGCACTGATGCACAGCACTTTAAGTTGACGACTGACGTTTTTCTTGGTATGTCCTTTTTGTCATGTATATTATGTACAATCAGTCCATTGACTATTTGGATGAAGCTGTAACTACAGTCTGGCTTAGCTTAAAGTACCACTGTAATGGCAGATGTTGCTTTCAGGTTGCAGGATCAGCCCCCATTCTCTGGCAACAGTCTTCGAATTGTGTATACACTGCCTTAAAAATGAGAGACTATAAATGGAAACAGGAGATACCACATATCTTTAACCTTTTTAAATTTTCATTTGTTTTTATTTAGAACTTTGGTATTTTTTTCTAAACCCTTGTGCCCTAGTAAGCCGATAATCTGAAGATGGTTAAAAACAAGAAAGTTATTTATTTCAGTTAATATAAATATCCTTTTCTTTTTCCTCCTGCCTCAGAATGTCACTGTATTCAAAAACTCTCCTGATCACTTACTACAAAATAACATTCTGTATTTTAAAAACTGACAGAAAAATAAGCCAGTCTAAATAAATTAGATATTTCACAGATACCACTTTGCAAGCAAGGTAGAATTTTTTTTGGAACATGTGATACTGATAACAAATGCTGTTCGTTGAACAAGCAATTAAGTATTTTCACAGAGAAGCACTACTCAGAGCTGTTGCAGATTATTTTTAGTCCTCGCAGACCTTCATAGGTTTATTATACCAAAAGGCAGTCAAGCAGTGACACCCAGTGGCTTCCGAATTCTCTCTTCATTTTCTATCACAGAGAAATTTTCTTTTTATCTCTTGGTTTCAAATCCAGTGTTATTCAAAATGGGTAAATAATTTCCTCTTGAAGAGGTAGTCAGAATCCAGTAGTTATACATGATAATCTGGACTTCTCTGCCTGACTAGGGGACTCGAGATGAAATGATTTAACTACCACGAATATGGATGCTAATCAACTCCATGTATTCAGGGAGTTACTCAAGAATTCCATGGAAATACACTCTACAAATAAGTATTTAAATTAGCCTTTGAACAATCAAGGGTACAAAATCTGTGCTTAAAATCCTTTACTGTCAGAGAGAGAGAATTTTTAACCAGTTTTAAAGCCTTTGAAATTCTTGAATGGAAAACACAATGTAGATGCAAAATTTTATTAATATTTTTTATATCAGTAAAAATAAAGAAGAGGTGGTATTAGTACTGGCAGTTAAGATGACAGCTTGACATTCTTGAATTCATCTGGAATTTAAACTGCAAAGTAAACCAAAATTCTGCCAAAACAAGTTTTCCTATGGAACCTGACTGAACTATGATTTCCACAGAGGCGTATCTTGAAAACAAATTGTCTGCCTAACATAAGGAGTAAATATAAGAAGTCTCATTTTGCAGTTGCTGTGTCTTGGAGATAAACAAATATGACATTTTTCTTTTTTAAATCAATAGCCTGGCTTTATCAAAACAAGCAAAACATCTTAGTCACATAGTACTGATGGCCATAAGTACAATCTATCAGATCACCCAGCCTTTTAAAATACAGTCCAATAGCTGTTCTCAGGGTATGTCTCTGCCTAGGAATTGTATGAAGCATTTGTACCTTGTAGAAACTGCAGAAAAGGAATCCTAGCAGACTTCTCCTTTGTTTTGCAGAGATGTTTCTCTACCAGTTCAGCGTAACCAGATGGGTGTATGGCAATGAAGAGAGTGTGGAGCTGCAGTATACCTATCTCGGCGTATAGGCTACATAATCTGTTTTATTAACTGAGCTCAGGAAAAAGATGAGGAAGTCCATGTCCATTGCACTCATCTCCGCATTCTCTCAGATTTTCATTAACTGCCTACTGCAGAAGAAGATGCAAGACAGATGATGCACCACGCCATTCCTGAAAACATCAATGCATGCCTATTTCAGAGGAAATATTGTGAACAGCAGTCGTTACCCATAGTCTGTACTCCCACAGAAATGGGAGGGAGTAGTTGCATCTACTTAGAAATTCATAATGACTCCCTAGCTGAGGTGTTAAGAATGCACACACTGTTAGGTCTTTCCCAGGACATGTCCCCCCTTTCTTATTTGGGGGGCGGGGGGGGAAAGCTGTGAGAAGGTTTGTCCTTAAAACCAGAGAATAGAGCAAAGGTGAACCTCAGACTGAAGAGAAACCGGCCACCTCCAGGCCCCAAGGACCTCCCTCCATGGCCTCTGGCCAGTGGGATGTCTGAGTGCTTTGCCCCCTTGCAGCCACTGTTGGGCATGGCGGGGGCTGCATCACTTGCAGGGAACTGGGTCAATGGGGGATCACTGAGGTCCCCCAACCCTCCTGGAACAGTCTTGCCACCATCTCATCCAGGGGACCCTGGCACAGGATGAGGAGGGGGCTGGAGCCCAGGGCACACAAGGGGAGGTGGAGGGCAGTCCCTGTGCCCAAGGTGCAGCAGAAGGGCACAGGGGAGCAATCGCCAGGAAAGGGGCCCTCAGCCCCCCCAACCCTCCTTCTTCTCCCACAGTAGGGCATCTTTCAGGCCACAGAACCCCCAGCTCCCAGAACAGCCATATTTGGCCACATATATCCGCCACCACAGTGGCCTCCTGATGTCACAAGCCACCTCACTGCCTTCTGTTCCGGGCCCTATAAATACAGAGACCCCGGCAGCTGGCCCACAATTCACTGAGCTTTGAGGCCCTCAAATGCGAAGGGTGCTTGGTAGCAAGAGGTCCCAGAGCAGCAAGGCGGGTGGTTGCCTGCCTTTGCATGGGGCAGCAGAGACGTGGTTGCAGGAACTGTGGAGGAAGAGGAGGTGGCATCAGAGTGGAGGCATCATCAGCTGCATGGTAGCAATGGCCATCGCTCATGTGGCTGATGGTGTGGAACGCATGCAGGTGGATCCACCCAAAGATGAGGAAGAGCCAATGGAAGTGGATCCACCTCCAACACGGCTCATCTGGCACCACTACAGTATGCCAGGTCTCCCCGCCATGACACCATGGCAGCAGCGTCGCAGGGGCGCTGGCCAGTACCCTACCATCGGCCCAGCCTCTGCCCCTGGCATTAGCTAGGAGGCCCAGCCTCCATGCCTGGCCATTCTGCAGGCTCACCTATAACATCTAGCAACCAGCAGTTACTTTGTTGGTAGCCCTGGCTGGCATGAACCCTTTTCTCCCATATCGCACCTCCACCCCTCCTGAAGCGGTGCCATCTCTGCTGCTCCAAGCCCCAAGAAAAGGGGATGAGATGACCTGGCTTCTGCCAGGCTGCTGCACAGGAGTCATCCCTCAGAGGGCCACTGAGGTCCCTGGGGCCTGGAGGTGGGGTTTCTTCAGTCTGAGGACGAGAAGGCTGCCCAACGGGTGGTTGAAGATGAAGCCAGACCCTCCATGATGGTGCACGAAAAATAGCAACAGGTGAAGCAAAGAACTTAGAGAGACAGCTCTTCCTTTGGAGAAGCAGAAAACTGAAGTTTGCAGGAAGAAGTGCTGGCCTTCAGCGTTAAGGTCCCTTCTAGATGCTCCCTTAGAAGTTCTTTTCAAGATTAGACAATAAACAATTTTAAACACAATAAAACAAGAAAAATAACACCAGTAAAAATGCTTTTGTCCTCTCTTATTTGGTACTTTGGCGACTGCATCTGGACCCCTGTGTCCCCTCCTGGTTTCCCCAGTCCAGGAAGGACACCAATGTGTGAGGTGTGGGCCCAGCCCAGGCCCTTCGAGATGGTGAGGGGCCAGGGCACACGGCACAGGAGGGCAGGCTGAGGGAGCTGCCTCTGGTCATGAGGGTGGTGAGACACTGGAGCAGGTTGCCCAGGGAAGTTGTGGATAGCCCCATCCCTGGAAGTGTTCAAGGTCAGGTTGGCTGGGGCTTTCAGCAGCCTGATCTAGTGAAAGATGTCCCTTCCCATGGCAGGGGGGGTGGACTAGATGGTCTTTAAAGGTCCCTTCCAACCCAAGCCATTCTATGAGTCTATGAGTCTGTGATTCTTTGGTCACCACCAAGAAGAGAAGGCTCAGGGGTGGACCTGATCGGTGACCACAGCTGCCTACTGGGAGGGTGTAGAGAAGATGAATCCTGACTCTTCTCAGAGGTGCTCCATGGCAGAAGGACAAGCGGCAGCAGGCCCACTCTGGCAGACGGAGAAATCCCAGTTAGAGAAAAGGAAAAGATTTTCACCACGAGGGTGCTCAGACATGGCACAGGTGCACAGAGACGCTGCAGGGCCTCTGTCCTTGAGGCTATCAAAACATGACTGAACAAGGCCCTGAGCAACCTGACCTGACTGGGGCTGCTCTGAGCAGGAGCTTGGACCGGAGACCTCCAAGGATCTCTCCCAACCTCTGTGCTTCTGTGGTTCTTTGAATGTCAGCCTTCCTGCCTTCCCCAAATTGGAGCTACCCACAACCTTGTGGACAGTGGCCTCTGTCCCACCACCGCCCAAGCCCTTACTTCAGACAATCACCAGCATGTGTGACTGGTCCACCACTGACCCATGAGGCACATCAGCACCAGCAGCTGCCCCATGGGTGGGCTTTGTTCTGCTGATCACCAGGCAGTGGTCCTCCTACGCTGTAGTCTCCTCCTTCCCATGTCTCACCCCTTTGCTGTTAGGATACTGTGGGAGACTGCTAAAAACAGGGTGAACAACATTCACTGCTCGACCCTTGTCCCACTGGGCCAGCCAAGCAAGCTCCTAGGTCAAGCCTAGCATGACTCGCCCTTGGCAAAGCCTCGATGGCTCCCACCACCTGATGCCTGCTGCTGGCATGGACAAATAGATTTCCTTTCAAAGGCAGGGAAAGCATTTTAACCCATGAGTTGCAGCAGGTAACTTGGCTTCCCTTCAACTTCTTTAAACCTACTGTAATGTCACAATAGCTGTATCTTTTTTTTCCTCCCGCTATTCAAGGGAAAATTTAACACCTGAGGTACTGTGACATTAAGAGCCAGCCAGCCAGTATTTTGGTCAAAATAGGCTGGAAAGCTGTTCTTACTGCAACACAGCTTATAGGTCAATCAGTACGTATCTTTGCAAACTCATCACCAAAGGAATTTTAAAAATAGAGAAAAAACTATAGCTATTTACAGAGAGAGGGGTGAAAACCACAGGACAGCACTGAAGAGAAAAATTGCAATGGGAAGAGGTCTTGGCTTGCATAGGGGCTTGTTAGATAACAGCTCCAAGATGAGGAATGTCTCAGGCTGGAGAAACCATTTGCTGACTGCCCTCTTCTCCTTTCCCCTTTTCTTCTCATAACTAAATGGCAGAGCAGACTTAATTGTGTTTACACGGCCAGGTTTTGGTAGCTGGGGGGGCTGCAGGGGTGGCTTCTGCGAGAAGACACCAGGAGCTGCCCCCATGTTGGACAGCGCCAGTGCCAGCCGGCTCCAAGATGAACGTGCCGCTGGCCAAAGCTGAGTCCATCAGCAATTCTGGTGGCACTCTGATTGCAATGGGAGGGAGCGGTTGCATCTACTTCGAAATTCATAACAACTCCCAAGCCAGAGGCCTGAAAATAAAAAAAGACATTGTTGAGTTTTTTCCCAGGACATATGACTCCTCCTCCTTATTTTTCTTCCTCAAAAAAATGCAGTGGAGTATTCGCTTTGGACAACAGATGCTGATATGGCTTGTTTTATACTGAGGTGCCAGCTGTTCCTTATGTTCCGAAAACAATGCCAAACCTGCTGTTATGAGGCTTATTATAGTGTCTTTTATCCAGTGGTAGGTAGTTCCAACTGGGCAATTATTCCTGTTGAAGTTTTTCCTCTTTTTATTAGACACTTGTTTTTATGCCAGAGGTCACTGCTGTTATCATTACCTGTAGTGACTGGATATTTGGAGTAATAAGCCATATGGCAGTCTATAAAGCAGAACTATGAGTGAAGAGCAAACAGAGCGTTTAGCAAGGGAAGTGAGTATTGCCGTAACTGTAGCTACATTTTCACCCGTATTAGTTCTACAAAGGTGGGGATTGCAGTGTGAACACTGCCTTTAGAGAAAATCAGTTTGGCTTGGCAGAAGTGAAGGCTCTTCCCATGTACAGGAGTGCTCTCCCGCCACAGTAGCGAGCCAGAACTTGTGACCTTGCAAGAAAAGCGTCAGTTCCCTCCTCTCTGCCTGCATCTTCATGAACAACCCGTTCAGAGAAAGCCTTCATACACAACATTTGATCGATTCCGTCTCTCAATTCTAACGCCCCCTCTGCGCCCCAATCTCATTTTTAACACAACCAATTTCTGGGGTGAGTTCAGTTATGTAACAGCAAGAGTTTGGGGCCCTTCCACAGCACCTATACCTGTATGATCCACAGCAACTGCCAAATACCTGGAACCCATCCCTCCAACCCTCAAATGTCTATTCACAGTCCAGTCACCCCATGAGCACATAACCCAAGAGCCTGGTCCTTATTTAGAGGTATGTGAAAATCTCCCAAAACCAAAGTTCCTAAAAATGTTCAAAACATTTTTATATGTGTGCAGCTGTTTTGGGGAAGACAGCTTCTATAGCATTTTTGGTTCTCAAACTTGTTTCTGTTAGGCAATTCATGACATTTCAGGAGTTTCCCGAGTGACTTGCTTTTCCTGTTTCCGCAATGAACAACTTTTTGTTTTCAAATTGAGAGAATGTATTTTTCTCCAGGGATGAAACCATGGAAATATCAGCATTGCAGCCACTAATAATTCAGAAGTCAATATTGTTGGTGAACATTCTTCTGTAACACCCGGGCACAAATGTAGGGTAAAACCGCAGATGCATCTGTTTATTTTAACAAAACACAGCCCAGCAAACATCTGATCCTCATCTGCACAGCTGTCTACTGGAAATGACTTGAACTACTGCTGTGACAAAGACAGCAAATAGACATCAAGCCCCGGAATTAGTAAGGCATAACACCAGCTCTAATTATTGGAGTTTCTCTTGCTTAAACCCAGGCTGCATTTAACCACTTCCATGAAATGTCTTCTCTCCTGAGGTTATGACATGCAATGTTGTCATTGAAAGTACTCATCTAGCTAAAGATACAGTTCAAGAACATTTATCTGTGGTTTTGTGATTAATAAAATATTTTCCATATTTTCTGCAGTATAGTGTCTTCTTGCTTCAAATGGGAATATTTGAGAAAGAATTGCTATATCATTTTAGAATATGACAAACATACGTAACATTAGGATGATCACTAACAGTACCAATACTGTTTTCAAGTTAGCATACATTATTCCTACCGACTTTAATTCCCTTTAATAGAGGGTGACTATTACATTCAATGCTTAGCCTATTTATTTTTGCAAGAAAATGGATCAAAACAGAATACTAGCGTATGTTCTGGGAAGAGACAAAACCCGTAATTGTCAGGTAGTTCATCATCACTTCTTTTTGGCTTTACCTCCTTTCCATTGTTAAGGTAAACCAGCACTTTTTCAGACAAAAACTACATTCCTCTGGGCTGCAAAGACTTCAGGAGTTTTGGGGTTTGTATGCATACACACACCAACCCTTACCTGGGCAATCTCTTGTAGCGACATAGTTAAAGAAAAACAGCCTTAAGAATATAAATAAAAATATCTTACAGACAGATTTTTATTTGCACTATATTAATAACTCAGTATTTGGTGATGGGGAAGATATTTGTGAATAAGCTCGTTTTCCCTCCTCAAACACTAAGATTTTTGTTTGCTGCAAAATGGGAAAGCTGGACAGGAATATATGAGTTACTGAATGACACATCTACAAGATGAGGACAGGAATTTTTTGGCAGTTAAAGCCAGGTATTGCAGTTAACCTGCAGCTAAAGCAGGTATTGCTTTAAATCTGTGGACATTCTCAGCTAGTTGGAGCAAGCATCGATAGATCTTTGCTTAAACACACACCTAAAGTGAATGCTATTAATGAGGAGAATTGGCTTTGGCTGAGATGACCAACATCCTAAGCTCTTTCTAAGCAGCAACCACAAGTCAATATGAATTATGAAGCATTGATGCACGTTTGTTTGTTGGTAGATTGTTTAACAAGTGAGTCAATAGCTCATACATTTAAACTATGTTTTCATTGTCATAATAAGTCACAGCCTCAAATACAGTACACTACAGCAGCATAACCTGAAAACATGCAGACACGGCAAAGTGTAAGCCAATACTACATCTGAGGAGAGAAAGTTTCACAGGACATTCAGGATGCAGGATGCCCACAGTTACCTTTTCAAACTCCAGTAGAAAGAATCAATACTGAGGGGAAAATAAAAGATTTGGGTAAAGGAAATTAGATGTGAACCATGAAATCTTTTCCAGTTCCTCCAGGCGAATGGTGCTGTTGTGCTGGCCAAAGCCAAAACTCAGTTGCCCCACCTTCAAGTCTAACCAGGAACTCCCACACTGAAGTACCTGTGCTTGTACCACCCGGGCGTCCCGAGAAGCGGCGCTGCTAAATGTTACCAGCTGTGTGTCGTGCGTATCCTCATTAACTTAGTTAATGGCTCCATTTCATGCAATTTCTGTCAAATGAGAAGTTGCAAAATGGGTCCCTGTAGCCTCTAGCTATGACGAGCTGTCAGATGAAAGCCCTACTCCTTGCGATGCCAAGCCTCTCGGAGGAGAGTCTGTTGTCTTCTGTGCTGTGCTGAAGGTGGGTCAAGAGGAGCTTCGTTATCACGGAGCCTCCGATACTGAATGCAGACAGAGTTTGGAAAAAGGCCACGCAACATAGACTGAAAACAAAAGGAAAACACAGAGTAATATGGGCTGCTCAGCACCTGATAGTGAGACCTTTTAATCTCAGTATATGGGTTTCTGTAGCTTATGTATCACACAACACAAAGTGAAAGCCCCCCAGGTAATCTGGAAAATCATGAGTCGCAACAGACTTGAGACAGTGTGAGCAAGTTCTCAGAAATGGGGTATTCTGGAGAAACTTACTTTGTTTTTAAAAAAATTAGCTAGTCTACATCACAGTCATTATGGACTGATTGAAAAGGCCATTGTTTAGAGGTAAAAAAAATTCAATTTTTGTATGTAAAACAAAATACTGTTTAAAAAATAAGCTCTTTTTTTCCTTCTCTTTTTTCCTTAACTTTCTTTTGGCTGCAAAATATATAAAATAAGCTAGAAGACTGTCTTGTTCCATCTGAATAGAAAGGAGGGAAAAAAATCTAATGGGGAAAAAAATAAGGGAGAAGGTGGTTCAGAGAAACCAATTTATACAAAGTGCTGAATCCTTGTTCTCAAATACTTTATGGGCCTGAATTTCAGCTAGCTGTTACCTTATGTTAGTTAGCTAGAAAATGCTACAAAATAAAACTTAACAGCAATACCATTCACCTGTATGATCTCTTCTGTGGGTGGTGTTCCTCTTACCTGCTTTTGCTTAATCCAACCCTAAAATCTCTCATATCTAGTACCTCACACAAGCAGTGGTTTTTTTATAACATCTGTTGCTGTTTTGTAATTGTTTTTGTTCTTCCTAGTGAAAAGTATCCATGTATATCTAATGTAGTTCATCTATTCATTTGCCTCCTCATTCTTTTCACTTCTAGCACCTCTAGTTGCTCTTGAAATTTCTGTTAATTATTCTGAAATGTAACTACCTGTACCAGTTTAAAAAAAAAAAAATGTTTCTAATGCCTTGTATTCTGTTATTAGCTGTGTTATAAAATCATGGGGATTAAAAAAAAAAAAAAGAAAAAGATAAAAAACAGTTTATATAAACAGCTGATATTTTTAGAGCACAGGGTCAAGCAGATCAGCTTTTAATTAGAAACAGATTAAACTTTGATCACTCCTGCAGAGCTCTCCAGCATTGACTGAAGGTAATCCTTACAAGCTTTGGAGTGAGCGTAGTGGAGATATCTTGCCAGTGACTTTGCATTTGAAATTGAAGGTCAGAAAGTCAAAGCAGCACATTAAAGCTGGGAAGATTTAGATCCTACTGGGGCATGGACACAAATAATGTGCTGCTGGAGAACACAAAAGAAGAGCAGTCCAAACTCCAAATCAAACGCTAAAGCGCTTCTAAGCTCTCAAGATCACTTCATTGATTTATGGTAATGTATGAATATGTCTATTTCAGCAAAACTTATATAAAACCAGATACTATTGTAGTTCATAACTGAGGAATGGAAATAATAATCTTTGTTTCTGTAGTTTTTGGTCACATAATGTGATGGTAGCTTCAAAATGCAATAGAAAGGATCATGAGATTTGAGTAACAGTGCATATATATGTCATCTGTCTCAATAATCTTTGAGGTGTTTATGGTGTTTCTACAACAATCAACTGATTTAAATTGCTACATCCATGTGCATCTTTGTACTTCAGCTTTGTTTCAAAAATTTACAGCTGCCAAAAAAAGGCAACTTAAAAAAAAAAAAAGCCTCTTAAGGACAGAAGGATGTATGTTTATTTGCAAGAGAAGCATCAAAATTCAGTGAAGAATATTCTCAAAGCTACATTTAAATAACATGATTAAAACAGGGTGAAACTGCAGTGGCAAAGGTGTCCCTGCAAGAAATTCAAAGTGGTAAGATAGAACACAAAGCTTTCTGACTATGATTAACAGTGAAAATAAAATAACAAAACTCTTGAAAAAGCTGGTTAGGAAAGCACAGTGCTTTGTGCTTTATTTACTTCATTATGCTTTGTTTAACTGCTTCTGAAAAGTCTCTTTAAATGTTTAAACATTCTCTGTGCTCATGTGAGTGCACACCACTTAATATTGCTTATTGTAATAACACACTGAAGTATTCTTCCAAGCAGTGCAGCCCAGTGAACAAGTCAGCAGACCTAAATTCTGTACCCAGTCTGGGGTAACTCAGTCGAAAATAATTTTTCTTATTTTCCTTAAACTTTTATGGGATACTTTGCCCTACAGGAGTACCATAGGTGTATGGAATTTAATGGGATTATCTTGTTCCTTGCTGGTGAATGATACGGTGAGCTATCAGGCCCCAACAGAAGGGCACAACGATGATAGCACAATGACTGGATAGCACAAGCGGGCAGAGGCACTGGTGACTGCTGTAACCCTCTGAACATCTACAGGAGAGAGGCGGTCAGAAATACACAGCCAGGAAAGCACCAGCCTTGCGGGAAGCTTTTCACTTGCCTCTTCAGACTGAAATGCATTCACGTATTTGAGATTAAAAGAAATCACTTTTGGAAGCAGCCAGGCTTTGTTAATTGATGGAAGGGGTGTGTTGATGTATGTGCAGCCGGGCACCGTCCTGCCGAGGTGCCCTGAGACCGAGGTAAGGCTACCTGGCAAATTGTGTGTGTGTGAACAGAGAGTGCTGGAAGAACACATAGGTGGTATCTGTTCACATCCTTTAAAAACCTGTTTGGTTCTCAACTTCTTTCAATATAGATTTTTCTACACCAGTCAATCATAGAATGCTTTGGGTTGGAAGGGGCCTTGAGAGATCATCGAGCCCAACCCCCCTGCAGTGAGCAGGGATTGAACCTGTGAATATAGTATTAATCTTTTATGTTTAACCTTTCCCTGTTAAGTTGGAGTGAGTTACGTTGAGTTTGTTTTACTCTCAAGGTATCAGTCTTGGACTACATGAGTTGGGAATACAGACAGCAGATGTTCCTGATACTGAACTTTCCCAGGGGAAGCCTTTTTGGTCAAAAATGTGGAGATGAAGACATACTGATTTCTATGAAAACTTCTTCTAGATGAACAAATAAATATAATTTAAATTACAAGCATAATTTTAACTTTCCAAGTGATTTGACTGAATACAGGGAAACTTTGAAAGCTGAATTTAGACTGAAGAGGTCTGACCTCACAGAAGCCAGCTGTTCTGATTAGGAAGAACTTTATTTTCAAGGATTTCTTAGACCTGACTTTCCAGGAAAAGGAGAGAAAGTCTCTGAGCAGAATGCACTGAATTCCAATTTAGTTTTTCAGTAAACTATATAGAAAGACTCTGGATGGGTAGATAGATGAGCTGGATTTTTTCATTCTCTTGCAACTGTAAGTTGACACCTGTCCCTGGTCTCTTATTCAAACTGATGTGCAATGACTGGCGTTTCACTGTCTCTTTCTGTTTCACATTTCTATTTTATTTTTATCTATCCCCCCCCCAAGCGTGGGGACAGGTGACTGTCACTAGAGGGTGCTGCACATCTAGCTTTTTTAGGATTTTTTTTTCCCTCCAAAGGAACTGATAGGTAGTACTCCGGGTTGCGGTGCGTCTAATGCAATTTGCTGCTGTTGTGGTTCTGAACTTTCTGCTTAGTTGCTGGATATGTCTGAAAACCCTGTTAAGAGAAATATAAGACTTTGGGAAATGACTAGGAGATATCTCTACCTAGAGTTTGACTGGAGATGCTGTGTGCGATTTTTATGAGCTCTTTTCTTGTTGAGCTTTACTTAAAATTTGTCTGCCTGTGGCATGTTCTGGCTTTTGGTTTGTTTTTTTTTTTTTAAGACATGCATGATTCCTTTTTTTAATTCATTTTTCTTCAAGTCATTGAAACATAAATGGATTGATATTTTTAATTATATAGGTTCATACTTTCTTCCAGCCATCTTCTTAAATAATTTTTGCACATGCCTAACCCAGCTGGGTTTTCCAGTAATGTGCAATGGGTAGGCAAAGCAATAGCTCATGCTTATCCTAATGATCTATGCATGTAAATGTTGTTACTTAATTGCTATGAACACCCATTGGCACTTTACAGCAAAAGCTGTTGTATCTGAAAAACATGAGACTCTGAGGTACCGTGAGGTTGCTGTGAAGCAAAATAAATATGCGACTAGAAAAACACCTAAACCCAATATTATTTTCTTGCTTTTCTGTCACCATTTAAAGCACGTATTTGCTCTTTCAAGCAGACGTTAGCAGCGGTATGAGTATAGCCTGTGCAGCACCATGTTACAAGATACCCAAGCCAGCTCTGAATGAGTTGGTATGGCTGAACAGCACAGGATGGCTCCTGTTGAGCCATCTACAGGAAATTTAACGTAGCTACCTACATCTGGGATGAACTTGGCTTCTAGTAAGATTTGATACTCAGCTGCAGTGAGTTGTATTTTAGGAAACAACTGATTGTCATACTGCAAGAATAGAAGTGTTGGCACTCAGGTCACCATGGCTGCAGTCTTTGTTTCATTTTTACGCTAACTTTTCAGATCTTAGGGAGGTGTCCAATTTGGGAATGGTAAGGTGTCAGCATCCAGTTATCTCAGAGCTTTTGTCACCATTTGAGAAAAAACAGTATGTCATTATCACAGGACCCATCAGGAAGTCGGGCAAGGATTTTATTGTGCTGTGATTATCCTAACCAAGGAACAGAAGGGACAGGCATGCCAGATACTCCCTTGAGAGGGTAACTCTTCTACCCTCCCGTCCCACTAAACAGAGAATATGTGTCCATTCCTTTCAAATCAGTAAAGCTTTTCACGAAAGTTTCTTTCAATGTCAGTATAAAGAGTTGTTGTGAAGCCGTCTGAGCTAGAAAATTACCAGTGATGAGCTCACAAATTAAACATGTTACTGGAGAGAGGTGAGGTGGGATACGTGGGCTTGCTGGGTGTATGTTCTCCCTAAGTTACCACACTTGATCACTAGCTGAGAGACTTGGTGACTTTGTGCTGACTGGTGCAGTGGGATTCCCAAACCTCTTTACTGAGCCAAAGCTTGGTTCCCTGCTTTGCACAGAACCACTTTGGGTGTGCCATGGCTTTGGGGTGTTAGAGAGAAAATACTGGATTGTTCTCTTAACTTTTTTCTTTTTTGGATATATTCTTTTCTGAAGACGCAAGTTGGCTGGAGAGCCATGTTTGGGAAAATGCTGCTTCCAGTATGGTCAGAATAGATGTGCTTCCCTTTGGTATATAAATGAAATGGGCATTTATCCAGGGAACTTCATGCAGGATCGTTCATTCCACTGGTGAGGCACAACCATGCTGAGATGTATCATCCCACCTCCTCTTGGGCTTGGCCCAGAGACCACCCTATGCTCATGAGCAGCTTGTATCCCTGCTCATCAATTACTTCTGCCTGGTCCCTCTGACAGGAATGTCTGAAAGGAAAAAAAAATTGTTCCTTTTCTGAAAAAATACTTTACAGTTAATTAGTTGTAATACAAAATAAACAGAGCTCCTTTTTCAATAGGGCATAGATGCTTCCCTCCACCAGGGACTAACATTCTGTGTGTCTGTTGTGCACACACACGCTGTAAGATGTCCAGCCTCTTCCTTTCCACAATAAAAACCAATAAATACTGGAGGATGTTTACATACTTTCTCCCCTTTGACCCCAAGTCTGAAGTTGCTGCTTTACAGCGATTGCTGTATCCTGTTTCCATTACGTCTGTGACTCGTAAGGCAGTCAGGTGATGACCTTGAATAAGAACAGATGTCATAGCCCCAAATATTTGTTTCCAGTGCTACTTAACACTCACTGTTTGCCCTAAGATAGCAAGTCAGCTTTTCTTATGGTTCACTCAGAAGCTGGCCTGCAAGAAGCTCCAATTTAAACCTGATCTGATGCAAAGAAGTAAGCTAAACCATGGAGAGGTTGCAGATAAAGTGAATGCATTTTTGGTGCCAAGAATAGCTTTGACAGAATCCGCATACCAAATCCTCCTCTGTCCTCATGGCTTGGAGGGGAAAAAGATTGAGGTGCTTGGTTAAGGCTTACCTTTGAAGAACTGCTTCAGAAAACAGAGTCAACTTGTTCTGCTCTTGCAATGTGAATTCTGAGGAGAGATTATCATCTGTAAAGGATCTAGTGGTTTACGCTCTGAACACCTGGGCAAAACTTAATCAAAGAGGAGAAAAGAAGTAGGAGCTGCTCAAGGTGCACAGAGTTTTGGTACTTGCTTTTGAGTGTCCTGTGCTAGGAACTCAGATTTGCTGAGGTTCAGGATCTGTCTTCTCAGATGCTTCCTGCGCTCCCCCCCCCCCGCCCCCCCACCCCCTCGGGAGTGCATGCATGAAGCAGCTAATTAAAATTTCACTCAGGCTTGGATTTGAGATGGAAAGGTATGTGTGAACTACCTCCACAGCTTGGGATGCTATTCACATTTGGTAACAGAGAAATAAACTGAGGTTAAACAATGACTATTGAGGCAAATGTGATTTGTAGAGCTACAAAGTCTTTCCCTAGGATTAGTTTTGAGGGCTGTTGACAATTATTGATCTTCATTATGTAAATTTTTCTTCAAACACTTAGTGATCTTGTCAGTGAAACTTCATCAGTGATTTTTTTTTTCATTTCTCTTGACATAATACTGTTTTCTGTCTACTGAAGATTTTCTCAAATAAGTCCTAGTCCTCAGATCTTGCTCAACCCTGATTGAACTGATTTCCCATGGAATAAGTCCTTTTTTTACTGACTAAGAAAAATTGGGGAAGGTGACTTTCCTCAATACCCTCTATAATGTTATAATCATCACTAATCTGCAAAAATCATAACATAAAACCGCATCACAGTTGCTAAAATATCAGGACTGAAACAGTGTCATCCAATGCTTAAAAACATGAACTACTACAATGTGGGTTAGGTCAGTCTTTTTGCTCCAACACCATTCCTTCTGCTCTTCAGCTTCATTTCTATTACCCAAAAATAGTTAATGCTTCTGTTCATTAGGGTACCCATAGGGATGCAGAAGGAATGGGTCTAAATCCTGCTACAACTGATGTGGATAAGTGTCAAATCTATTTTTGCATTTGCCCTGACTGCCTTGACAGGTATTTTTGGGATGGCTTTGCTTTGGATTGGAGCCTGCTAAGAAACAGTGTCATAACCATGATCAGAATTACAAATCCTTACAAAAAATTTCCCTGTCAAAAAAAGGATACTGTTTTATCCAGGGAAAAAAAAAAATTCACTAAATCTTCTTGTGAGCACTGTAAGGTCAGGCACTAACTTTCTTCCATGAGTTTCAGTGTATTTTGATACTCTTTAGTCACTGTATGAGGACCTGCCAAATATCCAGTTTAGGATAAAATTAAACAGCCTCTATCCATTCTCTTCTGCTCTGGTACCTGGACAAACAAACAAACAAACAAAAAAATTGGGAAGTATTTACTGGTGTCTGTGTCAGGAATTCAGGATAGTGATAGATGTTTCAAAAACTACCTTTATTTCTTATGTAGTCTGAGTAGTTGGCACTTTCATGATACCTTATGACGGCATGTTACCTTACTGACCTCTTTTCGCACAACACACTGCAGTTCTTTCATTATCTTTAATCTCTTTTTAATGACATTAGTGCAACTAGCATGTTCTCTACTGCCAGTGGAAATGACCAGTGATAATCTTAAAATAGTGTAGCCTGACTGTACCTGCTGTCTATTTTACCATCTGTTCTTTTTGTGGCCTCTAAAAATTGGGACACATAAGTGTCACAAACCCTAGCTGTCTGTTGGCATGGGAACAGTCCAGTTGCTCATCAAGACTACAATGAGTGAAATTAGCTGTGCCTTGAAAAATGTCATCTGGTCTGCTAGCAATTCATTTTGCAGCTGTACTCTCCAAAGTCAGGTAGTATTCCTATGCGTATGAGGCAGATGAATATTTTTGTTCCACTGCGTAGGTGCTTTAATTTCTTCCAACTTAATCAAAAGTGAGACATAACAAGTTTTACCAGTCTCCAGGAAAAAAAAATGCAGTTCATATTTTTCTGTCATTCAGGTTTGTCACTTTAAGTATTCATTATCTATGAGATCAGGCTCAGTTTGACCAAACTTTATTACTTGGACACCTCAGTGAAAGGTGCTTTCTTGTATTGTTTTTTTTAATGACAACTGTTGCTTTCCTGGGTTTGGGGGTTAGGGGGCGTGTGTGTGTTTTGTTTCTTTTTTTAAATTGCAATGTTTACAAGAATGGCAGAGCTGGGAGGTTTTGGAGCATCACCAAATCACATCATCAGAAAGCCTCAGGATCAATGTTCTAATTGGCACCTTTCAAGAGGAGGTGACTGGCCAAAATTCACTGTGCTGTCACCTCTATTGGCTTGGTGCTATGCAAGTAAAAAGTCCGTACTGTAGGTTGATCGTATGGCAATCTTGCCTCAGTAGACCAAAAATAACAAATGGAAAGCATCATCTTAGAGCAATTTACTTCAGAACGAAAAGAGTTCAGTATCTCTTCTGAGACATCTGCTGCACTTCTAAACTAGCTAGTTCATTTGTCAAAACTTTTAAAATAGTTTTCTTTTTCTTCTTCAAGGTAAGATTGCCTAGTAGGAAGGGACTGGATCAAATTAGACTGTGTTCTTCTACCCATGTGTGCTCTGTTCTTTCCAATGTGATAGGCTTTGGTCCAAGCTGACCCCTAAGTAAAAGGTGACAAAAAACTGAAGAGGGGAAAGTGTGGGAATGTCTTGGCAGCAGACTTTGTGCTGTGGAAGGACTTGCTTTGGCTGCTTTAGTTCTGTGGAACTTCTCTGAAAAGGAAGGATCAAAAATCTGCCGTTCTGGCTGTTGTATCTGAAGCACTGGCAAGGATATTGCCCCTCCCCACCCCCAGTTTACACATGCATTCATTCCTGATGGCACATAACAGCAAGCAAAAAGCTGTGAAAATTAGCTTCTTTCATAAAATGAAACTTGTAAATTCATCTCCTCTAGAAATCCAAAGCATGATGGTGCAGTGTTGATCACTTCGTTGTCCTGTGAAAAGATGCTTTGTTCTTTATAGCGGTCTGGAAGCCAAAGGTTAAAGGCTGAATTCTTCCTATGTTTTTTCTCAGGCTGAATCTCACCCAAGAGATCAACCAGATCCATCCAGGCTTTGTGTCGGAAGCCCTTGCAAAAAAAAGGATGAGTTCAACTTGGGAATGTGTGAGAAAAACCATGAGATAATGATTGATAGGAGAAATATGAGGGAGAAATATGTCAAAATGAAATAGATGTTAAAAAGAATCTGAACAAGGCACCTATTTGTTCATTTAGGTTTCCTCCAAGTAATGGAGGGAAAAAATGTTCAGTCTCACTGAACTTGTTATCCCACTTCCTTGCAAGTGCACCCAGAGTACAAGGTCCCCTCCAGCCCTACTCTTGACCCTAACGAAAACGCCCTGGGTCTTTGAAGTTCTGTGTGCACCATCTTGTTTATCAGAATAAGATCCCTTTTGTTTGTTTTCCCGACTGGAATGGTACCTGTGCCCTTAAATAATTAATAGAAATGGTTGCTTCCCTTTTCACTGAAAGGAAAATGTAATGCTGGGGGTCGGTCACTGTCACTTGATTTTAGCCTTTTCCCTTTACCTTTGGGCTTGACTGTCACGCTCGGCCTTCCTAGAAGAGATTGTATGTGTGTCTAGGTAAATGATGTGCAAGTAACCAAAAGTCTAAGATTTAAATTTAGAACTGAGCTAATGTTTGAATTGCTATAAGCTGTCTGTGGTGTGCATGTCTTCAAGGCCAGTCTTTATTTCTGGTAATAGCAAGTGATATTTGAAGGTGAAACTTCAACTGCATCTTAGTGCAAAAAAGTTTCTAGTAAATACTGACTTCATCTATTTATTTCTTTGTATTGTTGTAGAGTCCCAGGCTTGGACCATAATAAGAAATCTGTCCCATACTCAGAAAACATCCTGGTGTATTATTTCTGGAAGTGGTCCTTACGGTAACCCTGTAATGAAGGCACTCTAATTTTCTGCACATATGGCTTTCTTGTGAACAAAGTGTCATAAAATCAAAATAAAAGCTCTTCTAGAATGATCAAAATGCATTTAGGGAAAGGCTTTTTACAATTCTGGAAACAGGACGCTTGCCAACTGCATCCACTAACAGCTGCCCTGAACTTTTTATACAGCACTTTCTGAAAATAGCGTATTAAGTTATGTAGGACTATGCATTCTTATCTAAGTTCAGATTTTCGGAGTCAAAGTAAATGGTTATGGTGAGATCCAGAGTACTAAATTAGCAAGTAGAGCACTATAATAGTCCATTAGCTAGTAGCAGCCCTTTCGTATCAAGCCTAGAGCTGGAATTCAATAAAGAATTGTAATTAAAAGGACAGTTTGGAATAGGTAATGCTTTTATATCATAACATTTTCCTTCGCCTTGTGAAGTTTTGTCTTACAGGCAGCATACCTGCATTGAAGAAGCTGCCCACATCTGAAAGAAACTGTGAAACAGTATTTATTGATGGGCTTAGCCCCTTTTTAAAAAAGTGTATGTGTGCATGTGTACATAATATAAAAAAATAATTATCTCAGCTATCATAGCACTCCCACAAGTCTAGTTGTGACACTTTTAGCTGAACTGAATCTGTCTGGAAGTTCATTATTCAGCCAGTCTAGATGCTTTTGTCATCCATACCTGACCAAAATGCTGATGTGCTGGAGCCTCATGACTTTCTGAAAACTGAATCTCTAGCAAAGTTCATGGTTTCACTTTCTTTTAATGAGCCCTGCTATTACAGAGCAAGAGAGTACAAGGTGCTGTGAGACCAGAAGGCATTCAGTGCATTTTCTGGAGTGTCCAAACAGCAAGTAATCATTCAGGGCAACAGTGAGTGAAGGACTTTTTGTTAGCACTTAAATAATAGTAAGGATGATCGCAACACAGTGAGAGGCATCATTTGTGCTGCTCCTCAGCTTTAAACTCATTGGTTCATATTGGTTAAAAAAAATATAGTTTGGTTTTCTTCAGTTTGGGCGTCTTTTGGTAGAGAGTATTTTTGGTAAGCATGACTGTTTGTTTGAAAAATGTCTCTGCAGATAGGAGGACTAAGAGATGAGTATTAAAGTCCTGGGGAAAGAGAGACCAAAACTTTACACTGAGTGTTATGGAAAGTCATAAAAGCGTTTGTGTGAGTTTTGGGGTGGAATGGCTTGTGATTTTTTTAAGCTTCTCAGGCTAGCGATGTTGGGGCACATTTGACATCATAAGCCTGTGCTGTGTGTACAGCACAGTAAACAAGTTGGCTTGAGGCCTGACAACAGCCTCGTCTTTCATCTTGGTTAACTACACCTGTTTCTCTTCTCCTACACTGTGAGAACAGTTCTGCAGTTTCAGGTACCCAGATACCTGTGCTACTTATGAATGAAGTTGTGAAGTTGTTACTCCACCACTTCTATACAGAGAAGTGTATAGAAGACACAGTATGAAAAACATCCTGGGACTGTCTCTGGTTTTTATTACTCCTTTTCTATGAAATTGCCTGCTTATGTAGATAGCCTTTGAGGCTGACAAATGAACCTAGTTTTGAATTATTACTTTTAATGTTTTCTAGATATTTCTTTTAGACCTAGTGGATTAAATATGCTATGCAAAAGCAAGTGTCGTTTTCCTCCTTCACCCAGAAAAACATATTGTAAACCTACAAGAGTGCTGTCCAGGCAGATGGGTAGCTAATATATTGGGCAGGTGTTTGTCAACAAACTTTATTAGCAGTCATAAAGAGCCGTATGCTGTAAATTGCTTTTGTTGTACTTTTATAAGTCTTGGGGCAAGGTATTGTGTGGGGGACAAATACTGCTTTATGTCCTTGCCGATGTCTGTCATTTGATTAACTTACAATGTTTAATCAATCTTGGCTTGAAGGACAGGTGCCGGTCAGGTGATGTTGTCAAATGTATGGTCAGAGAGTCCTTGGGGAAGAAAGAGGAAGAAAATGACAGGTTCTTCATTGTTTCTCTCCTGCCAACAGATACAGAAAAAGGGGATAAAACACGTGAAACTTGAGCATGCTCTCTATTGGCATTGCTCAACAGATGTTTAGAACAGTCCATTACCTATCAAGCATTTGTGCTATATACTTTGTTTCCTTTGAAAGTAAGACTTCAATTATCTTGTAGCTTCAGAAGAGACCAGAGATTTGTTTTCAACATCCTTGTCCAAGCATGCTGTCTGCCAGCTAGTCTTTAGATATCTGGAATTATAAGCAGAGAAAACAAAAAATTATGTGAACTCATATACCACTTCATGTTGGCTGCAAAGTGTAGAATGAAACAGGGAAGAGATTCAGAAGCAAGCTGTGAAAAAATGTATTAAAGAAAGACAGAAAAGGACCTGTAATAGACAGTGAGGCAAATACCCTTTAAAAACAAACAAAAATGCTGCTTTGGGTTATCACTGTGGTCTAGTTACCTTAATATATATTTGAGGAGAACCTCAGAGCTGCAGTAAGTTTGGACTCTAGATTTTCAGCCAGGAGCTGAGTGCACTGGAGACCCCCACTGCAGACAGGGCCCCCCTGGGCTCCCTGCCTGCTCTGCCACTCCCTGCCCTCCCTGCCTGCTCCTGCAGAGTGCCAGCAGTGCTGAGCAGTGGTGTTGGCAGCCTGGTACTCATCTGCAAGGATCAGCATTGAAAACGTGGACGGACAATTCTTGTCAACCAATGTGATAACATCACCCTTGAAATCTAGGAAAGGCAGCACGTACCTGCATGAGCTGTCAAAAAGCTTCATGTTGACAGCTCCATAACCGTTCAGCAACAACACTGAGAGTTAACAATCTGGGCAGACTCCCAGCTTGCAGCCTAAAGGGATTTTCACCTTTGACTTTGGTGTTCCTTATTTTTTTCCCCGTTATTTAACCAATTTCTGTTCTGACAATGCTTAAATTAACAATTAAATCTGTGATTTCAATAAGTCTTGTTATTTAGAACAACTTCATCTAGAGCTTTAAGGTAAGTAACTATTGAAATAACAAGAGAATATCTTATTTCATTAAAACTTTCAAATTCAAAAGAAAAACAACAAAATCTGACTTTTAGGTTGTACTAGTCATAGTGCTATGAGGGTTACTCTTATGAAGGTGACTTCTAGGAAGGAGAAGCTAACAAATGAAATTGAAAAAGCAGTCAAGATTTTAAAGCGTAACTTTCTATTTATTTGAGGTGCTTTGATTTTGATCCCAGATTGAGACAGTCTTAGGAAAACTGTAATACCCTAGGAATGTTAAACTCTCTGCATCCGGATGTTTAAGTAAATATGGAAATTCACCAAATCACTAGTTGCTCTTGAAAAGTTTATGCATGTAATGGGTGAAGAGGGTTTGGAATAACCTGGAGAGGTGGGCGTTTGCATAGCAGTAGGAAAGATGTGATCCAGATCAGAATAAAAAGCAAAACTGAGAACAAGACATGCATGAAATTGTACGGACATGATGAGACTGATATATCATCCAAATTAAACAAAAAATCTGGTTAACTTATAGCTCAGATTTATGTGGATGGTGAAATAGTTGGGCTAAAACAGGCTCGTTTATGCAGGATACCACCAAATAACCCATCTTCAGTCTTAACTTCTGTACCTATGGGGGCTTGTCATGCCTTGTCTTCACAGAACACGAGACCATCACAGCGCATAGTCAGGGACACCAGTCAGCACTTCTGAAGGGACATAAAAAGTGGTACGATATATTAGGGATCCATATTTTACAAACTCAAATATTTCAGTGTGCCTTGATTTTTTTTTTTTTTTACATCTGGTCTATTCAGTGTTTCTATATAAATCAGCAGTCGTACATATAGAGGCAGGGAAATGGCAAAACATAATGCTTCTATGTGGATTATACTATCTCACTTTATATTTGTTTGTTTTTTCTTGGCAAGAAATCTTCAGAAGAAATACAGTAATGTATGTAGGTGAGGCACTAACAATAACAAACATGCCTCCTGGATAGAAAATGCAGACTACCTTTGACAGCCCTCCAAGATTTATGCTATCAGCCAAATTAGCAGGGTTCCAATTAAAGTGAAAAGCTACATTGCCTAGCACATTTCACAGTTGTGAAACAGGGTCTCGGAATTACTCAGAAGTTCTCTGTGGTGGCTGCTGCTGCGCTGCTCAGTGGGCTGAGCAAGCTAGGGTGTTGCAGACAGCTGGGGAAGTGGTGACTCTGTCCCTTGCCACTGCCCCTGTCTTCCCTATCCCCAATGGACCTTCCCTCCAAAGGTCAAGAAAAGAAGTTCTCTGGTTTGGGAGGTTGTGGGGTTTTGGTCATTTTTTTGGTTTTGGGGGTTTTTCATTCCTTGCGAGGAGGTGGTCCCCTGTACTTGATGCAGTTTAACACTTAAAGACAGAGAAACTGTTCTGAGTATCCAGACAGAGGAAGGTGGTGCCTTTGGACACCTGAATTTAAACGTGTTGGTGCAGAAATGCTTCTTCCTTAAGCCTAGTGATGTAACTTGAACATTTATTGATGGTGGGAACCATAGCCTAGCAAACACATCTTTCCACAAATATTTATTTGAATACTTAAATGTGCTTGCTTTGTACTTGAGCCCTGTTTGTATTTCCTCTCAACAAACACCCAAGCAAGCAGTATTACTTGCAGGAACCTACTAGGAACTTTTTCATTTTTAAGCAGTGATTGGAAAGAGTTCACAGAAAGCAAGACTTGGTTTCAGAAATGCAGCACTTACAGAGTAAAAAAAGGTTGGTTAATCATCTGAATAGGAAAATCAACATGTGCTTGTGTGCATTTTCAAAATATCTTATATTTTAAATGCTGTTAAGTATGGTTCATGAATTATCTGCTGTGTAATTATCTTACATAATTTTTGTTTAAAAATATTTAACATATAAAAAATCTGCTAAGAAGAAATTCAATTCACAAGAGGGAATTATTAATCTTGTTTCATGTACTTATTTTAAATTATCCACATAGTTCTGAAATCAACTGTTGAATAAATGGACATCTTGAAACACCAATGAGATTTTCCTCATGTGAGCAAAGCTACTTCTGTTGAAGCTAAAGACCTGTTCTTAGATGTTAGTAGCCTTTTTATATAGTTTTAATATGATTCATAGGCATCAGCGCAACAAGAGCCACGAGAGGGCAACACTTTTGCATAGCCTCTACAGGGAGCTGGGGTTTGGATGGCTTTCCCCCTCTCAGTCTCCGTTCCAAAAACTACAGGGCAGTGCAGCTTTTTTGGGAAGAGATTCATCTCCTTCTCCATTAACAGTGCAGCTAAAAAGAGTATTTTTTCACAGACTGCCTACCTACACTTCAGAACCACCTGTAGTCCCAATAGCAACTGATGAAACTACTGACAGAAATGTCTAATTGGAGAAATATTTGATTATGTTTCAGTTCAACTGGGGCTTTTTAGTAAAAAGAGTCCAAAAGAACAGTGTATTCTATTCACACTCCCAGCATGGGAGCAGTCTTGGCACAAAAATGAATAAATAATTAAAGGTACTTTTGCAGTTCAGATTGGTCCAGATTTCAGCTAATTTTCTGCTCTAAACACTGCTTTAGACCTCTTACATTTTTTTTCTGAAAAAAATATTTTCATTCCAAATCGCTGAATTTGCTCAAAGGATGTACTCTCTTCAAAGATTTTAGAAGTCAGTCTTTATCTGCAGGTCATTTGGTTGAATTATTTTGAACAAAAACTGTCAGTAAATAGCCTTAGAATTCTTGACTTTCCATGCTTCTTACAGGTTTTCATATTTTTTTCCTTTTTCTATAAATCTGTGGGTGAGAAGCCTGGCTCCAATTCTCCAGAAAGAATCTAACAAAATTTTTTCTTAATGAAAACAGGCTGGTTGCTTTTTTGGGTTGGTTTTGGTTTTGCTTAATCTAGTCATTAAGGCCTTTTAAAAAGTAACAGATAAAACTATAGGCCATACTGTGTTGAGAAGCAAGTTTTTCTGGGTTCTTTTTATTTAAGAACAAAAGCGTAGATTAGTTTCTCCTCCTCGCTGAACCTTTTATAAGAACCATAATTTACTGGGTTTTTTAACTCTTTTTGCTGTGTACAAAAATACCAGCCCACAAGTTTGATTCTTTTCCTTGACTAGAGGTGTTATTTTAATGACTTTCCTCTGACCTCCTACAGGTTTCTCTCTTGATGGTTCCATTACGCTCCTTTCAAAATCAACAGTTTTCCAAGGTTTTCAGCAAAAACAATATTTATCTGTGAAAAGTTTAATCTGAGAAATGTCGAACAGCCTGCAGGCTTGGGGATCCCAGGGCAGCTGGAGAGTAGCTCCCTTCTCTGCCTCCCTACATCCCACTGATGCGTAGCGGGATGCCCGCCGCATCTGGGAAGACCGAGGTGCTGTGCCACCCTGCACTGATGCTGCCAGTCAACCTAAGCCACGTTGGGCTCTGGTACGTGCCGTGTAGGGGCAATCCCCCGGCAGCTCCATCAGTGCTGGCCATGGTGTGGCTCTTGACCAGATTATCTTGGATCAAGAGGAATACTTCCTATAAGAAAAGGGTATTGAACATGTATCGGTCTATAAGCAATAAAAAGCTGACATTTTTTTAGATTCTTAACCCTGGTAGTCAAGGCTTATTATCTCTAGAGTAGACTGCAAAAAGCAGTGATGGCCTTTCAGTTACTGGAAAGAAGAGGGGCTCAAACAAAAACAGTGAGTTTTGATCAGAATTTGTATCACCTTTGTAAACATGGGGGGGTATCAAATTTTGAGCTATGTGAAATGGTACCAATTTCCATTTCTTAGTAATTAAATGATTTGCATGCAGCAAAAGAAGCAATTGCAAACTGCAAGAAGTAAAACGGGGAAAAAAATAATCTGTGGGAAACAAAGACTCTTTGTGGGATCTACAAGAGCCAGAGTTTGTTTAAACCAGTTGGGCAGGTTAAAAGTAGAGATGCCCTTTCTTTCGACAAGAAATCCCCTGGAATTGTCAATTGCTCTTAAACCTAGACAGTGAGTCACTGTTCACTGAATAAACAAAGTAAAAAAGCAGTTGTGAACATCATGATAAAAACCTTTGAGAAAAACCCAGAGCCTTGAGGACTGAGATCTAGGTGACAAACTGTGATCCACCTCCAGCCTTATCTTTGCAGTAGCTCCCAGCTTTTTCCAAAAGGGTGGAGGAGTTCTCTCTCACTAAGCACCATATTTTAGTACCTACCTGACTAGCACTGAATCAGGTATGCGTTGGGGGAGGGAGGGGAGAATGCCTGGGGAGAACTTTTTTTTTTAAGTGAAGGTTTCACAATTACTCCAGCTGTGTGTTCACTACATGTCTCCTGATGTTTACACAGTGAAAACAATTTGTATTCTATGTTAGCACAATGGTGCTGAATGGAAAAAAAAAGCTCCAAATGATATTCCCATCTCAAAAGTTGTCTATTCGTATCTGAATCTAGCTGGTTCCTATTAGATGATTAGTATTTAACTCTGGTGATAAAAGTGTGATGGAAAGAATGAGTTGTGGATTAGCAATCTTGATATAGCTCCTGTTAGGTATTCTAACTTGGAGTGAATACAAAGGCAGAGTACAGTAACAAACTACTTAAAAACTTCTGCCACTTCTCAGGTAGAGAACACTTTTTGGCAAAAGGACAGACTGTTCTGACTCAGGGGGTGTCTTTTTAGGAGCACTTAATAGATTACAAGCAGAGAGGCTATTTCTAGTCCAAACTACACTGTCTCTGTAATCCATACTGATGGATCTAGGAGAAATGAAAGAACATCTGTCAGAAGAGCTGTTATATTGGAAAAATAGGAATATGTATACTTATCTCTCTGCAAACTTTTTAAAAAAGACTTCTGCTTGTTATTTCAATGTAGAAAGCCAGAAAAATGAGAACTTTCTGACTGAACCAGACACTTCAGCACAGCACATGAATTCATCCCTACCTTGAGATGAAATAGTCTAGTACAGAGTGCTCCTGCCAGCATCTGAAAGCATGTGTTGAAAACAAATGCTGTGGTTGTCTAATGAGGTAGACTCTGTGCATACAGTATGAACAAAAATCTTCCAGTAAACAGCTTGCTTCTAGGCAGTTTCTATTATCAAAAAGGTGATCCTTTAGCAAAGCTATAGGAAAGGGTTAGGGTGAAAACTGTGACAATGGAAAAGACTGAATTGTCTCCTTTTCTCACAAAAATAAATTCTAATGTTCATGAAAGAGCAAAGAATAAAACATTTCCTATTGTTGGCCAAAATTTCTTGTCAACTAGTGGTGGTAAGAAATTTGGTTCAAAAAGAAAAACAAAGCTGGTAAAATAAGGGAAAAGAAGCACTGCTGAAGTATTCTACAGTTGTTTTGAGAAGCATGAGTGTTATCTCTTCATTCTTGATTCATCGGTAAGCTTTAGACAAAGAGCTCAGAAACATGCATTTGACCCTCTCTGTTTATTTTTACTTTAACTTTTATGACCAATCCACCCCTAAAGAGAGAGTTGATCAGAAGTCTGAGCACCTACTACAGTGAGATTTTGCTCAAAGTATGTGTTGAGTTAATAGAACACTAATTTAATAAATTCTGCCAATGAATAACATAATAGTTGGCAATAAAAACTCAATATGAAAAACTGTTCTCAAACTCCAGGCATGACAGTCTTCTAATGAAACAAACTGCTTCTGTACCCTACCCAAATTGTATAGTGCCATTAAAGATTTATGTCTTGTTGCGACTAGGTATTAAATTATAAAGAGAAGGCTGGAAGATATTATATAAAGACTGAAGCTACTGTTTCAGTGTCTCGTTCGGGCACTGCTCACCAGCTGATTTACTTATTATGCCCTGTGCCAAATTACATAAGAGCATATTGAAGAGACAAGAGTGGTTTTTCTCTGCACTTGTGACGGGTTACAAATGCACCCAAAATGCTTCCTGAGACCCAGAGGTGTTTTAGTCTCTCTTAGAGATTTCTTATTTGCAGCTGAGGTGACGAGTTTTTATTTTTAAGTGTGAAATAGCAATAGTGAAGTGTTTGAGAGGATGTGGCTTTTTTATTTGGTGGAGGCAGGAGAAACTTAATGTCAAGTGCTTTTAGTATTTTTACTTCTTGCTTGTAAAGTAGCTAATAGTATTCCATATGATAACAAGCTTTGTAAAAGCCATAGCCTTCACTAGGTGACGTTTTCTTCACAACTGAAGAAAAAAAAAATTAGTATGTGTATACATAAAAAAAAAAAGACACCCCCCCAAAAAAAACCCAAACCCAAAAACCTGAACATCTTTTCCTGCTGGCTTGAGAACCCGAGTTCTCTTCTGCTTGCAGTGTTAGTCACCATAACAATTAAAGCAATACAAAAAAAGTAAATACTTGTTTGTTTTCAGATGCTGATGTTGAGGGAACATCACAGAACACTCAAGCAGATTTTGCCAGGCACGAGTCTTTAGGATCAATACTCGGCAAGCTTACAAACCTCCCAGTGGTTTAGATGCTAGACTAAATTAAACCCTATTTCAGACCAATGCCTTAATTGAGAGCTCCTAACTCAGAAAATCCAAACTGGGGACTGCTTCCCAGGGGTAGTTAAGTACGGATGTTGTAGGTAGTCAAAATTGGTTCAGTGCAAACCATGTCTGGCCAATCCATAAGAGAAGTGTAAGTAAAATTGCAGGATTGATTATGAAAAGGGCAGAGCAGCAGCACGTTTGGGTTTTCTTCTTTTCGTCTCCATCTTGCTAAAAGTTCATATGCTACTTCTGCAGTTCTACTTCAGTTGCAGGAAATGAGATATTTTACCTCTGATACCAAGCTCTTTAAATTGCAAAATTTTCCATTTTTCTGCCACTTCTGTTGGGGAAATACACTAATTGCCTCCTCCACAGCTGTGTGCTAGAGCTGTTCTGTTGGCAAGTGTGACCTTTTGGATTGTTTTACAAAGTGCAAAGAGCTTCCTTCAGGGGTGGAACATGTCTTTGTCACCCACCAGAGCCGGTAAGACCTGAGATGACAATGCACAGTATAGAGATGTCCTTTGTCTTATGGAGAAACTCATGATGGGCACATGCAGAGGATGTTCCATGTATCTTATACATCAGTCACTAAATAGTTGAACATCTGGGGATTTTGGATGCTTAACATAGCAACTAAATGCAGTGTTGGTCTGAAAAACAGAAAGAGCTAAGAATTCATGTTGCTTGATCCCATTTTTACTGGATTTCTTGTGGCCTGGGATGATTAACCTATTTTTGTTGGCTCACTTTCCTCTTCTGTAAAGTGGGCACAATTCTCAATAACTGTACTATTTGACAAGCATGTTCTAAAACTTGGGTAAAGTGTTAATTGAGATGACTTGTAAAGCTTATGAAGAATTACTGATCAGAAGTCCTGTATTCCTCTAGACATATTAACTTTTGAAGATTGCATGTGCTTATTAAGATGGCAAGCCAGTGAGTTGAAGATTAAAAAATAGGAACAGAGGTCCTGTTGGCATGCATTTAACTATAAATCAGTAGGAAGGAACAGAACAACTAACGAAAGCACTTAAGTGAAACCAAATTTCTCATTCCCTAGTGTTTCACTAGTTATCAACATCTACTTAATGCTTCTGTGAGGCTAACATTTCAGCAAAATTGTAATGCTCCCAAAGCTTACAGGAAGAAATAAGTTACCATAAGATGAGATGGATCTTTGCCTCTAAAATTTTGTGGGTTTATGCATGTGAAAAGTACTTCCCTTCTTGCTGCTTTACTAAGAAATAATTGTTTGCATCTCTGGCAGTTTTAAACTGTTTCTGTTTGTGACCCAAGTTTTCATTCAAAACTTTATCTGAAATGTAATTTCATTCCAATACAGACCTTCTTGTTAACTTTTTTCCAGTGCCTTCTACAGTATTTTGCCTTTTGGTCTTTTTTTCTCACCACTTAAAAGCCAGTAGTTTGTTTGAAACAATCGCTCTTCCAGCTGAACAGATGCAAGCATCGCATGAAAGCTCCGAGGAATGTTCCATGGAAGCATCTGGTGCTTCACTTTAAAGTTTATTTTTAACATGAAATAGTTATGAGCATTCATTTGTAGCTGAAATGCTGTCTTCTCAAAGCAATGCAATTAGGTCTGACCCTTCAACAGGAGGGGAAAAGGTATGATGATGTGCATTTTTAAGGTAGAGCTGTTACAGGCAAGCCAGTCACTTTGCTTTGTTACTCATCACGTTTGTGCAGTAGTGCATATCTGCGCGTCTTATATGCTAACACTTTCTTTGAAGTCAGGTTGTGTCATGAGGGCTGCATCTTCAGAACCAAATCCTATCAAAAGCTTTGGCAAACTCATTTTTTTAGAAAGTGTTTCTTATTCTAGTTTACAGTCTCCTTGTTGAAGGAAATCAGGTGCCTTTAATAGGTAATTATCTCCTTCATAATTTTAGTGTGACATCGCATGTCTTTGGAATCATTGCTACTATTGCTGTGCATAAAACTGTGATGTCACAAGGGTAGGTACGATGATGAGAACTGAGCTCCTAGGAGGCAGGGGGAGGCCAAAAAAAATGGCTTTGTTTCAGTTTATAGCCCCTGGGGAATCAGTGTGGGCTTCAGCATGGCTGGAGCACAGTGTGGGAAAGAACGGCCGGGGCTGCCAGGCTGCTGCAGAGCGGCCCCCTCAGCTGTGCCCCCTCCTTCAGGGCTGGGAGGGAGGGAGAGAGGGTCCTCTCACTGCCCGGAGCCACGCGGCAGTTCCTATCATTCAAAGGGCGATCCCGGCGTGCGGCTTACAGCAGTTTTCCAGTCCTTTGGTGCCAGGGCTGGTGTAGGAGAGAATCTCCAGCCCATTATTTCCAGCCATGAAAAAAGACTGACAGGAAACATATTTAAGCAGATGTCTTGTGTTTTAACAAAGTTTCAGTGAGTCATCCGCATGCCCTTAGGCATTCAACGCACCAGACAGCTTTTTAATGGCTGTGGCATCTTGCTCACAATCTAATATTATGCACACATTCCATATAGTTAAATAAACCCCACATCTTCAGCTGAGGAAGGTCCGTAACACTTTGCTAACCTTGCTAAAGTTGCTGTGCAACTGAGGATCTGGCACAAGAACACGATGCCCAGTACAACCTCAATCTGATTTGGTGTTAATAACCAGAACCTGATTCGGGGCTGCAAGTGACATCGCTGTAGCAATCTTTTGGGCCACCAGCATTTGTTGTCTTCAGACAGCCCATGTGGACAAAAGGCTTTTTTGTGAGCTGGCTGGCAGCCTGTGAGGTGCACATGCAGCTGTGCGCTACATCCATTTTCCCCTTCTTTGTCCCAACATGCCACTTGGGGACTGACTCAAAGTGAATTAGAAGAGCAAGACGTTCTCCGGATTAGTATTTCAGCTGTTAACAGTAGCAAGCCCTTTTTCTTCTATGGGTGCAAAAACGAATGTCCTAAATCAAGTAAATCATGGTCTTGCTGCATTTGACAATCCAGTGCAGCAGCTACTGAGGGCAGTAAGGAAGTTTCTCTTTTCCATCTGGCCTTTCGATACTCACCTGCATCTTCCTTCTCCTCCTGTCAGTAGAAGTGCAGCCCCACGTGCTGCAGCCCCCATTTAATGCCATCTAATTTAATCAATATTTGCTGTTGAATGGAAGCAGCAGAGGAACATGTGTATCCAGCTAATGATTTGGCTACAGGGAAAATATTTATACATAACCATGGCCTGCATAGCTGATAAAGAACAACCCCACCTTCTTGGTCCCAGACTTCTGGCCTGCCACTAAGCTTGGATATGAAGCTATGATTTCTCTATCAGCAGGAATAAAGCTATTAAATATTTCCCTGGATAACTGCAAAACATTTGTTTGCATATGTGCTGTGTGTTTCATACACCTGATAACCTGATGTCATGAACTGACATGAAAACGTCCCTAGGAATAAACCCTAGCTAAATCAGAACATGTTACAGAAGCATGAAAAAAAGATTTAAAGGTGCCAACTTGTGTGAGAAATTTATGGCAATATGATGTCTAACCTGAATCTTATAATCTTGCAGAGCTGACCTTGGATTAGTATAATTTGGTTTTTTAATAGGCATGCTTTCCCTGTTTCACACAAGCAACTCAATCACTTCCCTATAAAAGAGAAATAATGTTTTTTCCAGCCAGTCTCCCTACTGATTCTGTTAAAATATTTCTCGTCAAATGTCGATTTTACTTATGATTATTATACCAGACTCTCTAAAGACACTGTTAAGTTTGCTATGCTGGTAAGTACGTTTATCTTCATAAACTGAACTTCAGAGACTGCCTTGAAAGCACTGCTGTTTGGGGGTTTTGTTTTGCTTTTTTTCCTTATGTGGTCTCAAACAATGCACATTGCCTTTTTGACTTAAGGTGCGTCCATTTTAGCAGTATAGTCCATGTACTATGAACAGTTGGTTAAGCGGCCTCAAAACTGCAGAGTAACTTCAAGTAGAATCAAGCAGCGGAGGTGTTTCTTCTCCAAGGAAACAAGGCCTCTTAGTTCACCCTTTGATTAACTTCAGACTAATTTTAATAGACCTTGAGCCTTGAATAGACTCTTCTCTGAACTGCGTGGAAACACTGCGCTGCCTCGGTGTTGCTGAATTTCCGACAGTTTCTTTCTCGGCCGACTGGCACAGAGTCCTTCAAAGCACAGGTTACTTCTGTGGCTCAAGCTGAGGCTAATTCTCTAGTGTCCTGCAGTGATCTCACTTTCATGTACGGTGGTACCAGACCTTTTCTCTTGGAAATTTCAAACTGCTGCAGCCTGTTCTGAAAGGCTTTGACTTGCAAATACTGTTCCTGTATTGGAAACTGAAATCTTGCTGTATAAGAGGATGGCTTGTTCTGCTATGTATACTTTAATTTGCATAGTTACGAAGGAGAGGGAGGAAAGAGTGCAATCAACGTAAAGAACCTGTCTTTTGGAAAGCTAGTTTATTGCTGGTCTTGTGAAACTGAAGAGAAGTTATTTCATACACGTCTACTTTTGCAAAGTCGGATACAACATAACATCTTAGGTTACCTGTATCAATGCCTCATGCAAGTGTGCTTTACAGGGGGAACGGGGAATGAACTTGTGTGATTTTCTTTTAAGAGCCACACTGGTGGAAAAAACCATGATCCAGATGAAGCCTTCCTTGCTGTTGATTTGCTATAGAAGTGGGAACAATGATTCTTTCCTACATGTTGCTTGTGAGTTGTTCTCTGGCTGTGAGAAGGGGAGAGAGCTGTAATGTTCATGCTGTAATTAGTAAACAGGCAGTGTAACTTACTCTATACAGTGCGTTTCTTTGGCTTCATTCTTTGGTATGAAACCAAAGTTCCCACAGACTACAGTAAGCAAACTGTATTAGAAACAGTGATGAACTTGACATCTTAAAAGATGAACGTGAATGCACTGGACAGTGACATCACTGCATTATAGCTAATCGAGAGCTTCATCATTACAACCTATAGCAGAGTTTTAAATACCTTAATTTTAATAGAGTTACTTGAATCCAAGCTTTTTTTTTTTTTTTCATTTGACAGCAATCAGTATCAAATTTCTATTCTGACTCTGAAGATAGGAAACTTGGTTTTGCTGGTTTTTGGCTAGGACCTGCTTTCTGTTCATACTGATGACTAACAGGACTCAGTGGTTTAAATATTTTCCTGAAAGAAAAAAATATTCAAGACATAAATTGCATTTACTCTGAATAGAAACCTGTTTGGTGATGTCCTGGAGGACACTGTGGTTATTCAAGTAGGGTGATACTTTGAATGTGTAACCCCATCTTTTTTGATATCAAGTGTGGGTAAAGACATATTGGCATCTGTCCGACTAACATCCTTAATCATTGAGATCCTGCTCAGCACAACCAAGCCTGACAGAAACAGGTCTTTGTTTTCAAAAAACAAACTAATAAAAAACCCAGTGGACTAATTCAGCAACTAAAGATACATATGAAACCTGAAATATCAATAAAAGGGATATGAATGAGGAGAAACTTCCTAGGGCATCTGTAAACTCGCTGTCACTTGACAGTAATAATATATAAAGTCTGCACAAATAATATAACATGTAAGTGCCTCTAATATTTATGGGAATTCCACAAAGGAAACTCTTATAATAATTTAATTGAAAATGTTAATAGGAAGAGTAGTATGCTTTGAGAATGCTAACAAAGCAATGGAAAGATTGTGAAGTTTCAGGAAAATCTGGATATCACAAAGCTATTAGTAAATTCCGTCCTCGGTTTGAGTTCAAATGTTTTTGTTCACACAATGTTTAGTGGAAAATAACTAAATGGCACCATGCTGACTTCATCTATTACCTAAATTACATTAGCTGTGGAATCTGTTAGCTGTATTACAGATAAGAGCAATATTATCCATAACGGTTATCCTTGAGCTGTGCGGAAATCAGCTGCTGCTACTGGGAAAGAAATTTTGTGGAAAGGAGCTGGTTTAATGAAAAACTAAAATGAAAGAATCTTGACTATAGAATGAAGTACATGAACAAAACCTGCCATGAAAGACTGCCAAAAAAAAAATGTCAAAAAGAATGTCAAAAACCAAATCCTCCAATGATTTAGGAGTGAATAAGTACACCTGATTCAGGGAGAATGGGGCTTATGATCACGGTTTCCTACATCACTTAAGCAAAGGGCTGATTCATAGTGTGTGGTGAAGCATGTCCCTCTGTGAGGTTTTCCCCTCAAACTTGAAAAGGCTTAAGTTTCTAACTAATGTAGAACGTGAACACCTTTGATATATGAATTTGAATAACATAAAAGTATTTAATCTCTAACTCTGGCACTGAGGACCAAAGAATTGTTTGCTATACTCCTGCAAATGTCCAAACAATCTGCAGTTATGTGCACTGAAATTGTCTGTTCTGATTCTGAGCAGAAGGACTAGCTTGACAATTCTGTTCAAGTATCAGTTCTTTAATGCCCTTCAGCTTTTGATCAGAAGTGTCACAGTTTATCAGAAAGATACGCAACTGGAAGCAGCCATCTTGTCTCATACGCACTATAGGTAAAATTTGAACAGCATTAACATGTAGCATGTACATTATATGCCCATCATTCCTTAGAACTGAGGGTCCCAGATCTGTAGGACAGGTGTCCATCTACTATATAGTATTCTGACAACTGGCTGAAAATTAATCTGCTTCCATTGTGTGAGTAACAATAGGTCCTATGTATGTATTAAATATTTAAACTTTGTAAGAATTGGCTTGAAAGTAGCAAAAAGTTTTGGGGGCTTGGTGCCACTTCCTGAAATGTGCATCTGGGGTATTGTTAGTGAGTATCTTTTAGCTAGAAGCTCTGTTTGAGTGAGTTTGCATTAGGAAGCTGTTCTTATTAAGTTTAATTTTTCTCTCTTTTCCCCCCTGTTTGCTTATGTTCTCAGTAGTTGCTGTACAGAGGTTTCCTCTTCCATATTATTTGAATAGGTACCCAATGGGATAGGTCTGGTGTTTTGCGGATCCTAACATCCAGCAATAACATAATCACTTTGTGGAGAGGTTCAAGTTTATGTTATGGTATTCTTTCTTTATACCATCACTTCTGATAGACATCCTTGAATTAGCATTTGTTGAATTCATTAGAGAACTGGTGTTTGCTAAACAGCAGATTTGGTTAATAAATGTCTTCAATTCTTTTCAAGTCTCTTAAAATATGATTTTCATGTTTATAAATGTGGTTTATTTGCAAATCAGGTAAGCTGAAAAAGACTGTCTTTTGCCGAGGAAAAGCACAATATAACATCAAGGAATGGAATGAGTTGAAAGCTGAGAAGCTGAGGTAAAGGACTACAACATTCAAGTTGTACACGTAAATGAACTTTCCTCCCTTTCTTATGCTCTGAAAAAAAAAATCCTTTGGCCTTATCTTTTGCACCTTATTTGGACTGTCTTCCTTGCCATTTGATATGACTGAAATTCCAAGGACATTAGAGAAGACTTTGCTCGTTTTTAGGCAAGTGACTTGCCAAGAACTTCTCTCTGCTGTTCTCGCTCTACATCAGTATTATCTGGACTCAATTTTATTTATCAACTTCAAAGAGGTCCTGATGTAGGTTTCCGCCCTATCTCACATATACTTTCTCAGCCAGCAGAATGATATGTCCCTGTATACCTAATGGAGAAAGAAAGAGGGATTAATCTTTCTCTACAAATGAAGAAACTGGAGTGCTCTGAACTCAATTCCATCTCCTGGAGGCAATGTCTAAAGTAAGAGAGGATGAACTTAGGTAACTAAGTTAAATGCCTGAAGGTAACAATCCCATAATACCACTAACTTCAGTAGGAGTTGAGAGTATTAATTAGCATGTAAGAATTACTCAGGCCTTTGAGAGTTCCATCTGCTATTGAATAACTGAGATAACCAGCAGCTACCCTACAGCAAACAAGACTTACTTTCAGAGCACTTGTACTTTACAGCTATTTTCCTCTTCTTGTGGGAAGTACAACTTATTTCACAAGAACAACCTGGACTAATTTACTGCAAAGACGAATGCAATGGAATATCAGCTCTGCGGTCACTGTGGAGCCACAAGCACTGTTAGAGGGCAAGGTCACTGAGGGCATCACTTTCCTCTGCTTCTCCCTTCTCTCTTACACAGTAACTGTGGAAAGAAAGATTTTTTGCAAGGATCTTATACAGTCTAGTGGATTTTAAAGGAGCTGCAGACTACAGTGTTTAAAACTGTTGTCAATGTCCACCATAAATTTCACCTTACACATAAGCATCTAAACGATTTTTTTGCTTACAGCTTAAGAGCTGTCTGTAGGAGGAACAGGGGTAAAATGGGATTATATGCAATGCTGTTGCTGCTATAAAGCTGAGCCTTGCAGGCCACCTCAAAGTGTAGTAGTGGTGAGTATAGGAAAACAAAACCAGTATTTTATAGCTGTAGTGAACCTTAAATGAGAATTATTCCTGTGAGCAAAGCATTTTCTTTAAGGAATAACTCTTGTCTAAAAATGATATGTTGGGCTTCATTCTGCCATTGGATGCTTACCGAAAATCCTTTTCAGCTACTGTCTTTTGGGTCACGAGGGCTGTGGTCCACTACTGCAGGCAGGGCCATTCCTGATGGCATTACTTGGGCAATCCAGAGGGTGCCTTTAGGATTTATGCACACAGGCTTTCGTGCACAGCGGCTCCCGCTTTTCAGCAACTACGTATGCATGCTGGAAAGACTGTAAGAAGAAAGATGGAAGTATGTTTGAGATGTTGGTTTTCTTATTATCCAGTAAAGAAATCTGACTACCCATGAGCGTGCATGTTATCAAGAAGGTGCATGGATTACTTACTGATAAAGAAGTTAAGGGTGATAATGCAAATGATCCCACCTAGTGACTCTGCTGTCTGAGGGTTGATGAACAGTTTAGCTGTTCATTTGGCTTCCACGTTCAGTAAGTGATCGTATGCCTGGAAACATAAAAATGATCGTTGGTTTTGTGCACATGTTACAGAGAGCGACTGGATTTATTTTTTATGTTGTTTGACTGTTTTCCCCAGTATGGGCCTCCTTACTGCCATGCAAAGCTGTTTTCAGATATATCTGAAATGGGGCTACCCTCTACCAGCTATGAAACCAGAGCTAGTGAAACAAAAAAGAAAAAGATAGCTGTCTTGTTCTCTCTGAACCCAAGGAGCTGTTTCTCCCTGACAGGCAGCAGCTGACTGTGTGGAGATGATAGTGCCTGGTTTGCTTTGTAGGGCTTGAAGTGATTTTGTCTGGGCAGTATGGGCACCCCCCTCACTTACTGGTGAGGTGTCCTATTACTCTTCTTGAGATCAGCCGTGGTACCTTAAGTGCTTGCCTGTGTAGGGAAAAACTGAAGGAGAAAAGGCAATCGCCAAGAAAGCGTGAATCTCAGACTCAGTTAATATGCCTGGGAGCCCAAGGATGAATATCTTCAGAAATGATACAAGCACTTCAGAGCTAAATGCACAGACATGAGTCGAGTGTGATGTGATGTCTGCACACGATCTTATCTCTCTCTTGGAGAGAAAGGGGGATTTTTTTCAGTTGGTGAGAATTTGATACTTAAGTCTCCTGAGTACTTGTTGGGAATCTTACTGTGAGGCTTATCTGCTTAGGCATGCATTCAGCAAAAATTATTTTTGTTTGGGGTTTTTCGGCGGGGGGGATTTTATCTGACTAAGTATGGGAGAGGGCTAGGTTCCAAGTTTCAAACATTTTTTTTAATGTTGTAACAGATTCACTCTACTTATTACAAAATATAAACAAATTCAGCTAACAAAATGTACTTTAAATGAACAGCTGCCTCTCTGAAGAAACCTGGTGCCAGTTAGAAAACATTGTTGCTTATCTTATGGACACCCTAAGACATGAGGAAACCATGTGGCATGACTACAGTACCTTTTCTTTTCTCATGATGGACAATATTGTAATTTGCCTGCGGGCAAAACTTGTAACCTGTTGGCATAAGTCAAACAATGGAAATGGAAACAATTCCCTTGGAGATACAGAATTTCTTATGTCTTCTCTGGTGAAAGATGCAGTCCACATTCAAGTAATGAAATCTGAAGAGAATGGTACTAAGTCTGTGAGTGCAGTAATAGCAACTCTTTAGTATTATCTTTTTTTTCCCCAGATGCTTCTGGATCCTCTCTTTCTTGTTAAAATCACAAATAACTAAAGTGTGTGTGTGTATGGTTTTCTACTGTGTAGAGAATGAAGAGACAGAGATCGAGCACCATCCAGCAAACTGCTTTTAGATCCTGAAACTGAAACTCGAATTTGGCTCAAGCCATCCCTGCCACTTCTGAATGCAGCAAAAGGGCTGAAGAGGGCACGGTAAAAAGCAGGTGGACTAAGAGATAGGCATGAGATGCCACAAAGCGTTATCCCTCCTTTCCATTGGGAATGGAAGTATCTCACTTGTTTCATCGCATTGGTTGCCCAGACACCAGGTGAGACTGGTGTATGCAAGACTTAGGCATATGAGAATGCTCCAGTTTAAATTCTGCACACTTTTTTCAGTGTATTCCTGATGATGGACAGGACTTTTTTTCCTTGAAATTTAAATATAATGACTAGATGGGTTCCATTTGCCTTTAAGTGCCATGAAACATATGCTGAGAGTGTTATCAGCCATAGGAGATTATTTTTTTTAAATTGAACTTAATATTTCCAGAATGTCTGAGTACTCTGTGATGCTTTCAAGTGCTAATGTTTGTGTTGAGACACCATATTAGCACATATGCAATGTGCTCTGTCCCATCCATCATACCAGCAAGGCATCCCTCTGCCTAGTAACCCCTCTCAAATGGGGTAGCTGAGCATCATTTATATTCAGATCTTTCTGCCTGAAAACAGACAAGTACAAGACGGTCATGTGCAGGGGTTTTAAAAAAAAAAAATCCCCTCCGGATCAGACCTGCTACCTTTGTGGAGATTTACCTCTTTGCAGAAAATAGTGAGCAGCCAGCGTGAACTCTTGTCTGCAGAATGGAAATATCAAGCTGATCAACATTTCCGCATTGCTAGCAAGATAATCCTTCATTCGAGCTGCTTATCTGAAATCTGCCTCATGAATCTGATGGGAGGATTTACCTTAAGTAGTTAATTATGGTGTTGCTAAACTTCCTCCTCTCTCCTTATTCCTTCACTTTAAGAAAAATCATGCAACTATAAAGACTGTAGATTTCAGTTAAAAACAAATGAAACATTATCTAGCTGAACACTTATTAAGGCACCTGCAATTATCATTTTACTTTTGCCCTGATCTTACCCCCTGCCCCAGATGCTCACCGTTGGTGGCCTCTTTCAGAGGGAGGACAGTGGGTTAGGTGGATTTTTAGTCTGAGCTGATCTGGCTGTTCTTTAGTACACTTGGAGTTTTTTGTTTGGTTGTTCTTGGGTCTTCGGGTTGGTGGGTGGTCTTTCAGGTTTTTGGGGTGGGTTTGTTTTTTTTTTTCCCCCCCGCTTCAGATCTGACTTAGGGCATCTAGCTGGAGAATTCCTCTGTGTCAGGCTAAGCCCTGTCTGTTGTCCTGGCCTGAACCTGGCTGTGAGGGAAGTGCAAAGACAGAATAAAGACATTGCCAGATTAATTATTTCTAGGGCATGTGAGAGTCTTATACTCTTCTACTCTAACTTAAACTGCGGAGAAGAACCATGGTTAAGGAATTTGGGTTTTTTAAAGGTATTTTGTACCTGAGACTTATGAGGAAGCTTTAGTAAGTTTTGCAATTCAAGTGCCACGCTTGACCCCTAATGTGATGGTGATAAAGAATTGCAAAGACATGTTATCATACATGAAGGAAAAGTACCATGTTAATATGGGAAATAGTTTGGGGTTCATTTCTCATGCACGTAATGTTTTGTCCATGAAGAAATATTTCACTGGTTATTCAGATTTCTCACCCAACCTCTTTAGGAAGATGCTCTTTAGGTTCTGTTTGCACACAAACTTTCTTTTCCCTCAGGATGAGCTAGGGCAGTGAGATCAATATATTTATCTCTGTGCAGCCACTGAATGAACGTCCAGTTCCACCGTGTTAGTGGGTCTGGTTTAGGGTGGGGCTTTTACGTAGCTTAGCAAAAAAGTGCATCTCATGACACATGTGAGAAAAGACTTGAATTCAAGTAACAAAAGGCATTTTCATACCAGAGAAAAGGTACCCATAAGGTTTAATTTTTACTCAAATACTTATAAAAGCTTTCACTCTCCTTTTACTGAGTTGCTAAAGAGGATAGCCCTGGATTTCATGCGGTGCTGCTCTGGCCCCTTGGGAAGCTGTTGGGCACAGCCTTCCTAGAAAGCTCTCCTGCCCAGAGCTGGGTGTATTGCTCTGTGCAACACAGCCCCTACAGAAAAAGGAGCAAAACCTACTTGATAGCCATTTTTCATGCTCAGAAAAATCTCAGAGGGAGAAATGGCTCCTATCCAACCTCTTCTCCTAATAATTCCTAAAAGAGGCTAAAGCTTCTCTTCAGAAGGTTTAAGACTTTGGGGGTGTTCTCAGATTGACTTTCATTAGCTTTACAACTATAGCTTAATTCTGGATGAATCCCAGAAGTTCCCACTAAATCCTCAGGAAGTTTCAGTATTTCAAAGTTCTAGTATTTCAAAAGCAGAGGCATAAATAAGTGTTTTTGAAGGCATCTGCTTATGCATTTTTGTGATTTTTTTTTTTCCTTTGCCCCCCCCCCCCCATTCATCAGGACAGGTGTGGTATGTAGTCTATAGAGTTTTCCCAAATGTGACCTCATTTCAACAAATCAATGCTTCTGGCTAATTCCTCCAACCAGGCACCCTCCAGGAGATGCTGAAGTGTTGCAAGAGCTGTGCTTAAACCATGACCATAAGCTGGGTTTTTTTTCTTCCCCCTGAATTTTGACAGTATTTTCTTTCACAGCATGTAGAGTAACTGTTGCACAGGTCCTGGCCATTTACATCACCGTACACAAGACCAACTATGAATTATGACAGATTTAGCATGAAACATAGCTTCAAATTTTGTTTTACATTCAGTTTCTACTGAGACCTGTGCTCAGAGGCTTTGCCAGCCCTGGGGCAGTAGGATCCTACATGTGTGACCACTGGTTTGATACCCAAAGAAACTAATCAGCTCATGGAAACTTATGTGGGACCTTGCTTGGAATCCAGTTACGTGTTTTTAATTTCTGTTGGTCCTTGCTACACAAGGTTGTCTTTTATTCTTGTATTTCATAGCAGTTTTGTAACTTGAGCAACGCATCCTGCAAAAAGAATGTGGGGAAAGAAAATGACTTTTCTCCTCCTTTCTTGTACTAAGAAGTTATTTCCTAAGGCTATCTACTTAACTGCAGCTGCTGTCTGTGCCTGGAGACATTAGAAGAAATGACATTATGGCTCAGCACAGCAGCTTAATCTCTGGTTTTGATTTCTTCTGTCTTTACCACCAGGCCCTTTGGGGCCCTTACGCTACCAAGATTGAGTAGATTGTTAAAAGCCCATGCAGTGGCTGCTTTGTTTCCCCTTAACTGTTTTTCATGGTTGGTGGCAGGAAAGTTTCTTGCCACTCCCTTATCTGGGGTTTATGTAACGAATTGATCGCAAGCAGTGCTGCCTCTGAACTTGTTCCAGTTTGGCAGAGCTCGGCTGTTCCTCAGTCACCGTGACTCCTGGAGGAATTTTTCCTGACTTGAGATGTAGGTGGGCAATTTCTCCCTACTATGGGCATTTTGAAAAATGTCCCTAATGAGAATCAGGCTCCCAGAGAGATACTGAAATGGCACATTGTTCAGGTACACTCTGAGGTTACAGAATCTAAAAATACAGACTGGCTCTGACACAGGAACACCGCGTTGAACTTTCTGCTGTGTGTTGCGCTTCACTGGGTGAGATACTCACTCTTAAGTGCATATTCTAGATACCTCTGCCTGCTAGGGTCAGTCTGAATCTCCTTACACGAGTGTTTTAACACATGTTGCCATTTATGCACTGTGTGTGTTTTCTCATGGTCACTGCTTTCCTACAGACAAGCTGTAAATGTATCTCCGCTACCCCAGCAAATCACCAAACTAAACCTTTCACGGGGAAGTAATAATACCAGATGTAATACTTCTTGACAGATAATTCTACTGGCTTCTTTTCCTGGCATTCTCTAGATACTGAGCAGATCAACCTGGGATAACACTGATAAACAGCCAAAGCCTCTGCAAATTGGAAGTTTTTCTTAGTGTCTACCAATCTGGAGTTGAACAAAAAGCAGAACACACTGTAAAACAATGAACAGAAAGTCCTCTCAGGTGTTAGAGGATGTGATACCCTGCTGACAGTCTGGTGGGCTCACTTCACAGCCAATAGCCAAAGCACTCCAAAGTGACAGACCTGGACTAAACCACAAAATCACCCCCACCGCAAAAAAACCCACCCAAACCAAACTGTGTGGTTCGGGCAGTGAGGTGCATTTGTCTGAGCATTCCTCCCAAGATGTAACTGTAGGCCTGGCAGGGCTGCTTACTGGCAAGAAGGTAACTCCCTTTTTTCCTCCTTGAGTCTCTCTGGGAGTTTCTGAATCGCTTCCTCTTCTCCAAAGAGACAAAAAAAACCCCTCAGCTCATGCCTAACTCTTGCTGCACACTCCCTGGGAGGCACCATCAAGCATGGGTGTTCGCTCCCTTCAGTTCTCTATGGAGAACTTCCCTTTTTCCTCTCCACCAAGAGGTAGAGCAGAGACCTCTCGCCTGTGCGGCTCTGGACAGTAACCTTGCATTAAAAATAGTACACTCGCTTGTTTTGTCTCCCCAGAAATGATCCCAAATCTTTATGATATTTCCCTAGCCTTTTTTTGCCAACTTGCTTTTATCATTCGTTGTGTCTGTTCTCCTGTGCTGGCAGAATGCAAATATACCAGTTGGGACCAATCGTCAAGGTCTTTTTTGCTGTCCTTCTAATAATTCAATGGCTGTAACACAAACTTTAGGGCAACTTTACTTAAAAAAAAAAAAAAAAAAATTGTTTACTCTTTAATGTGTGCATTCCTATATTTTGTGTAGGAAACTTTCTCCCAAACCTATGCTTTGATCCTAAATTACCGAGAGCGCCCTTACAAATTGCTAACAGATCCAAGCAGCACGTAAAAAGGTTGCACAACATACACATTCCTAAGTATTAATGTTTAACAATAAGAGTGCCACTACTGAGAAGATATGTGTAAACAGTGCTTGTTTATATGGGAACCCTTTGCATCTCTCTGGCGATGAAGAGCAGATCTCAATAAAATTTACACCCGAGTTGTACTTACAGTTGCTCAACTCTTCTAATGCAGGAGAAAGCCAGCTTCCTGCAACATGAGCATGTGAGCTCAGAAGTGATCCCACAGGACTTTTTGTTCACCAATCCTTTATTTGTAGTTTGTTTTTGAGTATCCTAAATAAGGTTGCTGCATTTTAGTCGTATTTTGTCTTGTGCAATTGCCTTAAAACAAGCATAGACGTTCAGCTGTGAGATTGAGGTTGCAATCATGAAAATACGTACAAATTTCAGGAGAAGTAGCATTATCTGTATGCACATGGGCACATACTTCGCCTGTGCTTGCCGAGTCCAGCTTGGGCTCCCTGACATAGGATTAACAACTCCAAAACATTGAGGCCAATGTCCCATTATAGAGTCCAAAGATCAACACAGGGGTGGAAGGGTGTCAATATCTTAATGGGCCAAACAATTTAAAAAAAAAAAAATATATATGGGGAAAAAAAAGCCTTTTTTTCCTCCACAGCCGCAATAGATAGTATTTCGCTTGCCTGTATTTGGACAGTTCACCGGTGGATGAGGGCTGATGGGCTGTGACATCTAGAAGTTAATATGTTATACTACAATAACACAAAACAGCATTAAGCTAGCAAAACCTGGAATTAGTGCCAACTCCAGGGCGTTTCAAGCCCAAATGTCTTAGCTGCTCCCCTGTTTCACAGTACTTGGGGTGTGTTCCTGTACTGTTATCACTGCTTGAAGATGTCACTGCACCAGCCTCCAAGCCCAAACCAAACCAGGAAACCTATCTGGGTTAGCAAACCCCTTCTCTGTTGTTTATGGCTTTTCCCCTGTTGTTATCAGGATGGCTGTAACCTGGAAGGGGGCATGGGGAGGCTGTAGGCTTGCTTGGGAGCAGAGGGGTTGTCCCTCTGGGCGAACCGCCTGCCCCACTGCATGCCACCCAAATAAAGAGGCTCCGTGTGTGAAGGGGGAGGAAAAAGAGGGGAAAAAAGAGGGAATAGCTTTGCTGGGGACAAACAGGCAGGCAAGACTGCTTCTTTCATAAACAGTGCCAACTTAGATTAGCTTGAAGTGACTATGAAACTGCAGTCTAAATTAAGTTTCATCTCATGTACCCAGCATTATTCATAATTGCTCAGAGTCAAGGAGTCTGTTGGAGTCTGGGATGGTATTTAGTTATTTTAATACATTGCCCTTTTTCCTTCCTAGAATCTCCTTGTTTGCTTCCTTTTCTAACTAATGAGATGATAGACTACACTGCCTTAGTATATCCTCAGACTACATATCCTCCATCCTACATACCAGCGGTAGCAGGGATCCTCTGGAAGAAGAAGAGTGCAGTCATTCCATTGAAACACTGCTCCTGTTGTTCAGAGGTAACCCTCCAGCCGGGATGCTACTGGCAGCAACAAGGTCTGGGTTCAAATCGAAGGGAGTTGCTCCGAAAGCAGTGACTTGAGGCCACGCTTGGGCAACTGGGAAAATTATACTGAAATAGCTAATTTTTTTCCTATTGGCAAACATGAATCAAACAGTTAATAAAGTTGGGGCTGTTTTTTCTAAGAACAAAAATCTGACCAAGTAGATAAACAGAGTGATAGTAACTGACTGTTATAGTTATTCTTTAACTATACCAGATCATAGTCTTTTCCTCTAAGGAAGTAATTTCTAGGCTAGACCTTTTCCCATCATCTGCAGTAAGTGAAAGCTAAGTTTTGTTGGGTGACAGACTGCGGTGTGAAGCAATGCTCTGCTAGCTGCTCGGCTCCCTGCCAGCCGTGCCTCCGGCTGCTCCCTCTCCGCAAGCCCTGGCAGCTCTACCAAGAGCCCCTCTGCTCTCGGCCGGCTGCTCCCGACCCGGCACGGCCACGTGTGCGACTCCTGCAGCGTGGCTAACAGGCTTCAGGACTTCTCCTACAGCGCTTTAATGTTGAGAACTAGCCACAGCCATCAGCTGAACTGAACCGAACAGGGAGCTGGACATAGAGATTCCAGGAGGTAGGGAAATTGTTTTTTCTGCCTCCTATACTTACACAGTATGCAGCATAAAGTCTTGTGACTGCTCCCCTCCCAAGCTAGCTAAGCATAACTGCTAACCTTGTACCCGCTGCTGGACGTTACTTATTGCCTTAGGCTGGGATGGCCATTTACCCAGATGCATTTCATAAAGCTACAAATAAATTACGAAACTATAAATGCTATTATTATAGCTGCAAACTTTTCCCCAGTTTGTAAACCCCATTTCTCAGCAATGCCTCTCAAGCGCAGTAACACAATGTACAAAAAATAATATTTAGTGCGTGTCTATTGGGGCTTTCTGTTTGCCTTCCCCTCGCCCCACTGGATGGCAAAAGAGTGCTTCTCTGGTGGGGTTCCCTCCTGGCTGGGGCTCAGAGGTGTCCCAGGGAGGGGGGGAATGTTCTTTGACTTTTGGGCCCAGCCATCAGGTTCAGGACTCAAAGAGACTGAATTAAGGATCATTCTGCTGTCTAGGTGTTTTTCCTTTCTTTTTTTTAAACATAGAGTGACTTGGCATACAAGAGACAAAACTACAAGTCCTTCACAAGCAGCTAAAATCCTTGTCCCGATGACATGACAAGTGAAACCTCTGACTGCTGGTGGGTTCAACCTGGCCGCTTCAGCTCATCAAAGCAGCCACGAGCTCAGGAATTCAAAATCCATTTGATTATTTTTGCATATCTCTCTCATCAAAACTGGGAGCTCTGATAACAAATCTACCCAGGGCGTCCTTTCAGCTTCCTGCTGCAGCTTCTGTTTTATGATGGTGTTAGCAGGATCTTTCATCGTCCGCCTCCCCAGAGCGTCCTCTTCATGCCCATGCATTTCATTCCCATTTGAAGTAAAAAGTAAAAGCTGTTTGGCTTTGCTCAGAGCATAGCTGGGGATTACAAACACAGATATCATGATTAAAATAAAACCAGCCTGTTCTCTTTTCCAGGAGGTAGTGACACCCTACTTGCTTCACCGCTTTAGGAAAGGAGTTTACCCCTCCTCCCAGAGCTGCTTATGGGGACAATCGGCCCCATGTCCCTGGGGAGCAGTGACAGAGGCCTCCCAGTGGAGGGGTGCTGGATACGAATGTTTGAAAGCCTGATTCTGCAATAAGACCTCAGGGAATTTTTGTTGTTTTGGTTTTGGTTCGTTTTCCTGCTGATTCTTCTCTTTCCTTTCTCAATCACTAGTCCTTTCCAAGCCTTAATCCAGTAATTGAAATGTTATTAAGACTTTCATTGGCTGTTTTCTTGTTACACATTGTCACAAGACTGTGGAAGAAATCATGCTCATCAAAATTTCCTTCCCTGAGTTTTCCACAGCCTGCTTTTTGACCGTACTGTTGCTTACCAGCCCACTGCAGAACCACTGATTTCATTTTGAGCTTCTATGATAAAATTTAAACAAGGGAGGAGTTCCTATCTATTTTGTTGGTTCTGCTGTTGGACTCTATTCTGTTTCCCTTGAAAATGCTCCATTTAGGAATAAGGGATCTGAATCCTGGGGTTCAGTTATGAGTTCACCTCAAATGCCCTCGGTTTGCCAACAATGAATCCTATATTCTGACTTGCATGCTCTAACACAGATACCCAAATCCTCACTTGGGCATCTGAATCACAGAGCAGTTTGGGTTGGAAGGGGCCTTTAAAGATCATCTAGTCCAACCCCCTGCCATGGGCAGGGACATCTTCCACTAGACCAGGCTGCTGAAAGCCCCAGCCAACCTGACCTTGAACACTTCCAGGGATGGGGCATCCACAGCTTCTCTGGGCAACCTGCTCCAGTGTCTCACCACCCTCATTGTAAGGAATTTCTTCCTTAAGTCCAATCTAAACCTACCCCCTTGCAGTTTAAAACTGTTACCCTTTGTGGTATCACTGTGGGCCCTGGTAAAACATCTGTCCCCATCTTTCTTATAAGCCCCCTTTAAGTATTGAAAGGATGCGAGAAGGTCGCCCTGGAGCCTGCTCTTTTCCAGGCTGAATGATCCCGACTCTCTCAGCCTTCCTTCACAGGGGAGGTGCTCCAGCCCTCTGACCATTTTTGTGGCCCTCCTGTGGACCTGCTCCAACAGGTCCATGGCTGTCTTGTGCTCCAGGCCCCAGAGCTGGACACAGGACTCCAGGTAGTGTCTCAGGAGAAACCACAGGCATCTGGAGCTTCCAAGTAAGTCAGTATGCAAAAAAACCCCACCTCAAAGAAAACAAAACTCTAGAATCATAAAATTATGTATGTATGCATAAATATGTATTTTATAGTCTATGTTACATCCATCTGAAAATTCCAGGTTTAGCCATGCTCAGTCTTTATTCATTAGGAAGGAATGAGGCATTCATAAAGCAGCAGGGTAGCAAATGTAATTTTCAAAATCTGTATTAGACAACAGTTTGGAAATGCAGTTGTAATGTATAAATGAAGTGCATTTTATCATCTTCTAAGGAACCACCTTAAAACTGAAAACACAGGAGCAAAGCATTGTGGAAGTAAACTAAACTAAATTTGCAGTGACACTCTGGTGAATGTCGTTCTTATCCAAAGGGTTAAAAATGCCACACCTCACGTTACACAAATATTCTCCTGTGCTGTGACATTAAAATCTCGCAGAAGGGGAAGGTTATAGCTGCACTAGGGTGACCGTGCACTGGAAGCCTACCTGTTTTTTAGGGTACGGTGTGAGCTTGGCAACGGTTCAGCTGGGATTGGGCGACCCGATAGAGAAGGGTTTTGGCAGCCGCGAGCTGAGGCTGTGGTGGGCAAGGGCATGGAAACCTTCAGTCTGCGGCATGCACAAACGTCTGCAGGTGGGAGCCCACCATGCTCCCGCACCAGGGCAGGGCCCGAGGTTATCTTCTGTGCGTGCAAGAAGGAGGACAAGCAGAGTCCTACTCGCACTGAGCACCCGGAGAAACCTTCCCAGAAGCAATGACTTAAGCCACAGAGGTTGCTGCAAGACCCACAGCTGGTTACTCTTGTGCACACCTACAGGATGCGCTTGAGCAGGCCCTTGCTTCAGAACCATTGGGGTGGGATGGCACGTCATATGCCAAGGACACGTAAACGATTGAAATGTCATTCTCTGGCCTTTGATTTTCCTTTGGCAGGTGCAAGGAAGCTGCAGACAGTGTTCAAAATATGTTTTGAGTGCAAGTCTGCCAAGATTTCCATGTGCGTTTTGGTTCAGCAGTGCTCACTGAAGTCAGCATGGCTCTTGTGACACTTAGATTTAAAACACCAACCAGTGCTGTGAAAGCACCTCCACAGTTATCGCAGGCATTAATCTAATGCATTTTAGGAGGATTTGCACTTTCACTTGTCATCTTCATTAAAAGGAAAAAAAAAAAGTAGGTAAATTTCTGAGTATCTTGAATATTTCATCAGGTTATGAGTAAGTATAAAAATTAAACCAGTGTATGCCTTTAAATCTCTACAGACACGCGCCTATTCACTAAAGAGATTGTGATCGATATTCTAGAACCTTTGTGGCTAGTAAGGCCTTTCTGTGATACTTGCACCGTGTGAAGAGATGGGTCTCCGCAGGACTATTGTTCTCCTCCCTTGTCATCCGCCTGCGTTGAGAGAGGAGAAGGTGGAGAAAAGGTGGGGCGCTGGCTGGCCGCCTGCTCTGCTGGAAAACGGAGCTGTGCCGACAGGCTGGGCAATGAGCGCTGTGCCAGGCACCAGCTGCTGCGGGGAGAGCTCTTGCCACAGGGGCAGAGGAGGAACCAAGCGCAGCCCTTTGCATCACAGTTTGCTTTCTGGGCCGTCCCCGAAGCAACGCAGCAGCGCACCACCCTGTGTAGCAGATCCACAGGAAGCTTTGTAACCTGGTTATTCTAGCCTGCTACTGCCAACGGTGGGAAATTAGTCGTCTTTATAAGTTAGAGGTGCTCCATATTTATTTTTCCAAAGGAACTCTAAGCAGCTACTTTGTATTCTTAATGCCCTGAACCAGAGGTATTTTTCACGCTGTACATTTTCTGGATACCTGCAGATGACTCACCTGAAGAAAGGGAGTGTCATTCCACTTTAATTATGTCATAATTTATATCCCTCCCCTAGGCTGAGATTGCAGGGTGAGAAGAGCTGGCAAGTCAAGAGAAGACAGAGAAATAAAAAGGTTCCAAAGGTTCACCAACCACCTCATGACAGGTACAGGGCACTTAAAGCACGAGAGACTTTTTCCTTCATATTGTCCTTTAGGGGCCAGTAAACAGCAGGCTCTTGTGAAGGTTCATGTAGCACCAGTACCAGTGGCTAGAGATAGGATTAAGACACGATAAACCTCATGTTCAAGAGGGGAGGAAATGAGAGAAGAAGGGTTGTGTAAAATGCCCAGTCATTACTGCCCATGTTTGCAAGTGATGTGAAAGACTTGGAAAAACCAGTTGGAGCCAGTAGTAAACCTCTCATTAATATCAGTAGGCTTTGGATCAGGCCAGTGATGTTCTCCAGATAACCCGTATTTCCTCCACCCCTCTTTGCTGGCCAGTTTATCCTGTCCCTTCCTTGTTAATTCAAGGAGAGTTTTTCTTATTTCTAATTATGTGTTGCTTACAGGAGCAGGGTGAGGAAGGTGACTGCAACCCTTTCTGAAGAGAGAAGCGTTACCTTGTCTTGTCCCTGCATGACTGCATCTGTCCAGGGACACCGTGGTGAACCAACCGTGTACTTCATCTCAGTCCAAGTGCTCCTGGATTAGTACCACAGGACATCTTTGGAAGACCGCTCTTCCTCTTCCTTTGCCGTACCCAGCTAACCCATATTTTCTGGAAAAAGAGATAAGCAGCAGGACTGGTCTCGAGGTATGCTAGCAAAAAGAGAGAAAAGTATTACTGTCTTGTCACTTATTGATATCAAGGTGTAAACCTTCTGAAATGTATGAAGTGAGAGGTAAGAAATCTTTGCTGGCCTCAGAAGGGCGGGCGGCGGGGAAGCCACCCTCCGCACCAGTGATCATGTCATGATGTGGTGGTGGCTAGAAAAAAATTATTGTACATGATGTCAATCCAAATATGCCCAGAGAGAATTCCTCATGGTAAATTATTTCATTATTTACCTCCTGGGTCTAAATTTTACATAAGACTTTATGTACGTCCATCTTCAGGCTTCATCTGCCTTCTTCAGATGCTTTCCTGACAATAGCATCCATTGATGCTCTGTCCTTCAGGGGTATGAGTCTCTTATTAATATAATTCAGTGGTCTCAGCAGGTTCATGAGGTCTACATTTGGGGTGGGAATGAATAAAAGGTAGGCCTTTGGGGGTGCATGTAGTAACTTAACAGCACGCAGCTAATCAAGTCCCTGTTCGATTTATGAAGAATTCCAGAGACGATATGTCAAAAGGGTCCTATCTTTTCTAAACAAAGAATATAAGTGAAGTGAAATATTGGTGAGCTTTCACATGCATGTAAAACTTTGTGTGCTTTAAGGTGTGTTGTTCAGCTAAGGCAAGCACAGATTAAGTAACTCATTAGAAATAGCAGCAGCACCAAGCCTCCTACTTTTCTATTTTTGCATAAGTACATATGTATTTGTCTTTACCTATAGCATATTAATTTTTATTTAAATACAGAACCAAGTCCTGTTTTCATTTACGTTGCTATCAACCAGGATTAACTGCTTTAAATGAAAGGTGCATCAGATGATGCAAGTGTGAAATGAGAATTACCTAAGTTACTATGAAATTCTAGGAAATTTATGTTGTTATTTATCCATCCCGAATCTTGAAAATGAAACCTTGAGACATCACTACCTCCTAACCATGGGAACTTTGTAAATTTCAGTGAAAGACTGTACTGAAAAAAATCTATTTAAAAGCGGTAGAAATTTTAACTCAGTCTGGGAACTAAAATATAGTTGTGGACGTTGTTAAAAAAGCTTATCTCATACAGTGTTAAATACTTATAGAGAGGACTGTGAGTGGATATAATTCTTCTGATTATAGCTTGGCTATATTATATACATGAAAATAGAAATAGCCCTCTTGAAATAGAAACCCGGGTATTGAGTATTCAGTACCGACATAGCTCACTTGAGAATTGTTTTCTAAGGGCATTTGGTCACTGCAGGGACTAACTTACTGCAACAGCGACTTCAGCACTTAGTGGCTGAAGGCCCACACGAAAGCCAGCGTTTCAAAGGCAGCAGGCACTCCTTGCTGCCATCACTTGCAGCACCAACCGTGCGTGCTGGGAGGAGAGCTGGGTACAACCCATGGGAGAGGCACAGGCTGGCTGCAACGGCGCAGCAAGGTGGTGTTGTGTACGCAGTTGTGTGCGCTGCATAAGGAAAATCGGGAACATGCCACGTCCATAGCTTACAGAGAGAGAGCTTTCTGTTTTCTTCATTGCTGCGCTAGACCATGCACAGAGCATCCCTTCTGCTGTCTTTACAAAAGCCCAGCCCATCTGTACCCCATTGACTGGAAAAGCATCATGCCAAAGTCAAGTGTTCTGCTATGACCTCATGCCACTTTGTCGTGGTTTAGCCCCAGCCAGCAACTCAGCACCACGCAGCCGCTCGCTCACTCCCCCTACCCCGATGGGATGGGGGAGAGAATCGGAGGAGTAAGAGTGAGAAACACTCCTGGGTTGAGATAAGAACAGTTTAATAATTGAAATAAAGTAAAATAGTAATGATAATAGTAACAGTATAATAATGATAATAATAATAACAATATACAAAGCAAGTGATGCACAATGCAATTGCTCACCACCCGCCGACCAATACCCAGACAGTTCCCGAGCAGCGATCGCTGCTCCCTGGCCAACCCCCCCCAGTTTCTATACTGAGCATGACATCATATGGTATGGAATAGCCCTTTGGTCAGTTTGGATCAACTCTTCTGGCTGTGCCCCCTCCCAGCTTCTTGTGCACCTGGCAGAGCATGGGAAGCTGAAAAGTCCTTGACTAGCATAAGCAGTACTTAGCAACAACTAAAACATCAGCGTGTTATCAACATTCTTCTCCTACTAAATCCAAACCACAGCACTATGCCAGCTACTAGAAGAAAATTAACTCTATCCCAGCTGAAACCAGGACACACTTCTAAATGAACTGTTTTCATATCTGTGGAAAGTCATTTACGCAGAAGGCTCATTAAGTTCCCCCTTCTGCTAGTTCTGCTGGGCTGAGCAGCCCAAGAGCTCTACTTCTCTTTCATGAAAATGCTGAAAGGGAGGGTAATTCTAAGCATAGCACAACTTATTTTCATTAGAGAAAGAGGTAAGGATGAAGAGAGTTTTAGTGGCACCAGCGTCTGGGAGGCAGTGAGTCGCTTCTCTGAAATGCTGCTTTGACAACCTCAGACTCTCCTTGGCATGGCAAATGAAGAGCAAAAACCTCACAGTGAGGAATGGCTGTAGCTGGGTCACCCTGATCAGCATGCTGAGCAGGATTACCCAGCTCAGTACAATGAAGATACATTTACATATATTATCTAATGTTTTGATTCAAATTTGTTTTCTAAGCTGGTCAAGACTGCCCAAAGGCAGTCATATAATATGACGTGGTTTTGAAGACTAATTTTATATTTTTCCTGGATAATAGCATTGTCTTCTCTGACACTGTTCTCAGATGAGCATGAGTCACGCAATCTGATTTTGGGAAGCATCTTACATTAGCATCTTGCCTAGGAAGGTTCTCACCACAGCTGAGTCCAAGCACACGAGCTCTGGCCCACTGGGTCTGTCCAGGTAAATATCCTTTCATTAATGTCAGTTTAATTGCAGACTAGGCCTGGGGTTTCAAATCCTGAAGAAAGTTCACATAAGAGGAATGGTAGAAAAGAGAGGAAATAGAAGGCTATTTGTCTAAAATATATAGAATGAAATGTTAGGGAAAAGCAACAGACTATAAATCCGTTGGGGAAAAAAGGAGGAAGAGTGGAAGAATAAGCATGTAATCAATACCCAACCTTTAAAACAAAATCCCCAAAGATCTACGGTTCTTACATTCAAGATTGTGTCAGCATATTATAGAGACATATCAGCTTCAGTCTGGGTTATGCTGATGTCTGCCGTGTCCACTTTTAGCCACATTTAAAATAACCTGGTTTTAATTTCCTGATGGCTGCGTTGTTCGCAGAAATTCCTCCTAGTCTATTCACATCACGGTTTTAAACCATTTCCCCATCTCTGTTCACGTATATCATGTTCCCCGCCCTGCACGTGTGCTCTGAAATACTCTCTAAAGGCAAAAGGACCTTCCCTTTCCAGAATATTTTTACCTGCCATGACAGTGCTCGGTCTGCCCTGCAGCTCGCGAGTGTCAGCACCTGCCCAGCGCTGCATCACACGCCCGCTCGTGCGCCGTGCCGCGCTGTCCTGCTCCCCACCACGCCGCTTTCCGGACCACACCACAGTTTGAAGGCAGGAGTGAGTGGTCAAGCAGGGGTTTCCTCAATAGCCTTTTCCGTTGTGGTGGGTTGACCCTGGATGGACGCCAGGTGCCCACCAAAGCCGCTCTGTCACTGCCTTCCTCAGCTGGACAGGGGAGAGAAAATACAACTAAAGGCTTGTGGGTCGAGATAAGGACAGGGAGATCACTCACCCATTACCATCACGGGCAAAGCAGACTCAACTTGGGGAAAATCAGTTCAATTTACTACCAATCAAAACTGAGTAAGGTAATGAGAAATAAACCCAAATCTTTAACCACCTTCCCCCCTACCTCTCCCTTCTTCCCAGGCTTAACTTTACACCTGATTTCTCTACCTCCTCCCCCCAAGTGGCGCAGGGAGACAGAGAATGGGGGTTGCAGTCAGTTCATCACACGTTGTCTCTGCCGCTCCTTCCTTCTCAGGGCAGGACTCCTCACACTCTTCCCCTGCTCCAGCATGGGGTACCACCCATGGGAGACAGTCCTCCATGAACATCTCCAATGTGGGTCCTTCCCACGGGCTGCAGTTCTTCATGAACTGCTCCAGCGTGGGTCCCTTCCATGGGGTGCAGTCCTTCAGGAGCAGACTGCTCCAGCGTGGGTCCCCCACGGGGTCACAAGTCCTGCCAGCAAACCTGCTCCAGCGCGGGGTCCTCTCTCCCCACGGCTCCACAGGTCCTGCCAGGAGCCTGCTCCAGCGTGGGGTTCCCACGGGGTCACAGCCTCCTTTGGGCACATCCACCTGCTCCAGCGTGGGGTCCTCCCCGGGCTGCAGGTGGATATCTGCTCCACCGTGGACCTCCATGGGCTGCAGGGGCACAGCTGCCTCACCATGGGCTGCACCAGGGGCTGCAGGGGAATCTCTGCTCCGGTGCCTGGAGCACCTCCTGCCCGGAGCACCTCCTGCCCCTCCTTCTTCACTGACCTTGGTGTCTGCAGAGTCATTCCTCTCACATATTCTCGCTCCTCTCTCTGGCTGCTGTTATTGCACTGCAGTACCCCACCCCCCCTTCTCATATATGTTCTCCCAGAGGTGCTACCACCGTCGCTGATGGGCTCAGCCTTGGCCAGCAGAGGGTCCATCTTGGAGCCGGCTGGCATTGGCTCTATTGGACATGGGGGAACTTTCTAGCAGCTTCTCACAGAAGCTACCCCTGTAGCCCTCCTACTACCAAAACCTTGCCATGCAAACCCAGTGCATCCATGCAGAGGTTGGGAAAGTCCCAGCACTCCCAATTCCTTTTTTTAAGCATCTTAAGGCCAAATACCCCCCAAACTCTTCACTGACTTCAGTAAGTTTTGGGAGGTAAAAGAAAAAAATCTCTGAAGGGATCTGTCTTTCAAAACAGAACAGGTTGAGAGATAGCAAGACAAAGGGCAAGCTTCAGTATTTCTACATACGCGTGAGGTAATTACCTGATAACTCAGAAAATATATGAACTATCTCAGCTAAAGCTACATAAACCTGTATCTGTATCCACATGCTCTTTCAGATGGCTTCTTTGTCATGTTTTCGGATGATTAGTATCTTTTTTGGTTCCTTCCTTGGGACCTTCAATTGACATCACAGACTTCTTACACATAATTTTCTAAAACTGTGAAGAAAACTAAAATTGCTGTTCCTGAAACCTCAGGTTGTCCAGGGCAGGAACTGCCTTTGCTCTCTTCTAGATACTGTACAAGTGCAGTTTGGCACTGAGTCATGAAGGAGGCTCCTCGGCATGCCACAAGTAAGAGAAACAAAAAATGAACCAGAAACTTGTCAGTGATTTGCTATGTGACTATGGGCAGATCCAAGCACAATATCCTCATTCCCCCTTGAGTGCCACACTCATTGAGTCACGGTGCCTTTTTGAAGCAAATGCAGCCTCTTCAGTGGTATTTGATAATGGTGTGTTAGTCTTGTATGGACCAGCAATGACGTGGTATTTGTTCAAAACTACCCATCGCTTTTGTTATTTTGACACATTCCTCTAAAAATTGATGTAATTTGCTCACAGTTATTTCAGGTTCCTGATAAAAACAATAGGACCTGTAGGGCTAAATCCCAAAACAACTTTCTGATGAAGGGGTGCTCTGGGATTCAAGGAAATGGTCTAGCAAGCCCTGAAAATCTCATTTCCCTTCTTTTTTTCTCTGGATAGCAAAATAAAAGAGTTTTGTGAGCTTAAGGCTACACAGCTCCAATTGCTATAATTACATAGTCAGGAATTTTGCAGTAAGTCAACTCTCTGACAGGGAGTAATGCTTAAATTGCAATTTCTAGATTGCTTAGAATGGGAAAAGGATTTATGTGGTTAAAAATTTGTGTTTGCTATTAACTAAGCCTAACCACATTAACTAACTTCTATTCACAATCTTTTCCTGCTATAAATTCGGGTTTGTTATTTTTGCCTTGTTTTTTTAAGCTCAAACCTGGTTTCCAGTTCTAGGATGGTCCTCAAGCAGCTAAATTGTAGGAAAAGGTACGTGCTAGACTAGAGAAAAGGCCTGGTTAACTGGTGCACGTTAGCTAATGCTGAGCTAATTTTAACCTCTTTTTGCTACATTAGAAAAAAAAATCTTTGGTATTAGACTTGTCTTACTAGATTCCTTACGTGTTCAGTTAAGTTTATACTATAAACTCAAATTCCTAAAACATCACAGGCCAGTTTTAGCAGAAGAAAAATGTAGCCTTAAAGGTTTGATATACTACTAGCAGTGAAGGTGAGGAAAAATAGGAATAATGTTTTGAAGACAGTGTGAAAGCAGAAATGTGCAATTGCACTGGTGAGTAATTTTTTGTTTTTAAAAGCCCAAACTATTTTACAGCAAGGATTTTTTGTCATCTAAATTACTTAATTTTCTTAGGAAATATATTGAGGAGGCCCATCTAAATGGAGATGAAGCCATACAGACAGGAAAGGGTTAAAAACTGTCCTGGGAGGGACTGAACATGCTCAGTCTCACAGACATTTTATGAGATTGGCAAATACTCATGCAGCCCCTCTCCGAACTAATGCCCTTTGCCTAAAAAATGAGCATAGCACCCTGATTGTGGGGATTACAATGCACACTAGAAATGCCCCCTTTGCCCTTTTTTTGCGAGCCGGGCCCAGTGCCAAGGAGCCTGGAGAAAGGCAGATTCCCGTGTCCTATCGCAGAGCGTGCTCCCCGCATGTCACCCAGCTTTTTCATCAGCTGAACGGGACTGAAGAACTGGGGCCGTGGGCAGTCCGTGCTGCTGGCACTCTGGAGATGCATTAAGATCATGGCATCAGTGATTAATAGGCTTTTGCTCCTCTGCTGTGCTATATAAAAAGAAGTGAACATAATAAGCAAACACTGTTTTGTTGTTTCGTGATTTACAGCTCTGCTTGTGTGCATCACAGTAGAGCAGAAGTTACAGCTGAAGCAAGGGAAGTTCTTTCAGGTTCTTGAAATAACTGGAGCTGTGTAGTTTGCTTACGATGCGGACAGCGGAAGGTTTGGGGGTTTCTGTAGAGGTTTTGCACCTGTGCAGCTTTAGCATCTATTCTAGGATAGGGAAGAATCATAGAATCATGGAATGCTTTGGGTTGGAAGGGACCTTTAGAGGTCATCCAGCCCAACCCCCTGCAGTGAGCAGGGACAGCTTTAACCAGATCAGGTTGCTCAGAGCCCCGTCCAACCTGACCTTGAATGTTGCCAGGGATGGGGCCTCCACCACCTCTCTGGGCAACCTGTGCCAGTGCTTCACCACCCTCATGGTAAAAAACTTCTTTCTAATGTCTAGTCTAAATCTATTCTTCTTTAGTTTAAATCCATTATTCCTTGTCCTGTCACAACAGGCCTTGCTAAAAAGATTGTCCCCATCTTTCCTGTAGGCCCCCTTTAAGTACTGAAAGGCTGCAATAAGGTCTCCCCGCAGCCTTCTCTTCTCCAGGCTGAACAACCCCAACTCTCTCAGCCTGGCCTCGTAGGAGAGGTGCTCCAGCCCTCGGATCATTTTGGTGGCCCTCCTCTGGACCCGCTCCAGCAGGTCCATGTCCTTCTTGTGCTGAGGGCCCCAGAGCTGGACGCAGTGCTCCAGGTGGGGTCTCACCAGAGCAGAGCAGAGGGGCAGAATCACCTCCCTCGACCTGCTGGCCACGCTGCTTTTGATGCAGCCCAGGATACGGTTGGCTTTCTGGGCTGCAAGCACGCATTGCCAGCTCATGTCCAGCTTTTCATCCACCAAGAGTTCACTTAGATTTAGGAGTAGAAAGGGGAGATGAAAAATGACTGAATAGATGATGAACAGAGCTATGAAATCAAGTTCCCGTGATTTGATAGATCACTATTTGTTCCTGGAGCTATGGTAACTGATAGCGTGCGGTCTCTGAACCAATCTGCTTGCAAAATAAAGTATGTAAGCTAGCCTATATATTTTCATAAGGGTGCAAATTAGGAACATGCATGTGGCTCATTACCATGGCATGTGGCTCAGATGGCCGTGGTAATCACTGAACTATGGCAACTCAGTCAACTTCTACCCATGGCAGCAGGGAAATTAGAGATCAATGTTTTGCTTCTGCAAATTTGTATTTTTGTTTCTCTACCTCCAGCTAGGACCTTGCCCTTAGGCCGTCCGTATATGTCAGAGATGGAGAGGAGGGAATGGAAAGCAGCATTCTTAACTCTCTGCTGAGGAGATGGGAATTAAGGGGAAACCTCAGGCTGTCAAAGCGCAAGAAGACAAGATTAAGGATGGCTATACTACAGCAAGTGTTCTGTTATACATTGGGGTAAATGCACAGAAACAGATATTTTGATCATAATGCAAAAGCCTTGGTACATGAGAAAGGTGGGCATTTACGGTAACCTTCCATTCACATAGTACAGATAAGATGAATGTGTCCTTTTCCTTTCTGTTACTGGCAAATTAATCCAATGTCTGAATGTCTCAAACTATTTACAGTCTGCCTGGGATGGGGGTTTCTTGCAGATAGCAACATCATCACCCGCATGCAGCTGCTGACCCAGATTTGCCAAGTCTTGCTTGCTGAGGAAGAAACTCTTACTTTTGGGGTGTTGTGGTTTAACCCCAGTCAGCAACTAAGCACCACACAGCTGCTCGCTCATCTTCCTACCCACGGTGGGGGAAAGAATCAGAAAAAAAAAGTGAAACCCATGGGTTGAGGTAAAGGCAGTTTAATAGGACAGCAGAGGAAGAGAAAATAGTAATAATAACAATGATAAAAGAATATACAAAGCAAGTGATGCACAATGCAATTGCTCACCACCCGCTGACTGATACCCAGCCAGTTCCCGAGCAGCAATCGCTGCCCCCCCGCCAACACTCCCCAGCTTATATACTGAGCATGACGTCATATGGTATGGAATAGCCCTTTGGCCAGTTTGGATCAACTCTTCTGGCTGTGCCCCCTCCCAGCTTCTTGTGCACCTGGCAGAGCATGGGAAGCTGAAAAGTCCTTGACTAGCATAAGCAGTACTCAGCAACAACTAAAACATCAGTGTGTTATCAGTATTATTCTCAAACTAAATCCAAACCACAGCACTATGCCAGCTACTAGGAAGAAAATTAACTCTATCCCAGCCAAAACCAGGACATGGGGCCAGAGAAGCTGCTTGTGTTTACTCTGGTCACTGAGCTGGGCAAGACACTTTCTGATGGGCAGAATATGCAGAGATATGAGCTCAGGCCTGAGGGGAAGGAAGGGTCTGGGGAAAGGGGTGACCATTAACCAGAATGTGTGTGACTGTTGCCAAAGCAGCCAGGTGCAAGGGCAAGTCAGGCAGCACCTCCCCTTCCCCTCGCAGTCCCGTGCCTCAGTTTCTCACCGTCACTTTACTCAGCCTGCTTGCTCCTGTCGCCTGCTCCCTGTGTCGGCTGGTGGCCTGACCCGTCTGCCATCTCTGCCACCATGGCCGGGAAAGCAAGGTGAAGCAAACGGAGAGGGTTGGAGGGGAGCAGAGAAACTCCTGAAATGGCCCAAGAGAGGCCAGGGTGCCCAACGCCGGGCTCACCCGAGCGCAGGCACGTACCGCAGTAACCTAAGCCAGGCTCCCCAGCCTCCAGCTTGGTTCTCCTTTCACACACAAGCCTAACACTTGCTCTCCTGGCGAAACGGCGCGAGGGGAGTATTTCTGAAACGGCAGGCTGAGATTTTAACACGTCGCCACGAAGGCTGTGCCGGCAGACCCTTCACACCGCTCGGGGTGCGAGCCTTGCCCGGGGTGCGAGGCTGAGGGTGCAGGGGGCCCCACGCTGCCTTCCCCGGTGCCGGGCTCACGCCGCGGGGCTGCAACACCCCGGGAGCAGCCTGCCTTGCCGTGCCTGCCCGACCGCGGCCCTTCGGCCCCTCTCTCGAGCGAAGCCGCTAGTAATTTTAGAAGAGCTGTTTGCACCACCTGCAAGAAAAAAAATCAGTAAGCACATCAGTAAGAGCATCAGTAGGAATAAAGGTAACGAGGAGCAAGCCCTACGCCGCAACGTTAGGTGTGGGCAGGGCGTGAGGCGCACGAAAAGCCTCCGCTCGCCGCGGGGCTCAGCCTCGAGGGCCAGCCGCCGGGCAAGCTTTGGCTTTGCCAAGTTTAGGGCGGGAGAGGCGTAGGAGGCTTTTCCGAGCTGGTGCCGGCGGTGGGGCTTCTCGCTTCTCTCCCGCGGGTTCCCCCATGCCCTCCTCTCCCCCGCCGCGGCGTGGGCGGCCCGGCAGTGCCCGCGGGGGCAGCCGCCGTGTTTGCGTTTGTCCCGGCCGGTCACATGGAGGCGGGCTCCCAGCGCCCCCGCACTCCCGGGATGCCCGGAGCGGGGAGCGGGGAGCCGCCAGCCGCGCCGCTCGCCCCCGGGGGCCGCCCCGGACCCTCGCCCCGCCGCGGTCCCGGCCGGGCAGCCCCTTCCTCGGCGGGGGTTGCCTCCCTGCCGGCCCGGTAAGGCGGGCGGGGGGCGGCGAGGGGCCGGCCGTCTGCCGCCTCGGCGGGGCATCCCCGCCCGCCTGGGGAGCGGCGGCGGGGCGGGGGCGGTGGGGGCGAGGCCGGCGCTCACTCCTCTCTTCTCCTCTCTCCCCTCCCTCTCGATCCCCCCCGCCGCCGACCTTCGCCGCTGACCCGCTGCGGGACCGCGTCCGGCCCGGCCCGTCCCTTCAGAAGCGGCGAGGGAGCCCCGGCCATGGAGACCCTCCTGCGCCCCGGGGCCAGCAAGCCTCCCAGCGGGTAAGCCCCCCGCCGCGACCCGGCCGCCGCGCCGCCGCTCGCCCCCGCGGGCAGGAGCGGCTCCGGGCAGCGGCAGCAGCCGCGCCGGCCGCCGGGCCTCGCCGCCTTCCCTCCCTCCTCCCTCCGTGTCCCGGGGCGGCCGAGGCCGGAGCCGGGGCGCAGGTGCCGGCGCCCCGCCGCGCTGGGCGCGGCCCGCCCCGGGGGCGCAGGGGTGGCGGCGGGCGGGGGAGAGCGACCGTCCGCCATTCCCCTTCGGCAGGGGCGCCCCGGCCCTGCTGCCGTCGCCGCCCCTCCGTCGGCAGGACCGGGGCGCCTGGGGAGCGGGGTCGGCTCTGGGGGGGTTCTTTCTCGCAGGGGGTTGTCCGGGCGGGCCTGCGGGGCGGCAGGCGGCCGTCGCTCCCGCCGCGGTTTGGGGCCGGGGCGCTGGGCGAGGAGGAGCGGCCGCGGCGGGGGCAGCCGGGGCGCTGCGGGCCCGGGGCGGGCCCGGGGGAGCGGCGGCCGCGGGCGGCGGCTCTCGCCTGCCCGCCCGGCTGCGGCTGCGGCTGCGGCTGTGCCGGCCCGCGGCTGCCCAGAGCCTCCGAGGGCTTCTTGAGGCGTCCGAGCCGCGGCGGAGGAAGGAAGGACGCTGCCGAGCTGGCACTAAAAATGCCCCAAATGGCCGGAGGTCGGTGGGCGACCGCGGTGCCGGCCGCGGCTCCCAGTTCCTCCAGGCTTTTGGTGACGGGCGCCGCGCTCGCCGTCGTAATGCTAAATAGCAGCCGGCCCCGGTGGGAACCACAGGTGGGTTTGGGGTTTTTAAAGGGAAGAAACAAATACAGACTATGCCAGCAGTGAATTGAACAAATCAACAGACTAATAGTAACTTACTAATAGGAACTAACTTACTAATAGTCTGTTAATTAAGCAACGAGAGCGGCAGCAAGACGAAGTCCTGAGCGATCTCTTTGGTCGGAGCAGAAGCCTGGCAAGTTTTAAGAGCTGAGCTGTCTGCCCGCTGCAATTTACTGCTCTACTTCACACGGACTGCGCCGGCTGAAAGAGACTGCGACTGCTTTAGCAGCTTCTTTGGTTATAGTTCTAACGTTGGTGACATGAATTAATTTTCGGATAGACGGAAGACAGCTTTAAAGTACATGCTAGTGGGCTCCAGTAGTTTTCTGAGGTTTGATTTCCTGAGTTTCTGTGTTTGATAGGAAGCCTTGTAGTGCCCAACTCAGAAAGCAGAACAGGGAGCGATGGGTGAAGAGGAGATGCCCTTACTAGTGCTGTACTGATGAAACCGTAGGTGTGCGGTGTTTTCTTTGACTTGCAGAGCATGACATAGCGTGCTGTGCTTTTTGTAAATAAAACGCTTAATTCCTGTTAAAGGTGAGCCTGTTTGATCGTGACCTTTTAAGCCAACCTATGAAAAGCAGTGGCTATAATGTACCTCTCCTCTCTGTGTTCAGCTGATAAAATAGCATAGCTGCTTTCTAAAATCCTGATGAAGAGGAGACCTAGGATGCCAATTTACACATGTGCTTTGAAGAGTAACCAGCATTTCTCAGATGCAGTGCTGATGAAAAATTCGTCTCGATTGCTGAGTATCCAAAGATTCATTAAAGAGTTTGAGTTTGAGATGAGAAAGCGTGTCGTTAGTGCATCTCGGAGATGAGCACTGGCGTCTGAGGGCATTTCTGAACAAACCTCCTGAATCCTACCTAGCCGGTTTCGTCTGTGGAAACCTGTCCGTAGCCAGACTCGGTTATCACGTGTATGAACCAAAATGACAGTAACAGCATTAACTTCAGTCGGATCGCTCCTGACATAGCTCAGGGAGGCAAATCCAGTCGTAAGGTGAAGATGCACTTGGGATTTTGTATGGTGAAGCGTGCGGGTGCCAATGCGCTCCTGCGGAAGCTGATGGCATCGCTGTCGCGCCCACCGACGGGGACTGCCTGTCTGTTTTATCTGAGCTGATTTCACCCTTGAAATACTGCTTGTTGCCTTTTCTTGCAAGTCAGGGGTTCCCAGCCTGGATGGGCCCATGCTGTCAGCAGTGGGTTTCACCAAACAGTGCGTAATTCCCTGAGTTGCGAACATCCGTACTGGCATCCGATGGATGTTTGGTCCCTAATCAGGTTTTACTCGTTCAGTGAGGAAATCTGCTAGGGCCAGGAAGAAAGGGCAGCTTCGTCTGTCCTTGCTGGTTCCCGTATGAATCTGGACATTGGCTGTATCTGTGCAGCGTGCCTGGGGAACGCTGGCTTTTAAGGCCACTGTGACAGAAATACCTTCCTTTCATGGCAGAAGAAATGCTATACATGTTTCCAGCTTATTGACTGGGTTAGCTTGCAGTTACGAAAGGGAGGTTAAAATGACCGCAACTTCACAATTTTTAACAAAATTTAGGCAGAGCTGTTTTGTCTCTGTGTAAATCATTAACAGCAATGTTACGAGTTTCCCTTGTTAAACAGCGAACAAATTTAATGTATTATTTGGTACAGGGCAGAGCAGCTCTGCTGTGTGCTTTGCACGGATAAATTGACTACCTGTGTGTCATGGCACAGCTGCTTGAGAATTGCACATTTAAAAGCAGGATACTGTTTTGTTTGTTTGTTTGTTTTAAATGGCAAAGGAAAAATGCAGTTTGTGCTGGTGTTGCAGGGTTTTTTCCCATTCCTCAGTTTCGAAAATAGTTGTAGACTTCGGTACCAAGAATTTTATTATTGCTAATTGGTAGGCATGAGTTTTGTAAAGCTTTACCAAGTCCATAATGCTTTATTTAATTAACATTTATTTTAGCTTATGAAGGTGAATTTAAGACAAGCAGTAGCAGAAGTTAGGATTTATTCTCCTGTGATCATGCAACAGGTGCTAGAAGAGAGAAATACACTTGTTTAAAACCTACTGCCTTGGTGGCTGCATCTGCCCTTACTTCATTAGGGAGAGCAGAGATAGGCACCTGTGGGTGTCTTGGTTGGTGACTTTTTTGACCATAATGTGGCATAATTGACCTGCACTGGTCACAAGTGGCATAGAGGTCTCAAGCCTAAAATCAGGACTTACAGGATGAATTCTGTTCTGCTCTGTTAGGAGCCTCACAAAGTGCAGAGCATCTTCCCCTGTTGCTGAAAGCATCTCCATCTCCCAGGGAAACCAGTGGTTTGTGAGTCCTTCTCCATGCCTCTACATCTGAGCACAGAAAAGCCTCCTCTGGAGCCTTCACCAAATGTGGGGAAAGCGTCTGTGTTAAACAAGATGTACGAGTGCTTTCTTTAAGTAGGACCTTTATTTTCTGTGGTTCAGCTTCCTTCCCTATCTCACAGGGCCTTATAGTACTAACAAATACAGGCCCACACGAGCACACCTACTTTGGAGGGACTTACATGCTGGATTGAAGTGACCCTGGAAGTCAGATAAAGGCTGCGAAATGTCAGTAACGTTTACATGCAGAACCTGGAAAAGCAAACCCCCGGGTACAGAGCAAGTCACGCATCTCAACTTGTTGAAACCTTTTCCAATTATTTTATGCCTACTCCACATAGTTAAGCGGGTTACTTTGTGAAAATGCACATCCAGCTTTAAAAAAAAAAAAAAAAAAGTTGTTGTTATGCTTACGTTTAGTGTATTATTTGTAAACCTTGTCTCAAAAAGCCTGGAGGGAACTGTTGTCTGCAGAACGTTTATGTGAATGTCTGCATAACACTGCTTACACTGTACTCTTATCTCACCTTCAGATGTTACGAGACTTAGGGTATATGGAAAAAGCGATGTAAGTAGTCTGTAAATCAAAATTGGAAAACTGGGCAATTTGTATGTATTTCCTCTGTTTTGCATTTGTATGAAATTTCAGTGTAATGTGCAGAGTACTGGATGGCAAAGGATGATGACTGCAATTCGAAATGTGGATTTGTAGTGTGGTACCTGAAGGTTGTTGCCGTTGCCAGTTGCAAGACTGACACTTGTGCTTTTGGCATTATCCTTCATGTTGTGTCCCCGTTTGTACGGGCACCGCATCTGCAGAATTCAGGCAGTGCTTCTTATGTGCACACCTGAGGCAAGGAATTTCTCTGTAATATGTTTTTCTAGCACTGCAGGGGCAGCATTAGCCCTATCCTCCTCTCACAAGTTGTTTGGGTCCAAAGTATTTCTTTTTGTGCCAGTGGAGATAGGTCACGTTAAATAAAATTCAGGTAACGGTGACAGAAGAATTGTGCTTGCTATTGCATAAAACGAAACAAGGCAATTTTTACTGTGTTTTGCACCTCTATACGAAAATAACTGTTGACCTGATACACTGGAAGACATCTGTGTTTTCAGTCATGACTAATATCTCAGGATTGCTGAAGATAAGCAAGCTAATTGTAAGAATAAGCTAAATGGTGAGATAAACACAATGCAATCCAGTCCTGACAGCTGTTCTTTCTGAACTCCAGTTTCCCACTTCTCCTGTCTTACTTTTTCCCTTTTTTTTCTTTTTCCTTTCTTTCAGAAATCAGTTAGTCTTGTACCAGAGTAGAGGATGAAATAGATGGCTTCTTAAAGTATCCTCCATTTCTGGGCTGTCTAGAATACTCAGGATTTGGTTTCACTCTCCCAGTCTCCCCATCGTCTCATTATTTTCTTTCCCATGGATATCTTTTGTATTTTTTCATCTTGCTCTTCTATGCCGCTCCTGCCGCTGTTAGATGAAATTGAACCTTCTCTTTCCTACTGTCGCCTGTCTCATTTGTTCTTCATGTCTTGCCCTTGTAATTCCACCTTGATTTTTCTGCAGGTTTTGCTCCTATAAGTTTACATCTTAGTCCAATTGCTTGTCTTTATGAAAGCACTTTACTGCTTAGCAGGAAGTGGTGCTACATTTTGATGGGACAGATTTTGCTTGTCGTCCCATCAGGGCAAGCCGCACCAATTTCAGGATGCTGCACTAAAGAAAGGTGGGGACAGGGGGCATTAATTACAATTTAGTGCACTCTCATGGGTGCACTTTCAGATGATGCTGACCATTAAGGAAAAACAGCTTCTTAAATATTTATTTTGAAGTCAGTTCAGTAAATATGTGACTGCTTTGTTTGTAGTTGATCTTGCTAGAGAAGTGGTATATTGCTTTTTGCTGGGTAATTCAGATCACAGTGCATGATTATGGCCAGAATGAAGGGAATTTTTTTTTGCCTTCAAAGGAATGAGGATTTTCTTGAATGCGTGTACGTATTCTTAAACATCTATGGTGTTACAAACATTTAAGACTTCTGTGCTCACAGACTTCAATTATCTTACAAGCATTTATGAAGGCTTCTTAACGTTATTTTGGGTTAAAGAAATACACGTAGGAGACTCCATTTTATTCACATAGCCAAAAGTGTGAACACATTTATATGACCTCCTCTGAAAGCAGCCAGGAGGCCTGTGGCAGAGTTAGGGAAGTACCTCACTTCTCCTGAATCGCAATTCAGTGCCCCAACAAGTATTCCTCTGTGTCTGGCCTTTAGCTACTACTCTGTTAGCATCAGCAAACACTTGATTTTCTGGCAGCGACTGTATTCTGTATACTGCAGCTTTTTGTGTTGCCCTGGCATTGTGACTTCCATGAAAATTGACAGCTTTCACACTTTAATGCTGCTTCTAAGAGATTGAGGGGTCTTTAGATATTTATTTTTCTGTAGTGGCTTAAGCCAGCTCCTGCATTAGAGTTTGGGAATGGGAAGAGACTTAAAATCTGTGTTTTCAGCTAAAATTGTGATTTCAGGATCTTTTAAAAGTAGCTGCATTTCCAGCTAATGGAAATTACAACCTTTATTAACATATTAATCCTTTTTATGTATAGAGGGTTTCCAGAGCTGTTTAGTTGCCCAGTGAGCCAGGCTGCTTATCATTAAATAAGTGATGCTGGGAATAGTATATTGTTGTCATAGTTTCAGCATGAGAGTGTCAGCAGTGAGCCAGGGACTTCACCCATGCCAAGGAGTGAGTCACAGAGATGGCGTGGCAGGGCCGCGCTGCGATGGCACTGATGCACAGCATCTCGTACCCGCTTTTAGTCCCCGTGCACCAGAAACGATGTCTTTTCACATTCATTATTCCCCCAGCTAACGAGCTGCCTAAGATGCTGTGCATTTGTGCAGAGCAGTCGTCATAATCAGAAGTGGGGGGAAAAAATGGATCAAGAATGTTTTTTCTATTTATGTTCCGTTGTTCTCGCTATAGCTTCCAGGTTAAGAGTATCTACAGGATAAAAAAAATTACTTTTTATTGCTGACCCTGTAAATTCAACCTGATATTTGCGTGCTAAGCTGTGCTTGACGTTTTCCTTGCAATGTGTTGTATGGAAGAGAGTTGGCAGTCTCCTCTGACAGTTTCAGTGACAAAATGTGAGTTATAAAGCTTTCTCTGGTAGTCAAAAAATAGTACAACACTGGCATACTTTGTTTTGTTTTGTTTTTAAGGTGGTGAGCATCATTAAAGCAGGTAGGAAAGGCGCAGATGAAGCGAGAACTTGGTGTAGGCTGGGCCTGAGGTACTTGCAGAGGTGCAGCAGACAGATTGCATTTTCGGGTTCAGTTCTGCATTCTCCAGTTTCTTAGTTTTAATAAAGGAGATTGACCTGTGCATAAGTTATAAAAGTTGGTCTGTGAGCTGCTCTGCCTCTCTCTCCCTGTTACTGTGGTGTGTGCAAAGAAGAATGGCTCAGGAAGGTGTCACCGAGAGTCCCTCATGTAAGTCATCAGCAGCCAGATAATTATGGAACTTGCTTACAGAAAACCCACATTCAGGGACCTGCTTGGCACAGGAAGGGCTGAGGATTCACCCTGCAGTAGCTTTTGCTACACCGAATTGCCAGAACCACCCGGCAGCCTGGAGTCCTCCCTTTTGCTTCGAGCAAGAAGCCAAATGAACACAAGCCTCACTGTTCCTAAAGCTGTTGTGTTGCAGTCAATGTTTCCATAGCAAGCTCTAGCAATGACCCAAAGGCTAGAAGAAAATACGATCTTTCTGAGCCATGCTGGTTTTGTGGTGCTAACAGTGAAAACTTGCTTTACTCAATAAAATAAAGAGATAAGACACAAAGTCACACCACTGGCATGGAGCTTGAGGCAGAAAATTACATTTTATGTTATCAGCGTTCTAAATATAGCCGTATTGTGAAGTTCAACAGCAAGTACCAATCCAGAAGTACTTAATCAGATAAGTGTTGCTTTATGTTTTCAGCAAGGGTGACTAACAAGCAGTCCGATTCTGTTTGCCCTACCTGTTTGCCTTTACTGTGTGTTGGGTTTTATTTATATTAATGCGTGCTGATCTGATCAGCTGTTACTGATATGTTATTGTGAAGTTGAGCCAGAAGGGTAGAGCTCTGTTGTTTTTTTTGGTAATCGAGGGTTAATGACTTTTTTTTCCTTCTTTTTTGAAGACCACACAAATACATAGGGATTTAAGACAGGTAGCATTGATGGTTGATGAGATGCTTTCTGAAATTCCAAATGTTGTTTTAATAAATATGCTACTGCATTCACAGTAAGATGATATAAAACCTCTTCATGTTACTGCTTTTTTGTTAATAATTTTTCGACGGTTTAGTGAGACTTATAGAACAACAAAATTCAAGGGCCTGAGTATGCATGCACCGTTGATGATCAGCTGCCGCCTTCTGCCAGGTCTGACGGTCGTTCCTGTTAGTCAGCAGGTCCCCTTTCCTCCGCAAAGGTAGTTCGTTTTCTTGGGGTGAGACTGCTGGATTTCTCCTTGGTACTTGCGTTAGGTGGTGTCAGGAGATGGTGTGATGGTGACGGGAGAAGGAGTTTGTCCTCCGGGGCTGCACGAAGGTCCTCGTGTTGCAGTGTACGTAAGATCCACCAGATGCAGAACAAGCTCTGTCAAAGCCAACTTCTCCAGGGACATAGGAGGAAAGCTGCAAGATTATCTAGATGACTTTTGTTTTAAAAGATCTTCTCTTCCCGCCCCACACATCCCACAGTAGGCATTCTCCTGTGCTCGCCCTGGAGGTCTGTTGGGAGCCATGGCAGTGGCTTTCTAATGTAACAGAAAATAAAGTAGTAAATTCTGTTCAAGACTCTCTAAAATACTAGTATCTCTTTTATTTCTCTTGTGTAGAGTTATTTTAGGGTATAATAAGCATTTTTTTTTTCGTTCTTTAGCAGGTTCCAGAAAGGTAATAAAAGCTGCAAGTTATTTTATAATAAAACATATTGTTTCTTTTTTTTTTCCTTACTTCTGTGCTTAGACGGCTTTTCTTTCTGCATTTTTCTTTCTTGTTTGAGGTGAGTATCTTGCATATGCAGCAAAAAATAACCACCTCGGTAAATACATCGAGGATGGCATGTTTGATCTTACTGTGCATGGGACATGTATTTTCCCTTTTGGTTTTGTCTGAGAGTGCCACGAGGGGAGTCTCCAAAATCAAGAAATAGTTTCAGCCAAATTGGAAGAAAAAACTGTTTTCTGTGCTTTTCTTCTATCTCTCCGCTTGTTGCTTTATTTCTGAACGGCACAGCAGTGGTTCTGGGTGTTGATGAGGGAATATCTTGGTGTGACTCCAGATTCCTTCTTTTTTTCTCTCCCCCCCCCCCTTTTTTTTTTTTTGAGTAACTTCTCATGGTACTTGGTACCGAGCCTACACTTTCATGGATGCCAAATAAATTACTCCCGGTTTCCCTGGGGGTACAGCTCGTGTTTCAGTGTCAGCACAGCTTTCTCTGCTCTGACGGGGCTCCTGGTGTTGCTCACAGTTGCTGCTGAGGAATGCTCTGATCAGTCCCTGCTAGGACAGGGCTTTCCCTTTGGGAAGGGAGACCAGCTTTTGGCTTCTGCCGTGATAAAAATCTTGGTACTGTGACACCGTCAGGTGCTCCTAAGACTGACTCTACCAATTCATTAAATACAGCTACAAATAGGTCAGATCATGTTGCTAAACTGCCGGTGTTGTAATTAACGCAATTATTTGTTTTGCTGCTTTTAATTACCTGGGTTTCTCTGCGTGTGCTGAACTGGAGAGTCACTTGGTCATCTCATAGCAACACAGAGCTGCATCGCATACTAAAATGATGTTACGATGTCAGGTGTGCATAACCTTGTGCTTTTTGAGACACGCAGTCTTTTTACTGTCTTGTTTTATGTCTTCTTAAGGTCTGTTGTGCAGCTTCATTCCCTGGGTAGTGCCTTGTCCGGAGGGAGACGAACTGGGACTGGTTTCTGTCCTTAGTGGCTCCCGAACCCTTCCTGTACCCAGGGAAGCTGCGGATCCTTCCGCGCGGGCCGTGTGTCGTAGTGGACTTGCCTGAGGTCAGCCTGGCACGGGGATGCTGGGGAGAAACCAGAGTGTGCCAGGACATCATCCTCAAACGCCATCAGGGCTTTTATAAACCAGAAGATATTTTTTGGTCCCGTGCTTACATTAGTAAGTCGAGGACTGCTATCTTCAGATCAAGTTTGTTATTCCTGAATATAATGTGTTAATGCAAAATTACTTTCTTCTTATCAAACCTCAATTTTCTGTTGTGAGACAAACAGAGGTGTATCCATGTGTGATGGATAGGGAGTCCAGGATCAAACTTAAAAACAGCAAGAAAAAAAGACAATAGCTACACCTCACCTTTTATGTGGGTAATTACAGAACAGTATTTCATCTTAAATTTAGAGAATTGTGAATTTCACAAATTGCCGTGTATTTAGGAGGAGCATAAAAAGTTATACAGCAGTTTTAAGTAATAAATTTAGTTGGCTTATTTTGTCCCTTCATTTCAAGTCTTGTAGATTGTACCACCTTCATAAAACTATCTAGAAAGACTATCCAAGCATAGTCCTAGAACTATACGGTGATGATTAAACCATTTAATGAGAAAATTAAAGTTGCTTTTCTTCTTAACTTTTAAGCAAATAGTGTTAACTAAACCCTTCTTCCAACCGTTGCATGGATTTGTAAGAAGCAAGAGAATACCTTCCTGAAAGAGCAATTAGTTATTCTACAACTAGTATTTACCCAGTTTTCAACCTCACAGGTATCAGGAAAAATTAATCTTCTAAGGAAAAATGATTATACTTCAGGTAAAGAAGAATTCTTTCTGAAGAAGAAAAACTGTACATTTTGGAAATAATTGAATATCAGTGGATGAATGCTGTTACTTTATTTCTTTGCTTTTAGTAGTTCTATTTTGCAGTTAATAAACGGTGTCTCAGTGGGTTTTAGCACTTGATGCCGGGATCAAAATACAGGGTCTTCCCCCCTCACCACAGCTATATTGTTTCTTTGCCTTTTTTTTTTAAGGTCTGTTTTCCTCCAGCCTCATATAAGGCAAACCAGGGATTTTGTTTTTTCTTAGAAGCATCCTCCCCAACCCCCCTTTTCTTTTTTTTTTTTTTTTTTTTTTTTTTGTAAAGGCTGTTAGTGTAGTATTGTACAAAATGACTAGCAGGGGCTGGGCGGACTCAGAGCCTATCTATTCCCATGGTTTGTTGGCCTCTTTTGGGACAGAGACAGAGAGTCTGCTTGCACTTGCCAGAGAATGAAATGCAGCAAAAGCAGTGGTTAATTGTTTAATGCAATATTGGAACTGGGGCTTTGGTCAGCTGCTCTGAAGCCGTTGGAATTTATAAGACCTGTTTAGCACAGAGGAGAGCAGGGCATAGCTATGTTCCCGTTGCCTTAATACTCAGCTTTATTGCCGAAGGGCCTGTGGAGTCTGGTTTTGCTCTGCTTCACTCGCCAGGCTGCAACTCCCAAGCAGCTCTGCTGAAATCTCTGGGTCTGCTCCTGCATCGCACAGGTGGGAGAGGGACCGGCGTGGGCTTTACTTGGGCAGATCGGTGAAAGAATTGCGGGTGCACACTGCTCTTGTCTCTTTACTGGAGTTCTGGTTTATATTTTACGTTGAAATAACAAAATTTAGGTATCTCATTTCTAGAGGGGGGGTGAGTTTGTGTGTGTAGGTAAAGATAGGTGAGTTCAGTGCCTGTATTCCCCTGTATTCTCCAGCCGTGGTTGCTTTTCTTTATTTACATGATGGTAAACTTCAAAGTGCCATCTTTCCACTAGTATTTTACAGCTAAAGACCTCTTGAACACTAAGAAGATATTGTTCATACTGGTTAAGGATAAAGAGGTCACTTGTTTCTGTTCTCACTTGGTTTTTTTTGCAAGACCAGATAGTGCTAATATTTTTTTTGAAAAGCCCACAACTTGTCATGCCATTATGCCAGCCTTATTTAAGAATACTGCTCATCTGTGTAACTCTTTATTGTTATTGTGTATTCTCAAATTAGCCATAGATATTTTGGAATGAAATCTCTTTGCATTCAAGTGGTTAAATACCATACTTTCTCCTATTAAAAATGAGATCCAGGTCTACTGGAAAATATTTTATGAATATAAAACTGCCTGAAGTATAAAACCTGTTTATACAGGTACCATGGGTTTCTTGCCATGAAAAGCACCGTAAATTCCCCGTGCTGCTTCATTTTCATAAGGAGTTACTTGGAAAGAAATACTGCTTGCGGTGCATTGCCAATTATTTATATACTAATTTGCTACCTGAGAATAATTTCAGATTTTTAAATTCAGTTTAGTATTGGAGTGATGGGGGGGGGAGGGGGGAGGTCTTAAACTACTTAATATTTTACAGTTTAGCTTAAATTTACCTAGAAAGAAACTGGCAGCGCTGAATTTTTTTTTCGGGGGGAGGGGAGAGGGTTAACTTTTTAAAAAAAGTGGTGTATGTATGAACAGTTTTCAGTCATTATTTTTTAATGTAAATTCCCACTTCCCTGTGTTGTTAGGAGACAAACAACTCTGTGCTGTGTATAAAATATTAAGCTGTCTTCACCTAAGTAGTCTCTGCATGCAGAATTTAGGTGCCAGATTTGAATAGGAGGCCACGTATAGTGCCTGGGGGCAGAGCTCTGTTCTGCCATCGTTAGAGGGGACCTGCACGTCAGCCTGTGGTGGAGATCAACCCTCCAAGTGAATGACCCAAATAGTTGAAAAGGGGAAATACGTTCTCTTTCTTCTCTTTTATAGGTTATCTTTTGTACTTCAGCCTTTTGATTAATCTCAGAGAAATAATCTATCCTATGCTGTTTCTTTTTTCCCCGAGCAGATGGTAACGAATGTGTCATTAGCATGGAGACTGAATTTTCCTTCCCGGCTTGGCCAGGAAGAGGTAGGCAGAATTACTTGGGAAAACCTAATGTGGAAGCTCAGATTGCAAAGAAACCCCTCATGCCCTGTTTAGCACCTGGCTATACCTGTGCAACAGTATTCAAGTATTTATAAATCTTTCATAAGCATGTTTATTTGAAGACAAAACCCCAAATCAGCAACAGGGGGTTTTCCTGCATTAAATTGCTTTCACCAAGCATTATTTACGATTAAAACCTTAAAACTCCCTAGAGAGACTTTTCTCAATTTTCTATGCAGCTTTTTCCTTTTACCGAGGATGCTGGCACCATGTATAGAAAGAAAAACAGTTTAAGTTCAGTGGTATTCAATTGTACTATAGTGATGCAGTTAAGAGAGTAAAAATAGTATTGTCTTACTTCCAGCAACCAGATGAACAGTCTTATAAAACTCAGGGGAACTGAGTGAATTGGAGACTTTGTGTTCTGTTTGTGCCTTCAGAAGTGCCTGAGATTTGTTCCATAGCGCTTATCACAGAAAACATCTCAGTTCTTCAGAATTAAGTTATATAGGCCTAGAGAGGTCCACACAGGAGCTGTTTTGGAGGCTGCTTTGCGTGATGTTGGTGAGTAGTATATGTGTAACTGCTTGGGAGTGGTGCGAGGGAGCCTTAGGGTATAGCTGCTTCATGCACAGCTTTTCTCCTTGCATACGGGTAGTCTCAGTAGCAAGCCTTTGTACCAACGGGTAGCACAAGGGAGAATGTGTGCGTGGCACTGATCTATGTTACTGCTTGTAGAAAGAAATAGCTTTTTTCTTTGATCCTACTGGTTTGGTTGGTGCTCTCGGCATTTAAAAGAAAATGTGTGACTATTTTCGGATTCCTTGAAAATTGCAGCCTATCTCTGAATTAATGTGTTCGTATTTCACACAAAGTTGCAGATGGAAGATTAAAAGCTGTGCTTTGGGCAATGTGTGTTGAGTAATATTGGAAATAAATGCTACCGTATGGGACCTTGCTTCTGGAGCCAGCGTGTCCACTGTGTCGTACAGCTGTGCCGTTCCGTCCAGAATTGTTCTGAGATCTATTTACATCGAGCAAATGTTGAAGTCATGGATGGATTTATGAGGGTAATGATCTGACAGACCATGCAAGCTTATAGATTATAACATTTTCTGTATGCAGGGAAACTAAGTGTTCCCCGATGAAACTCCCCTTATTTAGGGGGGTGGTACTGTGAGTTGAAACAAAATTCGGGAGGTGGCTTGTGTTCCTCAAAATGCATGTGGAAGATGAGGAGTGAGGGATATCCGTTTTTATTGCTGCACAGTAGGTTGCAGCCGTGTTGACAGCTGATGCGGACTCAAAATTGCCTGAAATTCTGTATTAGCTTGTATCACTTGGTGCTTATAAGACACGGTCACTGTGTTTCTGTGGTTTGGCAATGGTGCCTGCAGATTTCACAAGTGGCGGAGTTCAGGTCTTCATGGTTTTTATTAAAATTGTCTGAAAGTACATGTATGTCCCTGGGAGTTCAGAGTAAATAGAGCTCACTTGGAGAAAACACTTGGAAAAAATGAAACTTTCCCTTAATAGTGAAATTTATTCCTCCTGGCCTTTTTTTTTAATCCTCTCTTGCAAGTTTCTAATTTTGTGGCATGACAGAAGAGGAGAATCACATACTTGAATTTGTATCTGGAGTAAAGTTATCGCTGCTCGGGGGCTGCGTTATAAGAGTGTTGGAAGGAGCTCCCTCTGCCATGGCTTGCCGCCTGACGGCCATGCTCTGCTCCGTCTCGTGCTCTTTGGTCCTTCCAGGTCTCGTCCGCAAACCTGCCGCTCTTGGCAGAGCTGTGACTCCCCAGGTAAGCTTCAACAATGCTTTGATGCCTCTGATGCTGTCCTTACTGCTGACATCGGCCCAGGAAGTCCCGAACCCAGCAGACCCAAGGAGTGTGTGTAAAGACACAGCTGGGCATATGAGGAAGGAAAGGTTTAGAAGTGCACAGCTGTGTAAATCGCTTTCCTCAAGCCGCTTGTCTGGTTTTTTTTCCCCGATATCTTTCAGTTCCCTCTGCTGTCTTCTCTCAGACTTCCTGTGCTGCGGAAGAAAGAGGGGAAAAATATGTTCACGAAATAACAAGTTAACTTGTCTAGGTATAGTAATAATCATAAAGTTGTACATTGTTAGACGTAAGTTTTACAACCAGCGTGTTAGAAGAAACACTTAAAAACCTTAGATTTAGGCTTATAGGTAGGATTTAGGTAACAGTGGAATTACCTTTTTTTCATCGCTTAGTCTGATTCCAGCTCTTTTCAAGCTTAGACAATATGAGTGTATCTGATACACACCTTTGTAATTACATAAAATTGATAACAAGCCATATGACCTCTGGTTACAGATCTAAATATTGGCATCAATTCATTTATTATGTCTGAGTACGTCTCTGTGCTTAAATCAGTCTGTAATTCATAATGCACCATCTTTATTACAGTTTGCATAAAGAAATGTATTCTAATTGAACAGTAGTTCAATGAACAGTAGTTAAATGAGAATGGAGTAGGTGATAATGCACTTATTTTTTTACAGTGAAAAATATTTTCCTTTTTAAAAGGATTTAATACTTCATTGCATTAAGTTATTTTTGTCACAAAGTGGCTCAATTTGTATGCACGTATTCAGTAAATGGAGTTATATCGGTTTAATACTTCAGTACATTTTTTTTTCAGCTGGTCTCAAAACTTACTAATAATCAAAACAAGTGAATGTTGTGTAACTTTATGATAGTTATATAAGTCATGAAGTTCAGTTTTAGTAATGAAATTAAATGTAATATACAAAGAGCAAGGACCTTTTCATCTATAAAACTGACTTGGTCTTGAGTGAAAGTTCAGAACTTTTCTTCACTGATGGCAGTTTCATTTTCCAGCAAAGCTGAAAGTAATGTTTTAATGTCTGAATCCAGTTCTAAAAAAAATACACTTGTGAAAATACAAGATTTTTCACTTCATACAGCAAAAATATATGGCATCGCTTGCATGTTTTGGTTTCATAGTGAAGAAATTCTATTTTAAATAAACTGCAGCAAGCTGCCTTTTAGAGAAAGGGGAGGGGAAAAGAAAGGATACTTTTTCCCTCCCTAGATTAAGTTGTAATATACAAAACTATTTCCCCTCCTTCAGATCTTTCTTGAAATGACCAAATCAAAAAGACACTTGTTTTGTGAAGCTTGCTTTTGATTAACTTGAGTTTTATTTACCTACTTAATCTGAACCATGCCGCCTCCTTATCGTGTAAAGTCGCTTACTGTTGCTAAATATACCAGTGTATTTTAAAGAAGTAGAGCCGTGCATGAGTACAGCCCATTCAGAGCGGGGTTGTGGGGCAGGGAGGGACCTGCTGGTAACCTGAGAACAAGAGCAGATGCTAAATTAGCAGCTGGATCGTTAGTAACGAGTCCACAAATGTCTGCTGGGAAATGATCTTCTCTGGACGCATGTAGCGTGGGTGTGTGGGTTATTCAGAGTTTCTAGCATCTAGTTGCGCTTTACTCATGACTCAAAAGAAAGCCGCGAGGATCTTTATTTGTGGAGTGACTGGCAACTTGTTTTCATTGAACGTACAGTCTGCATTTATACATTGTTATTATTGTGCGGCATTTTTTATGAAGGCATGAAATTGGTAAATGACTGCAAGTGCAAGGAGATTGCTGGCAGTATTTTACTTACACAGTTCAGTAAAAACCACTAAAAAACCTGTGGAAGAGTAAATAAAATTACAAGAGCACCATTAATAATCCCAGGGGTATGTTCTGTTTTCACCTTTAACATTAATAGGTATCGACCATTGACTGCAGTCAGAAATAGATCAAATTGTGACTGGATGAGACCCTAAATCATGGCTGAGTAATGATGACTAATAAGTGATACATGTGAAGTGGTAGCCAAGCAGGAGAATCTGAAGAAACATACATCAGCGGGGAAAAAATAAGTAAGAGAGCTATCCGAAAAGTGCTATTTATTTGGGAGACTAAAGTTTAATTTGTCTAAGTCTCTTGCTAATACGTGGTTGAAATCTATCCAAATGTTTAGTGTAGCTTGCCGCAGTCTGCTCTTTCATGCCCCCCAACTACAGCACAGCTTTGCCCACTGCAATGCTGTGGACTCGGCTATGATGAAGGGTATCTGTCTGGCTTTACTTCATGTTGAAAACCAATGTATTTCTTTATTCCTTCTGCCAATGATTATGTAAGTGTGTGCATCTACAAGTCACCATTTACCCGCATTGAAGAACATGTCTCTTTTTTTTTTTAGCTTATCCATGTGGTGAAAAAGATTCAGCTTTCTAATATAAACAGGTACAAAAATGATACAGAAAGAAAAATGGTACCTGCATACCATGGCCCTAGTGTACACCAACAGCTTTTGTGGTTTCTTTGTTGATCAGGGAAAAAAGCTTTCTTGTGGAGGGGGAAAAAGCCTTCTAGCTGACTAGCGTGACTATACCAGTGAAAGCCTTGTCATTGGCAGGATTATACTCCACAAAGTGAGATTGTGGTGTTCTGAGACAGTGGCTGTGATTTAAAAACAAAGAAAAAAAAACCCAAAGCAAAACAAGAAGGAACACCAAATGAACCCTCTCCAAACTCATGTCTGGACACCCACGCAACGGTGATTTAGCAAGTGAAGGTGCTGTATCTTGTTCAGCTATACTCCTCTGGTATTTCCACTCTGGTTCCAGGAGCTGACTGAAGGTCAGGTGAAAGTTGAGGCTTTGGGGCTGGCAGCGAGGTTTTTGGTTATCAGGAAAGGCTCTGCAGGTCGTAAAGATGATTCTGACAGGACCACCCCTTCTAGATGCAAATCTCCTGGCTATTTCAGAGAGGGATGCACAAGCTGGATCTGCAGTTCAAGGTTTTCCTATGCAGGAGAGGGTAAAGAAGAAACTTTCAAACAACTGTTTTAATTTGAGAATCCTTTTCTGCTAAACAGCCCAGCAACTAGACTAGATCTTCCCTCCTTTTCCCTGAAGAATTAAGGATCTGTGTGAAAGAGAGGGAACGAGCTGAAGTCAGTGCATTTCTGTGGAAGAAGAGAAGCACAAGGAAAAAAAGCATAACCGGTTTTGGATTGTGTAGTGGCGATTCGTATTAGTCTAAAAATGGAAAAATGTTGAGTTCATATAACTTGTCAGAAAAGGGCAGAGGTACTGCTAGTTTTTTGTGTGTGCATGTGGATACACACACAACACTATCAAGTTTTAATTAACATGTTCATGTCTATGGTAGGATAGTGCGTATGTATGAAGACCATCTAATGTTACTCAGTTCCAAGTACATGCATGGGGGTGATTTTATTTTGGGAGGGGAAAAAAAAAAATTACTCTCTGGTAGCTTTTTTACAGAGCAATTAGGGTGTGATTCTTTAGTTGCTTTTTGGCGAGGAATTGCTTCTCCATCTTTGTACACATCACTGTAATTTAGCGTTAATGGAAAAACAGAGTAGCTTGGTGTTAAATCCTTCCCGACAATACACCCCATTCTAGTGGGGATTCAAAATGTTCTGCTGCGTAGCTGATGTGCTGGATGAGACCGCTGTCTGTTGTTAAGCAGGTGGGATGGAAAAGGGAGAGAGTCAGGCAGTCCTTTGTGATCACCAGGCCAAGAGCAGCTACAAGGTTGGTGCTTGGGATTTGCGGGTTTGTTTTTTCTTTTTTTTTAATGTAATGTAATACTTTTTTAAAAGAAGTGTCTCCCCCATACAGCAGTTTGCCGTCAGCCTCTGTCACTAGCAAAGAAGGTGACGCTAACACTCGGAGAGCGGTCAGGCTGTTTCTGTGTACAGTTGTACAGGTTAGCCAGTTTGCTCTGTATACTGTCATCTTGCAGTACTTTTCTAAATGACAGTTCCATGCAGTTTTCTTATATATACACACTTGCATGCTTTCAGCCAAAACGAAAACTAGCCTTTGCATTACTATCTGCAAAATCATGTAGCTCTTCAAATACTTATTGCTGCATTGATTCGTAGCAGCTGTCTTGTATCTGGCATGTTAGTTTTGAAGCTTTGGGTAATGTCTGGGTTTTTTTGCGTTTCCAGTCTTTAATGTCAGGTCTAAATACGAGAACGCACTGCATGGTCTCTGCACGTGAGACTCTATTGCAGAAATTCATTTGAGTCTGCTCGCTTTCCTGAAGGCAGTACGTCTCCAACGTACCTTAACACTTCTTGAACAACTGTATTTTCTTCATAAACAGGACTAGACATTCAGGACCAGAGAATTCCTATTTGGTCAAATTCTCCACTTTCTAGTGCTTCCTAGTTTCACGTATGATGTGTGATAACAGCATCATGAATGACCTTTAAAACTCCGGATCACCCCCATGTAATTTTGCAGCAGTGTGCTGTCTGTTGCATGTATAGGGAAGAAACCAACAATAAACTTCACTCTCTGCTCCTTTATATCAGTGTAAATCAGGAGTATTTCGGTCTAAACTGGTGATTTGAGAGACAGTAGTCACTGTTTTTTAAGTGATGTGTATCCTTAAAACAGTATTTTAATATAAATTGTAAAGTCATTTTAAAAAGCACTATTAATGCAGAGAAAGTGTTTATAATTTATCATAATTAATGTCTCTGGGCATTGTGGGAGCTAGCCTGGAAGGTCTGGCTCTTCAGTCTGAGGCTTTGGTCTTCAACCCTGAGCTTGGGTTCTGTGCAAGAGCCAGTGAGGTCAGTTAAGGAGTCTGCAGAACAGACCTTTTAAGATCACGTAGGCATGAGCTTAAATAGCACTTGGGATTAAACTGTTTACCCAGGTGTATGCATCCATAATCTGTCAAATTTTATATCCTTTGAAATTATGGTTAAAACAGACTCCTCCTTGGAAGTGCATCCTTGGTTTTGGCTGGGGTAGAGTTAATTTTCTTCTAGTAGCTGGCATAGTGCTGTGGTTTGGATTTAGTAGGAGAATAATGTTGATAACACGCTGATGTTTTAGTTGTTGCTAAGTTCTGCTTAGGCTAGTCAGGGACTTTTCAGCTTCCCATGCTCTGCCAGGTGCACAAGAAGCTGGGAGGGGGCACAGCCAGGACAGCTGACCCAAACTGACCCAAGGGCTATTCCATACCATGTGACGTCATGCTCAGTATATAAACTGGGGAGTGTTGGTGGGGGGGCAGTGATCGCTGCTTGGGAACTGTCTGGGTATCAGTCAGCGGGTGATGAGCAATTGCATTGTACATCACTTGCTTTGTATATTATTATTACTATTATTCTTTTCCCTTCCTTTTTTGTCCTATTAAACTGTCTTTATCTCAACCCACGAATTTTACTTTTTTTTTTCCTGATTCTCTTCCCCCATCCCACTGGGGATGGGGAGAGTGAGCAAACGGCTGTGTGGTGTTTAGCTGCCTGCCGGGTTAAACCACAACAAAGTGTCTGATTGAAGTAAAGTCTCTCTGTGGAGTTTTATGTAAAGACCCGGGGGCTGCTTCAATGCTGCATCTTCTGGGAGAGAAGCAGTACAGAAATAGCAAATGCATGGTTTGATGCTTCCTTTATCCTTATTCTAGTTCCTGTGCTGCTGCAGAAGCTGAAATACCTCAGGTACAAGTCAGAGCAGCCCCTTGAAAAGCTTTATTTGTACACCTAAACATTATCTATACCAATCATGTTTTTTAGCACACTGTTTTCATTGGGTTTGCAGTGGGAAATATTTTCCCTTGGCGTACAGCCTAACGTATTTTTCTAAAACTTCTTTGCAAATTAGAATTGCTGGACAAGGGCCAGGCTGAGAAATGGAGTCAGTTCACGTCTCTAGGACAGGTAAATTCTGCAAATGCAGGTGCAACAACAGATGCCCTAACTGTGTGAACCCGTTCCTGTGCCCGCCTTGTGCCTTGCTTGTTGTGGATGGGGCACGGGTGACACAGTTTTATTACACAGTTCTGGGACTGCAAGGCTGAATTAAAATTCAACAATAATGAGGAAAATTCATTCCAGTCCGCCACTGCCGTCAGAAAGGAGGAACGGTCTTTTACATTGCATGTCTTTTGGTTTATTTATTCCTTTCATTATAGTATTGTCCTAGACCCTGACCATGCAGAAAGCATCTGTAACAGATGAGCAAAGGTGGTGTTTTTTGCTGTTGGAAATTGCAGTAGGTTTTTCCAACAGATCCAGCTGTTGGGAAATATGGTTTAAGCATTCAGACAGAATCCTCATGGGTTTTTTAACCCGTGGGAATGGAGGTGTTGAAGACAACGTAAAAAATGAACATGGACTGGGCAGCTGGCTGTAGGTGGCCCTGCTTGAGCAGGGGGGTTGGACTAGATGACCTCGAGAGGTCCCTTCCAACCTCAACCCTCCTGTGATTCTGTGTTTTATGCTGCTACTATGTCGTCTGAATTCTGTTCTGGTTTCTGCGAGGTAGGATAAAAAGAAAGGAGGGGCCTGACAGGCCTTGGTGAGGAGGAAGGGTATTAAGAAATGTTCATTGAAAGGTGTCGTAAGCCTCCAGTCGGTACGGGAGCCTCTGCAGATGTTCCTTCCTTAAAGGCGTTTCAGTGGTGTGCCCGTTTTACTGTGTGTTTTAACACAGATCGATTATGATGTAGCATTTCTCCTCCTCCCCTGCTCCCCCCAACACATTCCATACCCTTTCAAGTCTGCCTTGTCCATCGTGTTTTCTCCTGCCGGCTACACCTACCTCCGAAGCCTCCATCCCGCTTTTTTGCTGAGCTGAGTTTCTGGCACGTCACACCCTGCCAAGTTACTGCTTTGACTCCATTGCTTTATAGGAAAGCCCGCTGATGCTGGCTCCAAACCACTCGGCCGGGTTACGTGCCCCTCTGTGCTCAGCAGGCAGGTGTAAAAAGAGTCTGCTCCTGTGCGCAGGATTATTCTTGGCCAAAGCGTTTCTAAGATAACACAGGTGTTGCCACATAGAAACCCACTTCAGAGGGGAGGGCGTGAGCGGGCTTCGAAAGGAACAGGGCATAAACAAGGCAGATCCTGTGCACTTCTGTGGCAACGCAATCCCGTGAAACCTGCCCAGAAGAGAAGCCAGCTTGCGGAGAGATTGCTTCATGCTGTGTAAACTGAGGTTTGGCTCAGGGCGAGGATTCCTTTTTTCTTTTTTTTTTTTTTTTCTTTCTTTTAGTGGGGGGCGGTCATTTCCCTTTCATATCCATGCGGACTGTAGACAGGAGCTGTTGTGATTTAGCTACCAAAGACTCACTGATGATCAGCTACGAATATAAATCCAAGATAAAGAAAAACAAAGCGGTGCTCTGGTCCCACTACAGAAATGGTTTCTCTTTGATTGCCCTGGGAGGATAAATGAAGGAGGTGTGATACTTCAGCAGTTAGAATTAAGCTGCTGTTTGGAGTGATTTCAGGCAAAACTCTCCCCAGGTAGATCACATGGTGTACTGTATCTACCTGAAAATAAAAATACCATTGTAGAGAAAGTGTCATAAATACGCAACCTCATATGGGTCATTTTGGAAAAGGTGGCATAACTGTTTGGATTTTGTATTTGAAGAAACATATACAGCGATACGCCCAAGATAACAAGAGAAGGAAATCTGTCTTTCTACATTTTCACCCACAATTCAATTGTGATTTTCAGCTTTCTTACCGCTTGTTCTACGAGTCGCCCTAGCAGGCAGGTAGGCACAGATGTTAACTTGTAGGTTTGTGCTGAAATACAGTGGTGAGGGCACAAAGGGAGGTGTTCAAAAGCAAGCTGCTGCTTATAATAGTAACAACTCATGTGCTCCGTACGTCTTAGATCCTCAAAGTACGCAGGATTTGCATTTGACTGGAAGGGGTAGTTGAAAGCAGAGACTTTACAGAAGGTGTCATTTGCCAGCTTTGATTTGACCAGAGGTAAAAGCACACGGATAGTGAGCAGAGGAGACCATCCGCTACCATGAATCAAAGGGAATAATTTTTGTCCAGTGTCTCTTGGTAACACTGCTATGAAAAGTTAGGGATTTTATTTTTTGATGTTGAATCTTCTTATGAGACAACATAAACAAATACTGTTTTAGGCATTTTTTTTTTCAGTTTGAGAAAACAAGATACACGTGTTTTGTGTGACAGCTGTTTAGTAATGTATGATATTGAGTTGTCTGTCCTTTCTTAATGTCACATTTTCATCATAAAATGCAGAAGTAGTACAGATTATCTTGGAGATTATGACAGCTGGGGACTATAAATTTTATACAGAGTCACAAACTTCAGGCGCATTTCTGAAGTGGGAGTGTTCTGTATTTAGTCTGAGACAGGACTGGTAGTGGGAGGGAATGTGGAGCTCACTTCCAGGAATTAAATTGGACTAACAGGACCAAGGTTGGTCTGTCTATAGCAGAGTATCGATGGCTTTTTTAGAATAAATTTATAATTATATAAAATATATTAAAAACTTACTTTGGTGGGATTTGGCTTTGGCTCTAAGTAATAGCTCATCCATTACCTCATTGGGATCTGGGAATCCTTGTTTTAGCATATGTTGTTCTTCGGGACTTCTTCACCTGCTCTGTGCTTTCTTGGTGAACTTGCAATCCAATAGCTAAAAGAAGCCTGGCTGTTACTATTAAAAAACAATTGCTGCCTTTTTGAACTAATACTGCAACATGCCAGCAGGGTTCTTCAATTTTCAAGCTGCGGATCTGACTCAGACTAAATTAATTTTGCATTTGAGTGTGTCAGAAACTCATCTGTACCGCTGCTGTAGCTGGTGAGAACATTATTTCTCATCTTGGATAAATGTCAGCTCTCTCTCCTTCTGTGAGGCCATCTTTCAGCTTCTCTGCTCGTGCAGTTTTTAAAGTTTTGTTACATGCAAGATCTAACAGTAGAATGGGAAAGAGCAGTTTGTTTTAGGGTATCCCTAAGTGCAGAAAGTATTAATGTGCATGGGTTTTTTTCCTCTCCTTTGAAGTTCATGTTCAAAGTTGAGTATTTTGTTAGTTTCCTGTGATAGTAGTTGGCATCAGATGGAGAGACCATGAGAAATCATGAATATTGATGCTGATTGACTTCAGTTCAACCACTGGTGCTGCCAGGATGTTCTGCTATCTAGAACCAAACAGAAGATGAGTTAAGGATATCTAGTCAAGAATTAAACCAGAAATGAGTAAGTTGATGTGAGGAAAACCGAACAACCACTGCTTCAGGATCTGGATCTAACTGTAGGATAAGTATGACTGATGCAATATTAAGCATTTTTCTTTTGGTGAGCACTTTCCACAAAAATACTAATAAACAGTCAGGAAGTCAAAAATGCTTAAAGAGTCTTTTTTTTAATTCATCAGTTTCTTATTCTCAGCAACACGAAATGGATGTGGCCCATGATGCGTAATCCCATTATATTGACTGTAAAAACCTTCCGTTTTTCTTTCCTGCTCCAAAACAGGGTACTGTAGAATAGTTATTGTGTATGCAACCAGAGTAGAGACAGCAGTCTCTTTTTTTGCGCACAGTGGCTTACTTGTGATACTGAAGATTAGCTTTCAGCAGATTACTGAAAAAACAGATACACTGCCTATCTGGCAGTTCTAGGTTTCTCTGCAGACTCTCTTCAGCTGGAAAGCATGGACTTTAAACAGCCTTCGGTTAAGTGTATATAGAATGGCACTTCCGTTCTTAAAAAATAATTAAAAACATAAAAGTGAGTTGTTTTAAACTGAGAGCCAAGTTGCAGAATGACAGATTTCTTAGTATTAGCTAATGAAAATATTTATAGGAGGTTAGGTTCAGAAAACTCCAACTCTTAATCCCCCCCGTGTGGGCAAAGCAGCAAAATCCAGTTCTTCTGGCAGACCTGTGGTTGATTTTTGGAGGGAAGGGGGCACCTTGCTCCCCGCTCTTTTTCTCAATTTCCATCTTAGAAAAAGGATGGCTTGCCTAGCTGTTATTAATGGCTACAGATTTTGCTGAAAATGTAAAATGTTACTGTGTGTTAGGACACAGGTAATTTATAGAAGTGTGATGAGAGTGAGTGGTTTGGTAGTAATGTATAACGTAAAATAATGAACATTTTCAGAAAAAGGGATGTATTTCCTCTTCCTTGTTTCCCAGCTGGATTTAGGTTTTTTCATCCATTTACCAGTTTTTCAGCTTTGTAGTACTCCACCGTTCTTTTTAAGCGTACCTTCTTACCAGCGGTTGACAGGAGAGGATCGATCTGGCAGGTCATATGCCTGTCTCTTCCTTCTCTTTCTGTCTGTCTCTTTAATGTTTATTGTCTTTGCTCCTGCAAGTTAATTTTTCCTCTTTTTCCAGTTTGTACAAATACAGCTTTTGTATTCTTTCTTTTTCTCCTTATGCTTCCATCCCAAAGACATGATTCACGTGCTACTATTCTGTCCCAGGCTACTAGATTTTAGAAGGGTAACGTTGCTGTTATTGTATCCTGGCTTTGCTGTACGATCAGGAAATGATCATAAAAAATAAACCACTGGTTTCCTATTCTCTAAGTAATCTTAAAATGCTGTAACTAGGTTTCATACATATTCACTTACATTTTTTAATCATACACATTTTTAGTTCTGTTGGTGTAATGACAACTGGAAACTGTTTTAAATCTCCATGCCTTGTGCGTAGTTGCCTTTAAAAATTTCAGTATGATTATATTTTTGAATATGAAAAAAATGAAAGCTCTCAATTTCACTGTTAGTTTGACGCGAAGACATTTTTGCTCAGAAATAGTTTCATAATAGGATGTGTGTGTGAGTGTGTCACGGAGTCTATCATTGGTTGTTAGGGTTACTCTGTTAATGTAAGGGACTATGCTAATTCACATGCCAAGGGAATTAACCATTTATCAATGTTATTTCTGTAAGGGTTGTTACAAAATCAGTCAGACTGTTGTTCCTGCAGTGCGAGTAAGTTCATTCTGTAACGATGGTGCGATTAGCACAGTTTTGCCAAAGGGGATTTCTCTTTTGGCCCTTGTATTTGTTTTTCATCGTGCACAATGAGAACGCAGTAGCTAAAAATAGTGTTTAAAAGAACAGGAGTTGGAGTGTCCCCTCTGAAACGCTGGAATAGCGTGGGGTATGAGCAGCTGCCGCCAGCCTGGGTTTAAATTCAGGTGGAGGGCGGGAGGCCTGCCCGCGCGTCCTGGCCCCGCGGGTGGGGTGGCAGAGCTCCCTCGGGCGGCACCTTGGCCTCGCTGGGCCTATTTCTGTGCTCACTTAACACTGTGGTCAAACACCTGACCGAATTGTCAAGTCCTTAAAAATACTTACCAGCATCGAGAGACAACTGTTCAGTAGCAACATGAATAAATACTTTTGGGGTTTTTTACCTCCCCCCCCCCCCCCCCCCGCCTTTTCTTCCGTCCCAAGAGAAACGTAACGGGCTTTAAAGCTCTGAAAATAAAAGCAACGCTATAAACGTGAGTCATTTAAATAGATACATACTCCTTGAGGAGGTTTTACACACCCATTTTACCAACAGGTGGCCGCAGGAAATGATCAGGAAGCTGTCCTGAATTCAGAAAGCTGTGTTTGCGCCGCTGTAGTTCTCTTGACTCAAAAAATGGGTGTGAGCAGCAGGAGGGCTGCAGGAGTGCAGGTGCCTTACTAACAGTGGCAGGTACCTCTGTGTCCTGAGTCGCTTTTTTAAACCAATGTGATGTTTTTGGAGATCCCGAGTTTAGTAGGAGTACCAGAATTTGGCTCTTTGTTTTTAAGGCTGCCAACTTAACCCATGTGAGAAGTTAGTATTTTAACGCTTGCAATCCTTGGTTCACCGGCATGTATTCAGTAGCAAGGTAATTGAAAACCTGAAGTAAAAACCCGGGCACGGGGTTTTGTAGTTTGGGCAGTCAGCAGAGCCTGCCTGCCACCACCCAGGTGTGTTGCTGCATCCCTGTGCTGTGTTACTCTAAGAGGAAGCTGCAGTTGCCTTGCTTCGGCATTTGGCACTAAAGTAGCATTCCCTGAGTTGGCTTTTAAGAAACTGCTGTTTGTACACTTACTTTTTTATGTATTTGACTTGACCGGGTGCTTGGGTTGTTTGTTTTATTTCTCTGTTCATGCAAGTTTTGTAAGTTTGTTTAAATTAAAGGGGTCTAGCTTGTTTGAATGGTAGACTTTCAAAGTTTGAGAAAAGTTTGTCTGAAAGTAGTCATAACTGATCACTTATGGGTGAAACATTGCCGTTATCACTAGCGTGCTAGATTTTGAGTGAGGGGAAAAAATCAGGGCAAAAATGAAATGTAACGTAATTTTTCTTGAAATAATTGGAGATTCCGCGTTGGAAGTGACTCTGTAGGTGTGCCACCAGTCAGAACTGGAGGACACGGGTAAGGCTGAAGTCCTCTCGCCAAAATGCTGAGGCAGTCTGTCATGCCGCGGTGGTGGCCTTAGAACAAGGGACTCGGCCATCTCTGCACCACAGGTGAAGCTTCTCGTTGGCCTTCATAGTTTTCTTGTGTAGTTCCGTAAAGCACATACGGTGTTAGGCACGGAGTGAAGGTGAACTGGGTGGCTCAGGGGGCGAGGTGAACTGGCCCGAAGAGTTCTGCACGTTTTTTACTGCTTAGCCTTCTTGGGCTCAGCATGAACATGGGTTTTAGTGGGATCTGCTGATGCTGGCTTCAGCTGCCACTGTTGGTTTGTGTTCTCCTGTAGCCAGAGACCGTGTTGTCTCACACGAGGGTTCCTGCGCCCAGCCTGACACTTGAACCACCCGCAGGTCTCGGGCAGCCCGGGTGCTGCAGATGGGCCGGTTGGAGGGTGACCGGGCACATCACCCGGAGACCTTGTTTCCCTCTTCATCTCTCTCAGCTCTCCACTTCCACGGCATCGGAGCACTTTGCTGTAGTATGTGTGTTGCCAGAGAAGGAGAAACGGGATGAGCTGGATGAGGTGGAGGGATCTGCCTGGGTTATGGAGGGATCTGCCCGCCTGCAGCAGAGAGATGGGTGGGAGCTCGCTGTCCGCAGCCTCTACTTGTGCCTCAGCTGCAGGCTCCCGGGCGATCTTCCTTGACTGGAGAAGCCAAATGGAAAGTGAAGTTTCTTCATTTTAGCCAGTGGTGCTAATTATTAACTGTCCTGTGCGTGACTGGCGAGGTGTTGGGGCGGGGGCTGCAGGGGCGGCCCCTGCGAGGAGCGGCCGGGGCTGCCCCGCGCCAGCCCCAGCTGGTTCCAGGTGGTTCCAGACGGTTCCAGGCGGCTCCCAGGGCCCCAGTGCAGGGCAGGGCTGAGCCCCTCAGCCCTGGGCAGGCGCCTCGGGGAAAGCCTGGGGGAGGAAGGGCAGACAAAGCTGAGACAAGGGAGCAGTGGGGCAGCGCCGCAGAAGGCACCGCGGCTGAGCTGGTAGCGCCCTGAAGGGACTGCAGCCCGCAGAGGAGACAAGTGTGAGGAGGAAGACAAGCGTGAGGAGGAAGGCGCAGCTGAAGAAATGGCTGCACCCAGCGCCTGCGCTGCCCGCGCCTCACCTGTGGGGCCGGCGTGAGGCCGCTGGTCTGAACCCAGCTGGCTACTGACGGGCACTGGGAGGAAGATTTGCCTTTCTAGTTAGACATGCAGGCCTGTTTAAGTGTCTTTTAAATACTCCCCCCCCCCCCCCCCCCAGTTTATATCAAGAAAATATCTAGGAAGGTACTTGGAATATGTAGCCGTGTTTGGGCTGCATACATCTGTGGCTTTTCTTCAGACTGGCTGAAGTAGAAACTGCAAAGTGGTTGAATTAATTAGCTGTGAAAGTTACTTGTTAAATAACACGAAATGAAGCCAGAATAAGATTTCTGTTAACATTAGTTGTTTCTTCTTCCAGCAGTGAAGATGTCTAAGGATTGACAGAAACTCTTATTTGTGTGTATATGCATAATTAAAATGCATAAGCACACTGCTTGTCTACTTGACGGCAGTTCCTCATGGGTGTAAGTTTGCTGATTCAAAAGAGAGGCTGCTAAGTGAGGTTAAGGATAGGCTATTTTATTTTTATGAAGTGTTTTTTTTTTTAATGTTAGCACTGATTCTTTAATGTTAATATCCTATACAGAGGCTTTCCCCCACCCTAAGCCTGTCCCATCCTTTTCTGCAGCAGAAATTAAAAACAGTAGTATGCTACATACTACTTTCTCATTGATACCATGAGTATAGCAAGTTTTTCCTTTTTTTGTGTTTCTGTTTCAGATTTCTTCTCTCTTTTCAGTGCCATGTACTACTACCAGCTGTGCAGATTGAGTGCGTGAAAAGGGTGTGTGGAATTGTTTTGTAAGCCCAACCCAGATATTTTCAATTGTTCAGACTCTTCCAAGTTTAAAAATAAGCGGTCAGACTTGTTATGTGACACCATTCATATATGTTTAATTTAGTTGTCATTTGCCAAGACTATCAACATCCCAGGTATTCAGTGAAAGATTAAACTTTTAATTCATTATTTACTTTGAGAGAAGCCACCGTGGTGAAATGAAAATTCTCGCTCTTCTCTTCCTACTCCATCTCTCCAGACCTAATCCTGTGGTCAGGGACATCTGTGATAAAGCATAGCCTGCTTTTAACAGCAGTGTTGCCAGGATAATTAGAATAAGGTTGATGCATTAATAAGTGTTTGGATATTGACGGGGAAACAGGACTGCTTGCAAATAGTACTTTGGCTAATCTCTGTATGTGTGCGCACGTGTGCACGTATGTGTTTGATTCACTGTGGTGGATTTTTTGTGTTGCTGCTTATGTCAGTGTTACGTTAGGAGGCATCTGCTTCCAGGCATTCTTTGCTGTCACATTACAACCACCAAGAATGCATGATGTTTGATAGCAGGGTACATGGTTTTTGAAGCTCACAGGCCAGGCAAAAGCTTCAGTGTACTCTGTTACTGTGCCTATGGACCTAGCAGACCAGCTGCTCTGTCAAAACTAGTGCATCCTCTTGTGAGGATTTGATATTGACAGTATAGCCACCAAATGACTCCATGGTGCGTAAATGCCTCCACTGTCTCTTTCCCTAGCTCTGAACGTGAGTAGTGATGACACACTGACGGTTATGGATCTCTCATGTCTTCCGTTATTGCATGGTAACATTTTTGGTCTACTCGATCAGGGTGGGAGAAAAAAACTTTGGTCTAGCAGTTTCCTGAACGCATCCATCCTTCACTGGCTGATCTCATTCCCTGATGCTGTGAGATTGAACTTAGCCTGCTAGGAGGCCTGGGGTGGCTGCAGTCTGGGTTGGAAGCGTGCTTGCTTTGCCAGCAGCATTTGGTGACGTCCTTCCGCAGAGCAACAAGGACCGATCAGCGTGCTTTGCTCGTGCCTGTGTCAGTAGATGTCTCTAATAATTTCTTAGTTCAAAGTACTGTAGAGGAATATTGTATCAGAAGTTGCATAGAAAATAAAGCAGTGCTGCACAGAAGTAGCTGAATCTAAATAACAAATGCAATTTATATGGTATTTAATGCTACTTCTCATATGTTACTCCTGACTCAGAAGCAGAAATGATGGCATATAGCCTGGTGACATTCTTACCATATCAAATACATATGCATGGTATCATTTGGGGAAGGGGAAAGCAGCATTTACATGCTGTATGTCCTGTGAAGGTGAGAAGGATGCCTGTGCTCCTCCCAATTCCAGTGTGCAGCAGCCACGGGTGTGGGATGCTGTTGTTTCCTTGAGAGCGCAGCAAAACATTGCACCCTTCCCACACTGGTTTGAGTAGCCCATGCTCATTCAGCGGCATTTATCCTGAAGGGCAGGGGCTGGGTGAGCTTGCAGGAGTAACTCAGATGGCATCGCTGTCATTTCTAGAATTAGATTTAGGACACAAGGTTCAGCAGTGGGTGGTGGCCTGTGGGAAGAAGCCTTGTGGTCCTCGTGCCTGTGTTAGTCAAAATTCCTCCCGACTCCTCCGCCCCGCTCTGGTTTTGGTTACTCCCTGCTTTTCCGTTGGGTTCAGCATTCATTCAGCAGCTCAGGCTGATGAATGGCCCATGGGGCTAAGGCTGGTTGCTGCTTACCTTCCTGCTCCAGGACTGGGTTAATGATTTATTGCAGGCAGACATGTGTGCGATTAGGCACATGTTCTGTGGCACACCTGAGTTAACCAGGTAGCCTGCAGAGGAGAAAGGTTTCTTCTTTGGTGCTGGTAAGAAACGTAAAACAAAATTTAGGTTTGAATGATGAAAGCTCCCAGTGCTTTTGTTTAGTTCTGTCAAATGTATGAGCCACACAGCAGTACTGTTTTGGGCTATGTCATGAGCCTGTGATAGCCCACTGAGTGTAAGATTTTACACGGTCTGTTGTAGTGAGATAAAGAGGGCTGCCAAAATCTTGAAATAGAGCTGTTGTAATGACATGGCGATTAAACTAACCTGACCTCTTGAGAAGTCTACCTTTTGAAGGTAGAATTTTGGGGAAAAAAAGTACGTTTTATTTATATAAACCAGCATTTTTTCTTTTGCTGCAATTTGTACCTATAAAAGGGGGTGTGAGAGGGGGAAAAAGCTTTTATGCATGACTATGCTATGGCCTATATTTCAAGCATGGCACTCAAACAATGTTATCAACAAGATCTTATACTGGAAGTTATTATTTTTGGTTCAGGAAGTGGGGAAAAATATGCTGCTTTTTTTTGGTTTTTTTGTTTAGTTCCAAAATAAAAGGCAGCATTTTTTCTGGAAGATCTGTCAGAAATACTGGAATTCTGTATTATTTGTTGAGGGGCCAGCTATGACTTTTGGAATCTTGAAATGCCGTCTTCAAATCTTTCCGCTCCCTTTTCACCATCTGTGCTTCTGTATTGAGTGTGGAAAACTTGTGACTCAGCTGGGAAGGCAAGTCCCTTTCACCTTTGTTTCGGTAAATGTCACTCTGTTTCTCCTGCCTTTCCGCTTTGCTTGGGTGCAGTTTGTGTTGGGCTCAGCAGGAGAGAAGTGTTTGGAGGAACCTTGCTCTGTAAGCTTCATTGAGGATTTTCCTGGCCAGGAAGGTCCGGTAAACATTGGAGAGGATGCTTGATCTGCTAGAAGTTGAGCTCCGCATCGCTCTTTGGGAAGAATGGTGCCAGCATGTGTCAAGTGAGCAACTGCTAGGCCCTGGCTCAGGGAGTGCTCTCTGTATGCTGGTTATTTCACCAATTATCACTATGCTGCTGACCTTCCTATTTCAGAGGAGGTGACCAAAGAGGCTGTGGTGTGGCAGCTCCGACTTTATCTTGCATCCTCAGATTTCCTTGACCTCTCTGACTGATTTTAGAATCGGAAATGATACAAAGTTAGGGTGGTAAAGTATGAAGATAGGCTTGCTTCCTTTTTTCATTGGGGTTTTTTTTCCCCTCTTTTTTTCTTTTTTTCCTTGATACATTAGTTATATTTGATACTTCCAGTTTTCGATAAGATGTAGTAAGAACGTAAGGGAACTGTGCCTTTGCAGATCTAAAAGTCAGCTAGTTGGATGACCGGGGCAGTACCATGCGGTTGCTCTCGGCGTCCCAAAGCTTCTCTAGGTGCCATGCTTGCAGGGCTCGGCTTTGTCCTCGTGCTTGAAAGTTAGGTTCAAGCTGGGGGAGGCAGCAAGCGGGGCTGTCAACGCAGAGGTGAAACTGAGTTCTGCTGAGGTTCTGCCAGGCTGAAGACTTGGTTTTCTGCAATGTCAGTGGCAAATCTCCTATTGGTTTCACCAAGTGCAGGATTTCTTTGTTTTTTTATTGGTTGTGAGGAAGAAGCTCTGTAGTTAATCACTTCCTCCTTCTGTTTTCATTCAGTGTTCCTGGGTGGCAGCTTTCAGATGCGACAGCCACCCTTGTTTCGGCATAGTCTACCAACAGCTTGTGTAGCCATGCAATGCCAGATTTTAACATGATTTTCATATAAGATGAAGATTATTTGATGATGTTCTTTGCCTATATTTTCTTGAAAAAAAGATTGTTTATTTGGGTTTTTTTCAGCCATTGGTTTGATTTCAGTTTAATTGACAGAGGGAAAGATAAGCCTAATATAATAGCTTTTTACAAGTCTCTGGAAAGTTGGTGGCTGGTAGAGAGGAGAGGCCTTGTAACCATGCCACTCAGAGGATAAGGTCCAGAGTTGAAGACAGTCATTAATTGCTCCAGAATTGAGAAAAGCTTCAGTGAGACTTCTCACCTTTTTTGATGTCAGAATCAGTCCCGACAAGACAAGGAAGCTGAAGGAAATCAGACATGATTAACTTCTCTGTCTCTATGGTTTTGACAAGGAGATGGAAATCTTTTCTCTTGGTTAAAAGACCAGCTCTAAATTATCATGTTTTTTTGTGCTTGCATTTGAGGTATGTGCACCTTTTGCCATTTCTAGTGTAACTATAGCAGTTCATGTTGTAAGGTAGCCTAATATGCCCTGCTTCTTGTGTGGGTTCTGTAGGCTCTGCTGAGCTTGCAGCTAGCTCAGGCACGTCTGCACAATCTTGCTGTCAACTGCTGTGATGCCCCATCGGTACTTACAGAGCAGCCTCAAGCATGTTTGCATTGGGTTATCTCCGAGTAGCATCTAAAGCTCCTAAGTCCTTTGCTCTCTTGGTAATGTTTTCTCATTTATAACATGTAACACCATTCCCATGGCTTCTGGTCTGCTGATGGGTGTGATGCAGGGTCTTGGTTTTACTCTGTAAAGTTCATAATGGCCCACACTCTTGGCTGTCTCCTGTGTCCTGAGCCAGTGCCACACATCAGTAAAATGCCCAGAATAATCGTGATTTGAATGTGTGTGATAAAGAGGGAGGGTATTTGCCTGCTTCCTCTGTGGTTTGATACTGTCTGGGTGTGTTGACATGCCTGATTTATCAAGATTTTCTTCATAGTGTGCTCTAGTTTGCACTGCATGAGGCTGTTGTTAAGTGCTCAGTTGATACCACATCCTTTTTTGTTTTGTGAGATCTAAAATTTTTTAAGTACCACATGTGCCTAGAGGGTACATGAAACAGAATTTTAAATGGAAACTAACTAAACAAATGGGGTTTGCTTACATTTAAAAATCATTAAAACATTTCTGTTCTTACTTGATAAATCAAGATCAAACTTCAGAGTCCTACTAATCAGCTGTTTGGTGTTGTAAGCGTATTTATCTGTGCTAACATTTGCAGTTTTCTTTTTCATCAGACTTTCTGTTTTTATGTTAATGTAGGTCTCAACTCCAGTGTAGAGTTGGAGTAGGGTTTATTACTTTACAATTAAGTCTATGATTTGCTTTTAATAAATCAGAAGACTCAAATTTAAATTTAAACTAACAAGTACTTGATTCCTGTGTCATTTAGAAAGAACGGGATATCTTAAAAGTGAAAGCAAAATATATGTGGTTCTCATAAGAAATTTTATTAAGCAAATCAGCACCAGGAAAATACATAGAAAATCAGCTGAAACAGTGGGATTTCCTGATAAAAGTACCTGTGGCATCCCGTAAATACAGGGTCTGACAACAGTTAAGACTGTTGTGTTGAAGTTGGATATTTCTTTATCTCATTGACACCGTGTACTTGCTTCATTAACCTTTTTTAATATACTGATGTATGTGATTTCTTACTGTGTGGTGGAGTATGAATTAAGGCTGAATTATAAATGCTAATTAAGATGATGATTAAGAGAGTGAGGAATGTCCTGGCATCTCTTGATTCTATTTCTCTGCAAGTGAATGTAAACTGTATTTCACAAAAATATATCGTTAGATCTTTTAGGGGATTTTTTCCTAGCTCTAAAGAAGAGGTTGTCAGGCCTGTAGTTCTGCTGCTGGCTTCTTCTGTGACATGTAGTTGTCTACAGAGTTAGAATTTACGGAATAGCTGTAGATGAAAAAAAGAGGGTAGATTCGTGTCTTTGGTGTTCAAGATCAGGCAATCCAAAGTAAGTAAATTGTGTCTCCTTGTTTATCCTCCAGTGTGTCAGCAGATCTGGACTTTTGAATACATAAGAACAGTGGGCATTGGACTTGGATGCAGCCTTTCCCTACCTACCCAAAGAAATTTGATGTAAGGTCAGCCGTGACAAGATCATGAGTGCTTCTCCAAGGGCGAGTAAACTTGAGAGTAAGCACAGAGGCCTTCCCTCTTCTAGGAGAGCTCAGTGCTGCTGGAAAATAAATGGCTTCAGTAGGCCTGCCTGCCTGCCATGCTTTGTGTCTCTCCTGCCTGAGACCATCTAGTTTAAGAGATTAACTCTAAGTTTCAGAAGAAGCACGGATACCTTCTGGCCTGCAGGCTGTAAAGACATAGAGCTAGTTGCTATTGATTAATTTAATTTCTGCCTAGAAATATGTATTCCTAATGTTTTGGGAAGTCCTTTTGGATCTAAGAGGTGGTGTGGAACAACTGAGCCAAGGACATCTCTTTACGCTGGTCCACACCTTTTAACTTTTTGTCTGTGCCCTCTTCTTTGGTGTGTTAGGGTGTATAGGTTTTCTGAAGTAACTGTGATCTTGCCACCATTTGTAGACAGATTAATTTAAACCTTTGTCATGCAGGTAGGCGGAATTCAATAGGTTGAATTCTGCAAAGAGCTAAACTCCCTCAACTACCACTGCCTGCCTGCCTGTTTTTGTAGGATCTGTTTGTGTAAGGGTGAGTGGGTGAAATGAACTTCGGTAGCGTACTCCTAGAGCATTCTCATTAAATAAGAAATTATGATCTGTCAGCTCACAGTTAGGTGTGTTAATGTTTACCATAGGTGTACTTATTTAAGCAGGTAATAATTCTAAATATAATTTTTCTCCATCTGCATATCAGATGGACACTGTTTCAAGGCTGTTTCTAGTTGAAACAGGTATCGGTAGGAATACTGTGCTATAGTAATGTCAGCGATTTTCCACTGAAGTGCCCACTAGCTTGTAAGCATATTATAAAATGAGGAATTAGCCAGCACAGTAAATCACATCAGAATTTCACTACCTATATATGTTATTTTCCTCTGATTCTTTCAAAACTATTCCATCTTCTGTGTCCCTTGTAAACAGACAATAAAGCAAGCACTTTATTGCGGTAGGGCCATAATCTACAGAGTCTTTAAGCCTCTAGAGGGTGATTCTCAGTAGGTGGTAGTGAGGTTAAAAAGTCTGGGCACAAAAACAGAGCACAGTCTGGGATACATTTGCTCAGTAATACAGTGCAAACGCACCTTGAAGTTGCATCTTAATTGACAGTGCAAATCACCTCAGGAGAGTTTATAAATCAGTGTTGCTAAGCAATAAACTTCTATATTTGTTTATATAAATAGCTTATTGAAAGTGATTATTGATAAGAGATTAAGAAAGGACAACCATACTGAGATCTGTACAGCACCTATAACTTCAGGAGACATATCAGACAGGGTGAGTATTTCTGAGCTAGCCTCAGGCTTGCATAATCATACCTTTAGTCATTGACCCCTCTAGAAACAAATTATTTTCTCATTGCTTTCATTGGTTTGCTATTAATAAACATGATGAAGACTAGTGTAATTATTGGGTGTTGATAAAACCTGTTCCAACTAATAACTTCTACTTCCAGACCTAAGAATGTTGCTAGAGAGCTCAGCATGGAGTTGTGGCACCCCGCACAGTGAGGTGGGAGCTGTAGCATCCTCACAAAAACACAGCTGAGGGGTAGTAGAGTGAGTGCACTTAAAGGATGCATGTTTGCCCACAACATGCAGAGGATGCAATGCCAGCAGTGATTCCAGCCTGCTTAGAAATACTCTTGGCTTTGTTTTCATGCCAGTGTTTTCCCACAGGTGAGCATGGTTAGTAAGAATCCAGCTAGCCAGCAGGAACCTGACTATAACTTCATGAATAATATTGAGAAATCTCACTAGTTGTCGCACCAGTTAATGATATTTTAACCTTGTGGTTTTTGCAGTTCAGCCACAGGATTTGCCATCTGTAAGGAACTCAGTGTGCAGTGGCTGTCTGCATGGTTGTAGCCTCCTGTTGGCTAAACTAAGCATCCTTAAAAGAGCTCAGTGAAGATTGGAGAGCACTGAGAACAGAACAGAGTACCGTGGCAGCAGGGCTTGGACATTTTACAGTATAAGTGGCAGTATTCTGGATGTCTCTCTAAGTACGTTTGGGATGCTAGCATAGAGACTTTTTAAGGCATTGTGCTTAAGCATCAGTAACATAAAAGTAACATCATTCTCTTTTCCTATTTAAGCATACTACGCAAAGCAGCCTGATTTAGTCACAGGTGAAGGAGCTGAATAACATTTCAGATGAGCATGAGCAATGTGATGTTTTCCCTCAGTGTTTTCTATTATTATTATTATTATTACTACTACTACTACTACTACTACTTGGAGTGGAATGAACCTAATAGCTCAGTACTTGGTAAATGAGGAAAAAACAATGTGTGTGGATAACGGATGAAAAAGTCAAAGATACTGGTGGGAAATAGGATTGGATGGCTGGTCACTGAATGCTTTGCACTACTTCATTGCTGGTTCTGCTGCAAGTCACTTTAACAGCCGTTGCTTGGCAATCTTTTGATTTTGGTCAATGTGAAACTGGCAGGTAGTTCTAGCTCCGATGCTGGTGGCTAAACATTTGCAGCCTAAATGTGTATTGTCTTTATCAGCATTTTGGTTCATCAGAGTCTTCTCCTCTGGCAGATGTCATCATGAAAAGAGCAAGGTTTTATCATCCCTACCTAGTGTGCTATTTGTCTACTTTTCCTTTTCTAGACCAAATATTTTTGAAGGTGAGGCTTGTTAACCCAACCTCTGGTATGAATTGTTAGTGGGGTTTTGTTTTGATCACATCTCCCAAGCTAGAGAGTTAAAACTACTGGTGTATCTCTGACTCAGAGATGTGATAGTACCACAGTTTAGATCCCAGGAATTTAGCATTCCAAAATAGAGTAACTCATCTATGCTTTCTTGCTGTTAACCACAAAAGACTTATGTTTTTCTTTAGCATGTGTTTCAGCAGATGAGGCAAATAGTAATATAAGATTAGCTGCTCTCCCATTTCATTCCTCTTTACTGATGTGCAGCCTGATGGAGTTGCACATGACGGCACCAGCTCGTAGTGTGGTCTTTGCCACACACTGAATGTGTGGGTGGTATCTCAAAAGTCCTGTGATACAGCTATTAGCCCAGACCTTGCAGTGCTTATTCAGGCAGTGTTTTCATTAACTGCAGCGGGCATCTACCCAAATCCTGGGATTTGGCTGCTTTTTAAAAGATTTTCTCTAGGGCCTGTGTTTTGTTTTGTTTTGGGTACTGATACAGGTAGATCTGTTAGGCTCCCTAGTGTGACTGTGGTTAATAGGTGTAAAAGCATTTGTAGGCTGGAATGTTATTCCTTGATCAGTTAAGGCCTGCCCCACGTACAGCTCCATCCTTGTTTTCACTCTAAGTGAGGGCTCTCTAAAGTAGCAGTGTGGTGAATTGTGTGGCCCTTGCACTACAGGAAATCAGGTTAGTGTGCTTATGGCTTCTTCTGGCCCTGAAAAATGACTATCATGAAACTGATACGTGAACTGCTTTGTACAGGATCTTGAGGGAACGCCTCAGTGACTGGAAGGAGGATTAGGCTTTTATTGGAAGATAACGCACTCTTAGTCGAAATTGTGGGTGATGTATAAAAAGAGTGTATTTGAGGATACCAGCCATAGGCTAACAGACCATTTGGCGTTCCTGCCAGAGGATGAGCTCTCAATAGTTCAGCTACATAGTGTCAGTGCAGGAGTCTTGAGTCCTGGCCAGATGGAAGCCGGTTTTCTCTTGTTTGGCAGCTGTGCAATGCTTCACAAGCAGCGGAGCAGCCAGGTCTCTGCCATGTGTTGGGATGCATCTCAGCTTCTCATGAAGTGGGTCAGATCTGGGGAGATGTCCCTGGTAGCATATTTTATAACAATGAGTTTATTCACTTGTGTATTTGAGTCTGGGAAACTGCAGCACAATGCTTTTTAATGATTGATTGGTTAGCTTTGTGAAAGGTTTGAAATTAGAGATACGATGTTAGGAACCACTTCCATTAGGCTGTATCATCTCACCTTGACTTTTGTTTATTTTTCTTCAATTTCACCCTTGGGCAAGCATGATCGTGTACTTCCATCCCTACTTCCTCTTCTACAAATGCTCCCATTCAGTTTGCTTCAGGTCTTCCCCCCCCCCCCCCCCTTCTGGCATTAAACCTTTATTTTTAAAATACGTAAAGCTGTAGGGTTTCTCATCAGTAGAATCAAATGGAAGATCAAAAATATAATTAAATAACTTTCATTTCTTTGCCAAAAACAAATTATTTTTCCTTGTGTATTTTGGGTGACTTTATCATGCCTGCAAGGGAATCATTTTCATCATGTCTGTCAATGTGATCCTGCCTTAGAAATGAAATGATCTTTTAAAAGTAATAGAAAATTCAAATAAGTGTTTGAAAAGAGAAAAGCGTGAAATAACTATATACCATAATAGCCAGGGAATTCAGAGTAAAGACTGTTTAAAAAAAAACCCAAAACCTTATTTAAAAAATACAGTAACATAGGGAATCATAATTGTTCCCTGAGCCATATCAACATGGGAGTAATCCAGTTCATTAGATCTTAGTGTCTGCTTAAGCTTTCAGATGTTTAGCAAGTGCAGTATTTTTGTAATATTATAAATGTTATGAAATGTTGTAAAATAATACTGGACACAAGTTCCTATAAAAGTAATATATTTTAGACCTGTAATTTACTTACTATGTATGAGACATTTAAAGGCATAAGTTACCTGTGTTGCACATGCTTGTAATGAATCAGTATATTTTGCCTGTGATAGACTAAGTAAACTTGAGAATGTTCTTTGATTTTTTTTTTTTTTTTTTTTTAAATTCCTCCAGCCCCAATAAAGAGGAAACCAAAAACTCAGTGTAATGGATTAATTTAAATGTTATAGATGGCAAAGTGGAATGGAGCTCTAGTTTACAATGTAGGACTGTATAGATGAACACCTACCTCTTTAGTAGCTATAGACATTATGCTCTCCTGGTTTCTGTTCTCCATCTCTGTGGGATTTGGTTAACTTTGGTTCCCATTTTCCAAATTCTTGAGGTGGCTTTATGTTGGTGCTAATCTGTTTGTATTTCCTTTACACTTGTGTTGCGTTATAATTTTTCTGAGCTGCTGTGTCTGGAAGCTGAAAGGGTTTTACTTACGAAGAGGGAACTTGGCATACTATTAATTCTGATATAGTGGGTGTCTTTTTCCCAACCTGTTTTCTTTGCATTGCCATGAGCAACGAGGAGTGAAAAAGAAATGTTCTCTGAAGGGTATCTGCTTTGCGGGCTAGATCACTAGGCAGGAGCGACTTCTACCATACTGTCTGTGTCTTGGTGGTTTGGAGTATGAGGTGTGCAACCAGGCTGGGTTTCTGCCTTTGCTGTGCAAGTTGCCAGAGAGAGAGAGAGAGTGAGTGAAGGTACTCACCTGCTTGGTTTTTTTTTCTCAAACAGCAACGTGCATAGTTTTCCTCTCAAAAGACTGGAGGAGTGCAATCACCTGAAAGTCAAGAATGCTTGCTTCAGTGTCTCCTGTTTTCCACCCAAGGGACACCGTGTTTTTGTACTGCACTCATCACTGAGCACTCTCATGTTGATTTACTCCTCCTAATTATGAGATGGGGTGCACACAAATGTCATGGAGAAACCCTCTGCAACTGTTCCAGCCTTGTGCGTTGACAAGATTGCAAATTGACTTGACTGGGTTAGAGGTCCTGTACTAGTTGTTCATTATTTAAAAAATTACTGTTACCCATAATTCTGCTATGTTGAGGGTTGGTTGGTTTTTTTTGGTTTGGTTCGGGGTTTTGGGGGTTTTTTTGGTACAAGGTTTTTTGTTTGAAGTGAATGGTTAGAGAGCAAATTGGCATAGAAAGGACCAGATTCTACAAACTGGTGTAGTATGGACTCTTGCCAAACTCCTGCTGACATCCATGGGATGAAGTCTGCCCCACATCTGTTAAGTTGCCTTTGCCTTACAGGGCAGAGAGGGTTCCCGATTTTTTTATGCATGGTGGAAATGTGTAGGAGCACTTTTTTTTTTGGGGGGGGGGGGGTGCACATGTGTTAGACCTTACCTGAAGAAAGACAATCTCTGTATAGCATTGCTATGAGGATAGAAGTCCCAGGACCACTTCTGTTTGAAATAGAGATCAAGTTTTTTCAGCATGGGATTGTAAAGTCTAGGTCACATCCTATTGCTCGGTAGTTACATATTAATAAATAGGTCCAAAGGGCTTGTGTTACCTTGTCCTGAAGTTCTTAATGTGGTGAAACTTTTCTTCATTTCTGTTGCATTTGTTCTATGTGCTGTACTACAGAAACGCTGGTCTTGTTGGTCAGTTTGCTTGTTGTTTTTCCTTTTCTGTTTTGGGAAGCCTGATGCTGTTACGGAGAACAGTGCTGGTAGGTTATTTATGTATTCTGCCTAATTATTTCATGGCTATATGCATTTTTTCAGCTTACAGTAAAGTGAGAGGAACTATTTCAAGCCTTAGTAAAAGGCACTGTACATTTGCGTGTTAGAATCAGCTGCTTGTTTTTACTCTGTCTCCTTCTCAAGGGCTGGATTGAAGCATTCGTGTAACTGTGAGTTTATCATAGGCTTGAAGTGTTCCCGCCTGTAACTTCATCTGCAGAGTAATAGCAGGTAGGGGGGCTTAACAGGTGTCTCAGTACTGAGCACAGTGAAAGATGTTTGTGGGGAAAAAAATTGCTGTTGAGCTAAATTTAGTTTGAATTTAGCTCATACTGAAGAATGGTATGCAACTTTTTTATAGTGTGTTGTGTTTACAGTGTGGAAAGTACCCGTGCTTAAAACAGACTTTTAAATCACACACTTTCTCTGTGCGTTATTTTAGTGGGGGAACAAAAAAGCTTTTTATTATGGACTGCTTTTGTATTGTCCTTTATAACCATACCTCTGACAGAGAAAGCTGAATTCTTTTTCTGACTCGCATTCAATGGTATTAACAGGCTTCTCTGCACCTTCTGACTGCAGTTGCGGGAGCCTGTCAGAAAGCATCTGCTCGTGCAGATGCAAGGTAGAGCTAGAGCTGTGGATTTCAGTCTGCGGTTCATTGAGCTACTTTCTACTACTGAGATGTTTCAGGAAGTTGGCTAGGAAATGCAAATCTGTGCCACGTATTGCTCTACAGATGCGAACTTTAAAGGGATCTGCTTCCACTGAAGTAGTTTGAAACCTGTCATTTGGAAAATGTTGAAAACCAGGCATTTAAAGCAGTCGCGGTGTTTCAAGAGAATGTGTAGTCGCTATTGTGGAAAGGTTCGTATGAGGTCACCTGAACTGTTGCTAGGCTAGGGAGACTGTAGTGGGAATGTTTTCTCTTTTCCTTTCTCTGATGTCTCTGAAGGAAACAGGCCTGTACTGTCCTTTCTGCACAAAAGAAAAGGAGGATTGTAGTATCTAAAAGGCCCTGACTGTGTAATGCCAAAAAGAATACACATCATTACGTATTTTATGGAGGTAAAGTGAGCATTGCTGGTCAATGTATAGCTGATGCTTTTGATGGTATGTCTGATTTCCTGACACACACCCCCGCCCCCAGCCCCAAGCAGTGTTGTCCAAGGTCTGTAACTGCGGAATTGGCTGTAAAGAGTACTTAAAAAGTGGCCAAATAAAAATGGCACTCCCATTTCAGAGCTATAAATTAGTTTTAAGGTGTCTGACCTTGTTTGTCTATTCCATCAGAAAACCAGGTGCAGCTTTATGTTATTGCTAGGGAACAAACACGTGTGTAGCATACTCCAAATTTACTTCCAGCTCCTTCATCAGCTTCAAAACTCAGTCATTCTTCACTTCTCACCTGACATTTCGAGTCTCTTCAATTTCAGCTGTTTTCAGTTTCATGTTTATTTTATTACCATTGCTTTATGTCCTCTATCTCTGTTCACTGCAAGATCTGGAATTTACAAGTCTAGGTAAATCATAATTAAAAAAAAAAACTAGTTCTGCCAGGCTCAGGACACTTGCCTGCTTCTTTTCTTCCCACACCCTTTGGTACTTTGTATTGGAGATTGTCCCCCACATTATAGGACAAGCTTTAAAAACAGAAAAGAAAAGAAAAGCTTGTTTTAAGAAACAAGTTGATGTGACTCTATAGCTACTTATATTGATGCAGTTGGTGTTATAGAGGGCAAGAATTACATTATTTGTAAATTTATCTGAAGTTCTTAAATGTTGCACTGCATAACTGTAAAGCTACGTTGGTATGATCTGGATTTATGCAAAACTGCCGTGTCTCACCACCTGCTTACAAATAACAACTGTAGCCAAATGTAAAGGGATCTGAGCAGAAGATGAATCCCAATTTCTTTTTTTTCTTTTATAGACAAGCAACTAAATTAACAGTTTGGTTTGTGGACATAGAAAAAGTCCAAGTAGTTTGATAAACAAGAAAGCCTTGGACTTTTTATCATCACCTCCATGGGGAGAAGCATAGGAGCTGCAAGTTGGTGGCTGATGACTGCATGACTCATTGGGTGTATATGGGATAAAAAGTGAATGTTCAGCAAAAATTGCCTATGGAAGAGAAATTGCTGTGTGCTGGTAAATATAGCAGTAGCTCTTCCTGCGTATTTGTAGGGAATGCTGTTTGTTATGCACAGAGGAAATGAAAGGAAGTATCTGCATCACCACTAGTTTTACAGTGTCCTGCTGAGGTCTCACTGAAATGTGCATTTTCAGGGCAGTGTAGTGATTTTTTGCAAGTTGACACATGTCATAGAAATTGTTGGTCAAATGCAAATACTGATTAAAAAATGTGGAGGATTTGGATTGTTTCTGAACTCTTTTTTTTTTTTTTTCTTTTCTTTTTGGTGATGTGATGTAGCTCTTACTTTTTTCTATGCCAGGATCTTACAGTGGTAATCCGAACTGTGTGTTTAGTCTTTTTATCTGTGAGAATACACAAAAGAGTTTGGTTTGGTATTAATCCTGTTCAGTTTTTAACTCCCCCCCCCCCCCAGTTTTGCCCTTGGCTGATTCAACCACTAAGCTTTGCAGGCTTTTAAGGGTTAGAGTGCTTTTTCTGTACTCTTCTTTCCTGGACCTCTGTTTATGTTGTTTGCAGGGTGAAAATGATGTGCACAATCACGATCTCTTCTCTTCCTGCACCCTAAAACCAGGCAGATTAAAAAATGCAGGCAGTAAGCCTGGGTAATAATTTCTCAGTAAATATTTTACTGCTTTTTCCATCTGTTACACTAAAATCTGACTTAAACTAGGCATAAATCTAGTCAGAAGAGGTCACTGGGATATTAATCATCAGAATTAATCCTCTCAGACATGTGTTTGGTATGAGGCCAGCTATTCAGAAGTTTAACAGCGTGCATATGTTGCTTATCTGTCTGGCGGCTTGCCAATGAAGTAAACTTTGCATTTGTGGTGGTTTTATATCTGTGTAAAGGACACTGCTTGTTTGGTGGAAGCTGATACAGCTTTTCTGTATGTCGCCTATGGCACATAGGCTGCTACTGAAGAATGAGTTCTCTTCAGGGTGCTTTCAAAGAGCTATAGTGTTGCATGGTAAGAAGTGGTATCATTCATGGTTGACCTTTTCATGGTGCTTCCCTATGAAGTATGATGAGCCAAATTTAATACTAGTTACTCGGAGCAGAGGAAGAGACTTTCAAGTAGAGTAGTACTGTGGAACCCAAATATAGCTGGATGAAACCTCACCCTGCCTCTGCTCCTGCTGTTCTGACTTGGAGAAAACGTTCCTTACGGAAATACAACTCTTTCTTGAGTCAGGCCTGGACTGGACCCAGTATTTCTGTTTCTCTCTTCATAGGAGCATGCTTCATACTTGACAGAATAATGATTATTTCATATCCTAATTATGGAACTGATTCATCCCCTGGGGCATGGAAAGCAAACAGTAGGAGTGAGTGCATCATTAAAAAATTAGCGTATTTTAGAGAGGAGGTAAAAATAAAACGCAACTCCATTAAAATGTTTCATGATAAAGAAAAATGACTTGCATTAGAGGAACTTTTTAAAACAATCTGAGATTATGGCTGAAAGAACATATTTTCTTATTAATGTGTTTACACTTTGCTTGTGAGAAATTACTGAGTTTCTTCTTGCCTTTATTTCTCAAGGAGAAGAATGAAAGCTCGCGCTCCTCCTCCACCAAATCAAGCTTCTGCAGCAAGTAGAATTCACAGCGAGCACAAGTCACTTGCAGAGTCAGCTGTAATTTCTGATCAGAACCTTGTGAGCATGAAGGAGAACATGATAAACAGATCAGTGGACTTCACAGTCATTTTACCCAGCGGGGTGGAGCAGAAGAGCACAGTACAAGGAAGGTAAGGCTTTGATTAGCTCCAACTTTCTGGAGTCCTCTGTTCCCAGTGGGATACTTGCTGATATTAATGTCTCCCTTTCTGGGTTGATGGGGTTTCTCTGTCGTGCTTTTCTCTGCATTTTAGGCAGCTGTTGTACCAGAGAGTCCTGAAAGCCATGTATAAAGGACCCTCTCTGCTGGGGCAGGAAGGATTTAGCAGCTATTGTGTCACTGTTTTCCCCATGGATCACCCTCAGCACGTGTATGGATCCATCTCTTCCATGTAGTGCCAGTGGGCTAGTCTTAGGTTGTATCGCATCTCATAATACAGAGGGGTTTTGGTGCAGTGGAAGTAGGTGCTGCTGACAAACAGCAATCCTGACAGTATGCCTGTCTGGAGTCATGCTGAGAAGCAAGCTCAGAAGATGAATGATTCATCACATTCAGAGATCCTGCCTTCACAAATACATTGCAATTGTGTAGACAGCAAAGCATCTGCGGGTATTTAGGAAGCCTTTTCTATGTAAAAGTGCCACGGGAAGAGAGAGAGGTTCTCCTTGTCACTGAGTACAATCAAGAGCAAATTGTATTGGAAGGGCAGTTTTGAGATAATTTTCTTCACCATGGGAGCTCTTCCTTCTCATTCTCTCTGTGAGAACTATTTTGAAAGAGGGAAAGTTATTACTGTAAAACTCTTCCAAATTCTTTCTTAAAAATGTGTTCAATACTGTGATGAAACTGTAGTGTCGTGGTTTAGCCTCAGCCAGCAACTAAGCACCATGCAGCGGCATGCTCACTCCCCCTGCCCCGGTGGGATGGGGGGGAGAATTAGAGGAGTAAGAGTGAGAAGCACTCCTGGGTTGAGACAAGAACAGTTTAATACTTGAAATAAAGTAAAATAGTAATGATAATAATAACAATATAATAATAATAATATACAAAGCAAGTGATGCACAATGCAATTGCTCACCACCCACCGACCGATGCCCAGCCAGTCCCTGAGCAGTGATCACTGCCCCCCAGCCAACCCCCCCCAGTTTCTATACTGAGCATGACGTCATATGGTATGGAATAGCCCTTTGGTCAGTTTGGATCAACTATTCTGGCTGTGCCCCCTCCCAGTTTCTTGTGCACCTGGCAGAGCATGGGAAGCTGAAAAAGTCCTTGACTAGCATGAGCAGTACTTCGCAACAACTAAAACATCAGCGTGTTATCAGCATTCTTCTCCTACTAAATCCAAAACACAGCACTATGCCAGCTACTAGGAAGAAAATTAACTCTATCCCAGCCGAAACCAGGATGGTGTAGCAACCAATGGTGTGGTCAACAGTGGTCAAGAAACTGTAGAAAGTGATAATACCAGATGAGGAGGATATGTACATGCCTGTTGATAAATTAGGGTCTGTGCTTATTTTACATTTGGGGTTTGCAGTAGTTAGTCTGCATTCCTGTAAAACTGCTAGTCTTGGTCTGATGTATTAGTCCATTTTGACTGTTTGTCTGTTAGTGTATTTTGATGGCTGAGGAGGATGTGTACAGCAGCGCACAGTGTCTGGGAGTTCATTCTTCCCCCCACTTTTCTTGCAGAAATTAGTGTTCACTTAGCCACTCTCAAGAGACTAGTGCAACTTGTATGGGTCAGCCACAAAGCCAGACTGATGTTAAAGATTTTAAAGGAAAGCAGTGCTTATCCGAGCTCTCAAATTATACATTTAGTGATTGAGTTTTTATGGGGAGATTTAGACTTCATGAGAGAAAGAAGAGAACAGGCCTGGAAAGCAGAACTGGCCATGAAACTCACTGGCCGTTAGATCCCAAAGAAAGCTGGTATTTCATTGGCAAATGCAGACTGCCTGGGAGCTAACAAGAGGCTAGTCTTCATGCAGCATTTTGTATAGAGAGATAACATAATTGCCATATGGTTAGAAAACATTTTCTTTTCCCTCAAAAAAAAAAACCCAAACAAAAACCCAACCCAGAATAAACACTCCATAGAATCATAGAATCACTTAGGTTGGAAAAGGCCTTTAAGATCATCCAGTCCAACCATTAACCTACACTACCAAGTCTACACTAAACCAATTAAGGGTAGACTAGACTAAACCATGTCCCAAAGTGCCACATCTACCTGTTTTTTGAACACTTCCAGGGATGGGGACTCCACCACCTCTCTGGGCAGCCTGTTCCAATGCTTGACTACCCTTTCCATGAAGAAATTTTTCCTAATATCCAGCCTAAACCTCCCCTGGCGCAGCTTGAGCCCATTTCCTCTCATCCTATCGCTAACTGTATGGGAGAAGAGCCCAACACCCACCTCACTCCAACCTCCTTTCAGGTAGTTGTAGAGAGCGATAAGGTCTCTCCTCAGCCTCCTCTTCTCTAGGCTAAACAATCCCAGTTCCAGGAGCGCTCCAAGAGTGGAGTTTTAATGGGACCTTTTGAAGAACATACAAGCTACAAGAGTAGAGAGCAAATTGAAAATCCCTGTAAAATAAACATTCTGTCTCTCGCACAGATATTTATTATCACTACCATTGCTATCACATACGTTGAGACTGAGTATTTTGATTATTAGAGTCTTTAGTTTGTGGACTATTAATATTTTCATTATTAGAGTCTTTAGTCTGTGGACTAAAACCTGAAAGAAATGTCAAAAATTAAACCTTAGGTGTTTCGGTGGGGTTATTTATATTGTCAACGTTAAACACTGTAAGCAACCGAAATGTTCTCTTCATTGTTCTGTGAAGGTGCCCACTTCCGTCCATTGGCTGCATGACAGGTCTAGGCCCCTGATTTAGGTGGCAGTTAAATTCCTGCATCTGGTAATTTGAGAATCACCAGTGCCTAATCTAGGTAGTAGGTGTTCTCCCTCAGCCCTGTCTTGAGCACTTGGGGTGCAGAGTTAGTGACAAATGTCAGGCATTGCTAGCCAGCTGTGAGGAGTGGAAGGTTATGGAAACTGTGGAGGGGAGTAAATCATCCTAACATGTAATAAAGTAAGAAAAGGGTACCCTCTAATGAGCCCTGTATTACAGTGGCATCAGTGTGTGAACAGACCTTGTATGTGCTGCTGTTCTTTCTAATCACTGGAAGGTGAAATTTTCCGTACATTGACACTGGTTACATTTTTAGGGATGTGGAATTAAAAAAAAAAAAAAAAAAAAAAAGGTCAAGATCATCTGAAGTTTTGAGGGGATGGACTGTCTTTAAGTCTCCAGGTTTGGGTGAAAGCCCAGACTTTTTCATCTTTTTGTGTTGTTTTGGAATTGTGAACTGGACAGCTGCAAAGTACAATGATACTCAGAGGTAAACATTTAATGATGAAGATATTGGATAAAAAAAAAAAGTGTTTCGTTTAGTTTGAAGCAAGTATGAGAGCCAGTGCAGGTAATAAATTCTTTCCTCTGTTCGCTCTTTTTATCTATGGTGGTATCATGGAAGGACATTTCAGACAAATTCTGCTGTTGTTCATACTGCTGTAAATCTTCAGTATTTTCGTTGCCATCATTAAAACTGTATTCTGCAAAATCTGTTTTTGGGTGCCCTGCAGAAATAGCTTTTCTGTTGCAGAAAAATTTGCAAAACCTTGCCCTGGGCATCATCATAATGAAAAATGATTCTGTAATTTCAGGAAGGCAGTTCACAGAGCAATGAAGTACACTAGAGGATGTTTGAAAATATAGCTACTGTAGTTAATTATTATCACTTAAGGTTATTATGAGTGAACCAAGTTAAAAGTCAAAATTATCTCTTTCAATTTGTTCATTCTATGTAAGCAAAGCAGCATGCTGTTAATTTTACTTTGTTCTCTATATAGAAAGTTCCTGTAAATACCAGGAAGAGGGCAGAAAATTCTCAGTAACTTTTCTTGAAAGATGGTTCAAGAAGAAAAGAAAGTGTGTGCCATTTAAAGATATTTTGTTGGAATCTGGAATTTTTAAGTAGGTTTATTTGTAAAAGTTAACTCAAGCTGACAGTCACTCTCTTAAGAGTTTATTACCCATGTTCCAGGGCTTGACCATTCTCCTGGTGAAAAAATGTTTCCTTGTACCTAAATGGAATTTCCTATGTTGGCACTTGTCTCTTGCCTCTTGCCGTCTTGCTCTTCACCATCGGGAAGAGTCCAGCTCTGTAACCCTACCGGTTGGTACTTACAGATGGCAACGAGATTTCTCTTCACCCTTCTCATCTTAAGGCTCAACAAACCCAGTCCTCTGCCTCTTCTTGTGTGTCATATTGGTGTTCCTTCTGTGGACTTGCTCAATTATGGAAAATAAGAGCCAAATATACATGAGTAAAATAAGAAAAGAAATAGAAAGCATTTATGGATATCTGCTTATCATGCTTCCTGTACTTCTTTTGATGCAGCTTGCTGTATAGTATGTACATTTCTGGTTGTGTAGGAAAACTTCCATCTAATTTTTTCATGAACTGCCTGCTGTGCTTTGGAGCATGAGAAAATAATAATGGCTAATGCTTTTTTCTGTTTTTAAATGCAAATAGTGAAAGTGACAGAGACTTCAGGTCATCCCCTTTAGATTACTGTTTTTCTTTTCAATCAGTTGTCACTTTTGATTCCTAATATGTGTTTGGCATTAACCTAAATAAAGATTCTTTCCTTCAGTTTGAGAGGTTTTCTTTTAATGGGCATTTGTAGCATGAAAGTAGAAGGTAATAGGAAGGTCAGTGTAATTTGATAAAGTACAACTTTATCGTACACATATATTTCCTAGACGTACAAGGCTGTATTTTAAAATGGATTTCTCTGTGTGATCTGAGGAGATTAGGCCAAGCCACACCCAAACCAACTCAGTTGTTTTCTGCCTTTTAAACTGTAGACGTCTTTGCTGCATTTTACTGCTGAACAACAGAACACAAGTGGCCTGACATGCTCAAACTTGATCAGGACTTCAGCCTGATAAATATTGCTGACCAAGTAGTTATGCTTTACTGTCCAGAATTGGTGTTAAATGTCAAACAGCTTAGTAATAGAATATCAGGACAGAGACAAAATATGCTGCTTTGCTAAGAATAGTTGTCTGGACCATCTTGTCTGAATCTTAAATTGGGTTCATCTTCCAGTTTTATTCTGTGCTCTAGTATTTGCTTATCAGTCATTAATGTTTGGTGTCTGTCACATAGTGTTACGTCTCTCCACCCAAAATTTCCGCAACATCTTATTAAAATAAGTAATGTGTGTCTTAGCTGAGTCGTTGGAAAGGCAGGAGACATTTGACTTCTTCATTTCAGCTTTAGATTTAATCCTTTATGATCAGACCTGCCTGAATTTCAAAATAGAGTATGCTGTCCACCAGGCTAAAATAAAGTGCAGATATGTCTGGAATGAGATGGAAAAAAAGGACGGACTGACTCTTTGCATCTTCCAAGAGCCATATTCATCCCAAGATTAGAAAGAAAAGTTGGTTTAGATTAGTAGATGACTCTTGCTGTGTTTAGTGGGTTTCCTCTGTGTGTGGCGTATTCATGGAGTTACTTGGTATAAAACTTGATTTAAAAACCAGTGTGAACTGTATTACAGTTTAGAAGGAAAATTTTTCAACTTGGTGAAATTGAAATCTGATATAAGAATAACTTCATTGCAAAGACTTCCCAGCTCTCTTCTCTGGAAACACATGAATTTTGAATTTTGTTGTAGAATTACTCTCTTTTTCTTTTCTTTTTTTTATCCTCTTGAAGTTTTGTGGAAATTATTTTCCCAAATTTACATTTTGGGAAGAGCATACTATTCACTTTACAGTTGTTTCAAAAGCTTCAGAGATATTGCTTAATTTGTACTCCTAAATGGTACAGATGAAGCCTGGGAATGCTTTTCATGGAACAGTTGTGTATTCTGAGCAGCATGGCTGAGGATGGGATGTTGCAGACTTCCTTGAGTGTTATATTTAACATACACCTGCTCTGTAATCAACAATAAGATGAAATTTGGCTGGATTTTTAAATTGTTCATTGTCTGGACAAATTTGTTCAACTTGCGTGATTGTCTGCAACCTGTTTTCTCAGATGGCTGGTGTGGATTCTAATCTTGTTGCAATTGTGGTACTGTTGCTGCCGAACATCCATTTCAGTGGAAGGTGGATGGAATCATAAACTGTTCTTTTGGTGAACTATATTTCTTTTTTTAAAAAAAATGCTTTTTCAAGTGCCGTTCTTTTTTTTAAGTGTTTTTAATGAAATAGTTTACATGAGGTAAGATAACTGTCCAAATTTGAATGAATTATCACAATATTATGCACCACAGGAATATATTAACGTTCCACTTTTAAATAGAAATGTCTAGTACGTAGAACACCGTGTATTGTGGTTCTGCCAGGTTATTTGCTTTTCTCTAAAACAATAGTAATAAGGCTGAGGGGGGGAAAAAACACATGCAGATTTCACTTTAAAAGGAATGTGTCTGTAAACAGACAAGCTGAGATCTGTATCAGGTGAACTGACACTTTTTTAAATGCTCACTGCTGCACAGCATAGTGAATATTCATGTAAGTATCAGTGTAGGTGGGGTTCTCCTATAGTTTGGACTTAGTAGGTGTAAATGTTTCTATTGGTTTGTGGCATGTTACGTGCAAATTAAACATGGTTGTGAAATACAGATGTTTGCAACTTGAGGAGAGTGCCAGAATAAGTCATCATGAAATGACCTGATACAGTTTTGATTTAGATACTACACGTTTCTATTTAGATGCTGTGTTAGCAGTTACCACAGTGCTCTGTTTTTCTGAAGCCTCCTATGCATATTAATGACACCTGTTTTCCTTGTTTGATCTTCGGTCATCATCTTCTCACTGTGTTCTTCTCTTTTCAATGCAGTCACCTATTTCACATCTTCCACACTTGCCACTTTTTCAGCTCACACTGCATAACTCAGTTAAACTTGAAATAGGTTACTGTAAAGAAAGTTCTTTCTCATCTCTTGTACAGGGTGAGCTTTCACCTATGTACATTTTAGTCTTTCGCCTGTTAATAAGGGATCGTTCTCGTTTTCCATTCTCGTCTTTGCAATTAGCTCTCCAGGGTTCTTCACCAACTTCTTGAGCAGTTTTTGGCCAACAACATAGACATAGAAAGAAATTTTTCTTCTGCCAGAAGAAAAATAATCCCATGTATATGACCGGCTGCAGGTATGACTAGTAATTTTTTTCAACTTACATTGTTTTATTGATGACAGATACTGGTTTATGAAACCGAAACTTTTCAAAAAACATAACCAGTTTTAGTAAACCTGGTTTCTCTGACCCTGAATGGAATTCTAGGGAGGAAGGTTGGAAAAAAAAAAAAAAAAAGAACCCTTCAGTATCTTGGTCGAAGAGAATTTCTGGGGTGTTTCTGGTGTGGAAGAACACGGTTCGGATCTGCTGTGTCAGGCAGTATCGAGCTCTGGTGAATGTTGCATTATTGACACAAAACGGAGTACCTCTGTGCAGAGGCATGGAATAAGAGAGGGGCAGTGACTGACTCTTTTAACCTTGTGGTTTAAGAAATCACATCTGCAATAAGAGTTCTTGATAATGCAAATGCTTGAAACCAGATGTTTTTATACAGGGTTAATATCCTCACCAAAATAAATACGTGTCGTGGTTTAACCCCAGTCGGTAACTAAGCACCACACAGCCACTTGCTCGTCTTCCCCCGCCCTGGTGGGATGGGAGAGAGAGTAGGGGAAGAAAAAAAAGTAAAACCCATGGGTTAAGGTAAAGGCAGTTTAATAGGACAGCAGAGGAAGAGAAAATAATGATAATGACAAAAGAATATATAAAGCAAGTGATCCACAATGCAGTTGCTCACCACCCACCGACCGATGCCCAGCCAGTCCCTGAGCAGTGATCACTGCCCCCCAGCCAACCCCCCCCAGTTTCTATACTGAGCATGACATCATATGGTATGGAATAGCCCTTTGGGCAGTTTGGATCAACCATCCTGGCTGTGCCCCCTCCCAGTTTCTTGTGCACCTGGCCGAGCATGGGAAGTTGAAAGGTCCTTGACTAGCATAAGCAGTACTCAGCAACAACTATAACACCAGTAAGTTATCAACATTAATCTCCTACTAAATCCAAAACACAGCACTATGCCAGCTACTAGAAGAACATTTACTCTATCCCAGATGAAACCAGGACAATATGGAAGGGATCTCTTGTACTTGGAAATATTGCTGGTGTCAGATGGGTTGGGGGAGGACACACACGGATTCAAAGTTGTAAGCTGGAAAAAAAAAACCTGTCTACCTTGTGTTCCAGATTTAAATGCTTCATTTTGAGTTGTGTTATGTGATGGTTCAAATGTAGGTAGAGTTTACCATGCTATGAGTGCATAATTTATTTACATCTTGTCTTCATGTTAAAGAACAGGGTTTGAATTGGAGAATTTAATGTATGAATTTAGCAGGTAAGGTGCACTTTGTCCGCTCTTGGCTTATGTTTGTTAGTGCAATTATTGCCACTGTTGTCTGCCTCGTAGTGAATAGTTCATTACCAGCTCATAAACACACACTGAAGTGGGAATATATTTAATTCCTAACATTTTATCTGATCTGTTTAGCATTTCAAAGCATTAGCACTGTTCCCTCCCAAAGATGGTTAACTACTGACACATCCACAGCTTGTATAGTCTTCTTTTTCCTCCCATATTAAAACTGAGGTAAATTTTTAGCAACTATTTTTTCTCATGCTAATGGTGAATGTCTTCTTCCCTGCAGTAAAGCTGTGATGGATCTGTTGGTTGATTTGTGCAGCCAGTATCGCTTAAATCCATCCCAACATAGTCTTGAACTGAAGTCTTCGGGAGCTCAACAACCTCTGAGTTACAAGCCAAACACTTTGGTAGGAGCACTGGACATACAGACAGTACTTCTGAAAGAGAAGGTTCCTGAAGAGAAGACAAAGCGACCTCTGCCAAGGGTCCCCGAGGTCAGTACTCTGTAGGGCTAAAATGGTGCCATGAAACATCATTTAATTCCTGTGATTTCAGGCAGTTCTTCCAATCTTTGCATCTTCAAACCAGATGGGCTTGAGACTGACTATAACCTGCTTCACTAGGTTAACTGATTCGTACGCAGACTGGCAGGTGCCAGTCTGGACTGCAGCATTTAGACAAAATGTTACTTTGCCTGTGGCTGGATAGATGGAAATCTGTTCTTGTAAAGACCCTTGATTGAAGACCAGGGTGACTGAAATTTGCAGTAGTGGCTGAATTGAGAGTTCTGGGATTGTGTGGAGGTAGGTAGGGTTTTGGTGGTGTTTTGTTTGCCATCTTTATTGAAGATACAGGAGAAGACTGATCATTAATAAATGTATTTCACAGTATTGTGGAGATTTAGAAGTAGCCGTTTTCCAAATATATTTGCTGAAATTTTTATTATTGTGAATCAGTATAGCTAATTACACTGTCATGCCTTTCAGAGTGGTACTTGTAAATCTTAAATTATGGCTGCCTCTGATTCCTTTTCCTTATTTGCCTGTTCTTGTGAATGTCTCCTTAGTGATAAGGGAGTTCTGAGATTTTTTTTTTCCCCTAAGTTTTTTTAATAACATTTTTTGCAATATAGTATGCATGTGGGGCAAGTTTGCCTAGCAGGAGTCAAGACAATATGGAAGTCCCCAGTGCCTTTCTCATTGTGAGAGAGCCTAGCCATCACAGAGGTAGGACTGAGAGTTTGTGTTTGTCTCTGCAGAAATCTGTGAGGCTGGTAGTGAACTACCTGAAGACGCAGAAGGCTGTTGTTCGAGTTAGTCCGGAGGTGCCTCTCCACAACATCATCCCAGCTATTTGTGAGAAGTGTGAAGTCAGTCAAGAGCACATTGTTCTTCTGCGAGATGGCATCACTGGGGAGGAGCTGGAGCTTACCAAGTCCTTGGAGGAGCTGGGGATAAAGGAGCTGTACGCCTGGGACAGAAAAAGAGGTGAGCTGAGACTGAAAGCGGTCGCTGCAGGGTTAGATGATGTGCCAACAATATCATGGGCAACTTAAAAGCATTTGTGCTCTCCTTCCTTTGGGGCCCGGCTGAAACAGCAGAGTGCCACCTCAGTGCGGAGAGCAGCGTGGGTTTGTTCAGTGAGCTGTGCCCAGAGCGGCAGCCGGGACAGCAGCGTGCCCAGCCGTCCCTGGCTGCTCCTGGGCCCGTGCCAGGCGGGGCTGGCCCCGGGCAGGGTGCTGGCCTCCCGGAGCTGCTGTTGGTACAGGTGTGCGTAACACGGGGGACTCGTCCAGGCAGAGCCTGTCACCTGCCCGTGCTGTGGGTTGGAGGGAAAGAAAGAAGAGACGTGCCATAGTCAGGGCAGCTGCGAAAGCTGAGAGGCAGAGGTGGCAGACCAGGGCTTATGAGAATCAGACTGTGGATAGGTTCAGAGTCGGTGCCTCCAAAGAGCGAAGTTATTGACGGTGTAGTGAAGAGGAGCTAAGAGGTATTTGTGTTTAAATTTTGTTCTCTTGTTTATTCACCCTCACTTTCTCTTCTCATAGACGATATTGTAGTGGCAGCTTCTTGGGCTGGAGTTTTATCAGCCTGCTTGTGTATTCAAATAGCATAATTATGTGATGTGCTTTAAAATATACCTGCTTTAAAAATACACACTGAGAAGTGCTACTTCCTTTGAGATCAGAAAGTGATATTCATTAAAGTTGTCTCCTGCAGTTTGTCTCAATTGGTTTCCTTCCAACACAGTAATTGTCCTTATTTATTGTTTAGATAATGACAGTCTTGTAGGTGCTGAGCAGCAGGCTTATTTTTTATTTATACAGTTATTTATTTATGTTGACGTTCTGTCTCTTCTTTCAAACTCCTTTGGTAAGTGACAGTTCCACTTCTGTGTGAGTCAGATTTCTGTGGGTTTAGACTTTTAAATAAACTGAATGTCTCCTTTTCCTTTGAATTGTTAGGATGCTCAAAGAAGTGGCTGACAACGTGTCATAACTCAATTGCGTGTTTGTTTGGGGTTTCTTAAGATATGTTTACTGTAATTAAGCTAACCATTTTGGAGCAACATATTGAACTTGCAGAGTATTCAACAGGATTCATTCAGCATGCTTCAGGGACAATTTACAGAGTAATTAGCCGAAGCCTTCCTTAAACTCTTTTCCTTTAAAATGAAAGTGATGGTGTGTGTACTGGTGCAATATTGGTCCTCAAATCCGGTTGTACAGTCAAAACCAAGACTTCACTTCAGGGCTGGGATTATAGCAGCAAATGATACAACACTTCATAGTGTGCTGCTGTCTGCATCGGAAATTTTTTTTATATTTTATTCTTTTTTAACCTTTCAGTATACCTTTCATTATGCTAAAACCCCCCTGATTCTGGGTGTATTTCAGCCTTTTCTGCCTTCCTCTTACTCTGCACCATGGTGCCTGATGAGAAAGCCGGTAAATACATGTAAAATTTACAAAAGGTTTCCTTTGTTCCAGCAAATTCCTTCCTCCCCTGTTCTCATCTGTAATCTCCAAGAGGAATAATCCCATTGGTTTCAGTAGCAGTTGGTCTATGAATTGTGCATTGAGTAGATGTCCAGGCTGCTTAGTTATCAGAACAGACAGATTTTTAAAACACATTGCCAGTAACGAGTAGGGCGTCAGAGGTGCTGAAAGCATCCGCTGTGCTTGTAAGAGCAGGTTCTAGAAAAACTTCGTGCTCGTCATTCTGTCCTTCCCTGAAACAGAAATACCCAGTGCTGAAGGGTTATTAAAAGGCAAGCTCTGCTGCCACCTGCCTACATAATTCGATTTAGCAGTTGAAGCAGTTTCACGAGTGAATCGGGAATGAATACAAACGCAGTTAAACTGCCTCTAGTAGCAGCGCTGCGTGTCTGTTGTTGGTCAACATTTTTTTCTGTAATGCTTAGGAAAATAGGAGTAGTTAAGGAAAATTGTGTCTTATGAGGCAATATTAGAATTTTAATATGTCTTCTCTTGTCCTTTCATTGCCTGCCTTTTCCAGTTCCTCCATCAAAAACTCAGTCTGAACCTTCTCTGAACTATAGAGGTACTGTACAATGATGCTGAGGGAAAACTCTCTCTCCCTTCATACTATGTTTAATGTGGGTTTGGTAGATGGATCTTTAAGAATGTCACATAAAATGCTGTAGAGAAACTAACTATTTTTCACCTATGTTGTCTTTTTACCAAGTGTTGTTCACATGTCTGTGCTTTTGGTCAGAACAAACACACTTCTGTGCATACTGTTTCTTCAGTAATTGCTGTTAAAATGCCAGTGATTAACAAATCCTGTCATGTCACTTAACTGTTGTGTGGTATGGTATGTTTCTATACTGATTCCAAGCCTTTTCAGGTTACCTAAGCATGATTAATTGGATTTCAGAAATACTAACATTTCGGAGGTCTCTTAGGTTCAAAATTTACTTAGTAACAAAGACAGAATATTTTGAGATCTATGAGATCTTCCACTAACTTCAATTTACATGCAATGAAGCATTTTAATATCAAACCTATGTGTATACGTTGGATAACTCTGAATAGATGCTGACGTCTAATTGCTACAGTAGATTAGATTACATTGGTGCTTCTGCTTCTGGTTAAGCATAAAATGTGTATACTTAGCATATCCTTTTCCCCCGCGGTTGTAATACATTAGGTTATCCTCAAGAAAGGTATGGTTGATTTGTAACTGGCTTTACTTCTTTGCATTACTAGTAAACACAACATAACCAAAATAAAACTGTGGCTAACTTCTTTAAATTTTCAGGAAGGAAGGAAGTCCACCTCCAGTAGGTGACAGCCATTGAGCGAATCTTAGGTCCGTAGCCTGTTGCCTCTTGGCTTCACTGATGCCAGTACTTTCCCCCCTAATCCTCTGTTGTTACTTGCTATGGCTTCCTCTTATACAGAGCATAATACTAGAGAGAATATCTGCTGTATTTATTTAAGAAAAACTGACACAGATTTATAAAGATTCCTTGTTTTGAGATGATATGCTGTGTTTAAAATCCCAATTTATTGGGATTATGATAATGTTGATGATTAGCAGTTACTGACATAGCTCATAGTTGAAGACTATGTGAGTAAGGGATTCATAATCCACGTCTAGTTGCAGCCCAGCCCTGAGCAGAAGAACAGCAGTTTCTGGTGAATGACCATAGGCAGCACTTAGTATTTGAGAAAGGTATTAATTTATTACTGTATTTTTTTGCAGTGAAGTTGCAGCCTTTCTTAAGGATAGTTCCTCCCTGTTTTCCTCTGGGTTCATAATCTTTACTATTCCACTGTGCTTTGAACTACTATATGTAATTAACACCTTCTAACACCTGACATTGTTGATATGCAAAGTGATCTGTGTGAGAGTCATGTGCTTTGTGTGAAATGCAAATCAGTTTACGGAAGTTCTGGGATGATGGTTTTTTTGTGAAGTAAACCTTTATTTTGTGTCAACAAACAAGTCATTTTGCATTTGTTTCTTAATTGTTATTAAACAAATAAAGCAAATATTTACAGTTTTTCTCTGTAGGTTAAACTTTCTGTGTGCTAGTGGGATACTCTGATGTGCTTGGAACCAGGGAGGAGTCTTGATAGCATTATGCAGTGTCCATTAAAGTGGGAGAGCTTGGCAGTCTGTATATTGAATGTCAAACTAATGGTTGTTCCCTGTAATGCATGACCTTATCATGTTGCTCATCCAGCTCTGCTGGTGTGGGGGAAACTGAAGGGAGACTAAATGGTCTGATAATTCGTACAGTTCCTTAGCTGGTTTCAGGAGGACATGCATGTTTGAGCTCTTACAGCCTGAAATGCATATGAACTTGCCTCTTTTCCCACCTGAAGTAAAGGCACTACAATGAGAAAAGATGACCACGACCAGCTGGTCTAAGTTCTAAGGAGAGCCCTATTTCCAGGGGAGAGGTCTCTTTCCTCTTCACGGAGCTTTATCCAAATCCATACTGAGAGTTTTTCCATTAACTTCACTATGTAAAATCATGCCTGTGGATTGTTAAAGATATTTACCATCATCTTTTTGAAAAGTCTTTTTTTTAAGGTATTATGGTACTCCACGAGTTTTAAGTGAGACCTCTAACAAGCATTTCTAAAGACTAAGCAACTTGCTCATGTTTTGCCTTTTAATAAAGATTACTAAGTTGTGATTGAAAATTTGCTGAAGTTTATTAAATTATTCCATTTGCCTCCATTAAATTTTGGAACAAACTCAGGACAAATAAAAGTTTGATGAAAAAGAAAATGCAGGATCTGGCAGTTACTTAGATAATTCAGTTCATAACATCTCCAGCTCAAAAAAATACAGCATTAATGCAGGATGTTTTAAAATGCTGATTTTCTGAATCTTTATTTCAGAAGTGTAAAAAATATTCCATTTATAATTGTTTCAGAACCAAGTCGAAAGGCTTCAGTAAGCAATGATGCAATAGAAAAAGAAAAGACGAGACTTCTGGGATTGGTTAAACCTGATAGAAGCAGCAGCAAGGTAAGTGTTCAGCAGTGTACTACCTCACTACAGAGAATTGTTTTCTTTCCAGATATATTTTGTCTGTGAGTGGTGGTATTTGTTTGGGGTTTTTGGTTTTTCTTTCTTTCTTTTTTTTTTTTGGTTTTTTGTTTTCAAGGAGTAATCTGTTAGTGGATGCATAAGCTAAGTTTAATCTGTGCAGCCTGATAGAGATACCAGCTGCTTACTGAAGGAGTCAGGCACATTGACCATTTAGTGTCTTATTTTTTTTAAATGCTGTGGGTTCAGTAGGTGTTAACAAAGAGCAGTAGCTTCAAACAATTTATGTCCACTTATTTTAGTAGTGCTCAGATTACAAAATGGATTTGTGAAAGAACTGAGCTATATTAAGATATCAAGTAGAAGTGTCTTATTAACTCTTCTGTGCATGGATGATAATCTCTTTTAAAGTATTTATATCTTTAGGAAGCTCTGTGCAGTCATTCTATTGCCATCTCCAAGTCTGTAAAACCAGTGAATCAGGTGTAGAAGAAATAACTTGCAGTCCTAAAAGAAGTAATAAACTGAAGGATCAGTAGCTGCTGGGGTGCATGTTAGGCATTTTTAACTTTGTTTTTAATCTTGAGTTAGAAAAATTTAAAAAGAAATTTCGTATAAAATAATTTTCTTCTGTTGAGATGCCTTTATGAAGAATTTGTCATTCATCACAGAAATTAAATACAGAAAAACTGTCTAACTTGAACATAAAAAATACTGGGTTTTTAACTTCATACTTTTTGCATCCTTCACTACAGATATCATTGTCAACTGAATTTGATTATAAAATATTTAATACTCTGGGGTGTCAGAGTGAAAAGAGAATTTTCTTTCGTCTGGTTTAAAAAGCCCTCCAAGGCTTTTGCAGTGAAATCATAAAATGGGTGTCTGATTAACTGGTACTAAGAAACATACGCTTGTTAATGGACTGGTGTTTCACTTACACTTCCAGTCTTCTCAGTCATGGTTTTAAAACTGTGAAAGCTTTCTAAAGTCTTTATTAGTTCTCTGCCCTTTGGATTATGATGAAATTTGGAGTGCTTTTGCTGGGCAATAGCTTCCTTTATGGACACTGGGAATTGCTATGTTGAAAAATCTCATGTCATGGATGCTGAGCTATTCTTAACATCTTAAAAGGACACATGATAACTGTATTTTATGAGATAGGAAGTCATTCACTTTCAGAGTGTTTATCCTCCATAAGAAAATATTTCCCATTTAGAAGGGAACAAAAGCATAACTGGGGCAATAATGCTGTATCTGCCTGGAAGAATCGAGTAAACAAGGGAGCTCAGCTTGAGCCTCTATAGAGCATGCTGCGGGGCTGTAGTTCCTCTGGAAGAACCAAATATATTACAGCATGCAGTTTCTGCATTATAGTTTGTCCTCAGATTCCATTTTCCTGAACTTCAGTATGAAGTGTGTGCTCTTAGAGTTCTAACTCCTGAAACAGCTCAGATTTAACTTGTAAAATATGTACACTTGCGACCTTAGAAAAAGTTGCTATGAAGCATCCCAATTCTGTGGTTACTGCAGTGGGTTTCTCACAGCTGAGTTTGGGTTGAGGGTCCCAAGATTGCAAACTCCTCTTTTTTTTCTATTCTCTTCCTCATCCTTAGTAATCAGAGATACAGGAGGTGATACTCTGGGAGTTTTTAAAATACAAATTTTAATAGATGCTAAGGATATTGAGGATCAATTAACAAGTTACAAGTAGTATTTGACCTGGGAAAAAGTAGGAACGGTACAAACAAGTACAAGAAACAGCTTCTAAATCTGAGGTAAAGGTGTAAGTCTTTCTTGCTGCTAGTTCTGATAAGTTAATTGACTTTCTTGGTCATTTCTTTATTGAACCCTTACTTTCAAATGACAAATACTCTGTAGAAAAAGAAACTAAAACAACCACTTTGTTTAGTCCAGCAAGGAAGTCCTTGTTGCCTTTTCAATACAAACCTCTAGGAGTTTGAACCCACATAGGTGGAAGAATTACTGAGAGCTGAAGAACAGTGCAGCACACAGGAGTGAGTAGGTGTTAACTGGCCATAGTACATCTGGCTTGGTGTTGTGGAAGATTTCTAGCCAAAACAGCAGTGAAACTGCTGAACAGACTTAGTTAGCAGGGTGAGGGCAAATTAACTAAGTTCTCTTAAGAAAGGATTTGATAGGTTTATGAAGGGATTATATGATGGGATGCCCTGTGATTTCAGGGCACTGGAATCAAAGGTCCGCAGTTCCTAAACTCTGCTTTTTACACTTACTCTTATGTTTTCACTCCTCCACAAGACTTAAGTTGGTTCTGCTTATTTGTTTTATTTTTTCTTTGTTTGCATTATGATTTGCAATGATTCTCTGTTTGTATGTGGTCATGCACAGCCTGTATTTTAGAACTAGTTGATAGCAAGAATTGTCCAAAATCTTGCACAGTAGTAGCACTGCAGAGCTGCAGGCATTTACAGGGGGAAGGCAATTTCTTTTGCAAGGGAAGAAGAGTATTAGCCTATGTTGCAAATTGTCCTGGATCAGGTGTCACTGCACACTACAGGCCTATGCTCAGATTTCCATGCCCACACACATGGCTTTCTTTCTCAGCTAGCTCACTGAAAGCAATAATTGTGGTATGATAATATACTAGATGTAACTTTTTGAAAATAAACTTTCTGCTATATTAAAAACACCATGACACAGAACGAAAGCAGAATCCTATTCTCTTGGTTAATACAAATGTGTTGAAAGTATTTCTTTGGTTAACTTTGTACTGGCAGGCTTAATGCCAGATCAGGTATCATCTTGTTCTCTCCATTCTAATTTTATGCTGGATCAGTTACCCTCTGTTCTCCTGCAGCTGGCACAAAAAACATAAAGGTGGCATGAACTCCATATCTTTTTGATGTGAAATGTAGTCATGTGCCTGAGGCTAAATCCAGATCAAATTGGCACTGCTAAGCAATCCAGTAGAGCAGAGGTCCTGTGCAGGCAATCATGGGATCTGGGCTTAAGTAGGGTATATGCTAGCGTGCAGAAACAGTCCCATTATTGACAAGTGGCAGGGAAAAAGTTCTCTGCTTGTTCCCTTCTGTCTGTGGGGATAGCAGAGACTTGCAATCTGATCCCTGGTGTTACAGGAGTTGCTTACTACCTGTTTTCCTCCTTGCCCAAGAATTGTTCTGTGTCTTTATATTCTTGTTCTTAAATCTTTCTGCTGATGGATTTCTTAGGGCCTTGCCTACACCAGAGAAATTCTGCAGACTACTTCAGAGTTTTTCATCAATCAGATCTAGCACTAATGACACAGTTTGTCTTGATTCTGCGATGAGGTTTGATGCTTTGCTCTGGCATGTTTTTGCTGTTTTGTTTCCTTTGCTGCTGCTGTGTAGGATACTTGTTTGTGTTGCAGACAGAAGAACACTTGAGGATGAACAGAGATTGTGGTGAGGAGGATGTTTTTAGTTCTGCATCTACAAGTGAAGGAAGCTTGGATGTAAGTACTAACATGGCTTGTAGATGCTATTGCATTCCTATTAGATCCTGCAGTTTGAATAACCAGAAACCACTGCTATTCCTGATGCTTAGCCAAGTAGAAGCAGAAACAGCTTGCTTAGCAGGCTTAGTTACATGACTGCACAGTTCACGTGTCTCGATGAAGTTAAAATGCAACGCACTGTCTTCAAATAAAACTTGCTAGCTTCACTATAAATAAAGTTTCTTTCAAAGTTAAATTCTAAGCAGTTGTGAGCAAAAAGTGTTTTAACCAAGGACACAGGTGTTGTGACTGTAAGACAGTGACAGTACTCCATGATGCAAGAGTATGTTTGCTTTATCAGTGACATTTAGAGGGGGGGTGGGTCATATAAAACCACACCTCTCATTTTTATCTCTTTACATGTCTTCTGCAGCATGGCAGCATTCCATTTGTTTCTTAAGTGGCTTGGGGGTGGAGAGCACTTTTGCTTTAAACACTGGAAATAACAGAAAGGATTTTTGTTAAGTACTTCAGTAGGTTTTTGGGGTACTAAAATCCTGTGAATCACATTTAGAAAGGTTTTCAAGTGCCTGACAAAATTATGAGGATTTAGGCATCTAATTAGGAATTGTGAATCCTAAATATTTTTGTAAGGCTGTTCTGGTGGATTAATAATCATAATAAATGGCATGTCTTTTTGTTGCTTTTTTTAATTACTTGGCTTTTTGTTGTCATATTTTTAAAACCTGGAGAAGACTGTTGATGACATGGTAGAAGCCTGAAATGTAAGGTTCAGCTCTGAATCCGTCTTTCACAAACAGGTATTTGGAAAAGGAGTGCTGATCCACAGAATGTACAGCTCACTAGCCACAGAGAAGGGTGACAGAAACTTGTGGAAAAAAATAGAGGAGTGAGAGAACAAATCCCAGATAAAAAGGATAATATAAAAGAATTCAAAAGGGAGGAATAGATGGAAAAGTGATTTGCTGTGAGGTTAAAAAACACCTCACTCTGCAAATCTGTGAAGACTTCATAATGAAAGAGTACTGAAATAGGAAAGCTGCTTATGAGACTAAAAATTTGGGTAACACTATTAAGATGAATGTTTTAGTAAGAGAGCTCTATTAATACAAACTCCTAGCAGAAGGTGATGTGGGTAATTGAAATATACTAGGTAAAAGTGTAGAAAAACCATCACAAGCTCTGCCAAAATAAAATCATCTTGCGGTTTGTATTCACTGCCATTATACATTAATCTCAATATCTTGATACCCAAGTACTAGAAGAGGAGGAGGAGGAAAGGGAGGGATTCCAAGTGAGGTTACGAAGGTAGTTCTCATACTCTGAACTGTCTTTTACACTAGTGTGTGGTGCTTTCCTCAGAAGAGAGACATCTCTTAATTTATTTTTGTAGGAAATCTTCTAGGGCAAATCATAAATGAAGATTTTTTTTTTTTTTTCCTTTGATGAAAAAAAGTTTTCAAAACTGTCTTGGTCGTGTAAAGGCATGTCTTTGTCTTCTAAAGGCACAGGTGATAGGGAGCAAAGGGACCTTGAAGAGGTGAAAAATGTTTTCTTTTTATTCAGTTACATGAACATGTCAGGGATTTAATTTTTTTTTCCCTTACCTCTTAAGAGCAATTAATCTTCAAGAGCAAGATAGCCATTGTTCAGTGTTTATGTCTGTCACTTCTGGCTTGACACCTGTATTTGTATGAGCACCGATCCAGCTAAGACATAAGTATATACTTAAATGAATGTATTGACATAGTTCCATTTAATTTGGTACAATTCTGTTAAAGCTTGCAGAAGATGTATAAAGTAAGTCTAACAGATCCACTCAGCAGCGCAAAAGGTCCATCCTTCGAACAGGCTACATGGGCTTCAAGAAAAAGGTCAACAATTGTGATGTCTTAGGTGAAAAATTCTAAAATACTGTAAACTTGGCATAGATAACTTGTATTAACTTAAGATAAAATTCAAGTGGAAATGCCAGTGAAAGCACTTAATAATTTTTAAAATTCAGCTTAGCAGTTCCTTATGGGCTAGACTTTGAGACCCTCAATGATTCTGAGTAATTCTTTATTCCACTTGCTCAAAAGATATCCTCACTTATTTACTTCAGTGGAAATGAGTATCCTTATTCCAAATGCATGGTATCCTACATAGCCATATATGTGAAACACACATTTAGAGCTCATTATATAGAAGTTTAATTGGACTAAGATAGGACTTTTGACAAAATGTCATCCAGTAGAGGCTTCCTCTTTTGCAGTTTCCTCAGGTCTACTTTCCGTTACTGTTTTGGGTCATGTTGAAAGTATTTTGCATTGCTGTGTGGGAATCAAAGCCAAAGTTTTGGATTTATTTCTGAAAGGAAAATAGCTTCCCATTGCCTTCAGCATAGTGCCAGGAGATACGCTGGCTGGATCAAGAAAAATTTCCTTGCCTATAAGGAATTTGGCAACTCAAGGGCATGAACTTCTGTATGCTTAGTTTAAATCCTTTTCTCACTATTATGTGGCGGTGATGTACCCTGAATTGTAGGAAGAGTAATGATTCTATTCTGGGTGTTGATTGGGTTTTTTTTTTTTTTTTGAAAACTGGGCAATATGAAGGAATGGAATAAAGGTGTAAGAAATAAAAGAGGCGCTTAGTATTTATTCCAGCACAAGTTATATTCACTTTTTAACACCAAACCATTCTCCGTGCCATATTTATCTAATTATTATTGGAATTATTAATGCTTCTAAAAATACTTTGCATTGTTGATGAGGAAGCAGCTTTTCAAAGTCAAGATGGGAAAGTCAACACTTATGCTTGAGGTGAAAGGACATTTGTTCACAGTGTATAAAGTCAAAAAAAGAAGAATTTATTAACACCTTAGTGGGAGAGTGTAAAAATGCAAGAAAAGAATTCTCCACGACAATCCTCAGAGTGCAGCAGTTCATTATACCACACGTCAGTAAAGGATCTGAAATCTAATGGTGTATTGTAAATGAAGCAGAAACCTTTCCCTTAATCTGTTCCAGTTTTGTGCTAAGCAGATGAGCTTTATATCAGGGTTAATTTTTCACAAATCAAATGCTATTTAAATACACTAGTGTATAAATACAACATACAAATAAAGCAGTTGGAAGTTGCAGCACAGTTAACCATATTCCGTTTTTTGTGTGCCAAAGACAGAGCTGGAATTTAGAACAGTTGGGGAAAAAAAAGGAGTTTAAGTCCTCTCTGCCGCTTGGTGTCACTGTCCTCAAATAAACAGTTGATCAAGATGAAACCCGATATTTGGAACACAGTACTAAAATTAGCTGGTTTTATTTTTGGGGCCTTCGTGCTTTCATAAATCAAGAGGGGAAAAAAACACATCCCAAGTGCTGAACGACATGTATCTCTGATGTGGAATTTGTTTATGTAATAAATCAGCTTGGGAAAAAAAATATTTAGAAGTACAGCCAGGGACACTTATCAGAGGATTTGAAACTTCAGCACAAAGTCTTATCACACGAGGTTTCTCTAGTTCAAACAGGGCTTCAGCAAAGCAATGTTAGAGGATTTTCATCAGGACTGTTTTTAAAAAAATCTAGTCTTCAGTGTATGTCTAAATATAGGTGTTATTCATAACAGAATCAGTGAACCTAAATGAAGCAGATAATCCAGTAGTTCCCTGCTTAATGAATCTGTCATGCCTATTATTCTATATGTTCATGAAAAAAACATATCAGGGAAAAACAATGTAATTTTAAATTCCAGTTATCAGATAAGTTTAGGATATGTGTATGGGTTGTTTTTTTTTTTTTTATTTCCTGGTACCTGTATAATTGCAAGGTCATGTTCCAGAAGAAAAATACTGTGCTAATGTTTGAAAAAAGTCATCAGGACTTCTAGTGCATTAGTAACCTTGGCAGTCACTTCTTAAATGATGGGAACAGCTATTTTCCCTGTAAAGGCTTTAAAAAAAAAAAAAAAAATCTATTGTTTACTTTTTCAGGGCCTTGTTTGTTCTTAATGTACTCTAACTTTTATGCCCTTGTTGATGGCAGGAGTTACATCATTCGTGGTATGCTTTCCCAGTTCAGAAGTGGTTGGAAGAAGGATCAAGTACAGTTATGCAAAAGTAATTGGAAATGTGATTTCTCTTCAACCATGTCAGGTCCCAGGTGATCAATTATTAACATCTACTGTCAAGGATTTCACCTCACATGGCTGGGTACTGTTTAGGGCAGTAGGAATGAGAACACTGCCCATGTCATCTAAATGGAAGTTAACAGCCATCTACTTCTAATATTTCCTTGTGTGACAATCACATTCGCTTTAAATTCCTGTTCTCATGTTCTTGCTTCTTGGTCTCCTGGCAGTGCTTAGGATGATGTTGGTTACATGTGTTTATTTGTACCAGCAGGGTCAAATCCTGGGATAGTTCTGTTGCATTTTATACAGTTAGAGCTATCCATGTGCACTGTCCAAGGCATAGGTTGTGATCTGGCCTTGAAACAATTTTGTTTAGTGTGATTTTGTTTGCAGAACATAAAACTCAAGAAACTGAATATGGAGTGTTGTCTAAATGCTACAGCAGACTGGTCTGTCCCCACCAATCTTCTGTTACAGGGTACCTGTAAGCCAGTAGTTAGATGCCAGAGAATGACACTAGGGGAGATACAATATAGTTATAAATGTTTTCGTTTGTGCAACTGTTCACATGATTAGAAGAAAAATAAATTTATTAAATACCAGATATCTCAGGATAAAGTTCACCATCACTGTAGAGTTAGTTTTATTTTTATATGCTATGGTACTCTCCAAAAAAAAAAAAATCATTTTGTTGTTAACTTTCCTAGGTAAGAAGAAAGGCTTTCCAGAGCCAACTGGCTTGTGGCTGGCATTCAGAGAATTCCAACAGGTAGCAAAGGTGACAGTGGTTGTCTGCTGAGGGCAGGACAAGAAGTAATGTGCTTATATATATATATATAGCAATAGAAATTACCTTAGATATTAGAGGGGGAAAAAATCTGACTGTAGGGAAGTTTCACAAAGGAGCAGGTTATTAGAGACACTGTGAAATCCTTACCACCACCTAATCTGTAAAACCTCCAAAAACGTTTAGAGGATGAGCAATGCATATTTGATCCTGTCTTGGAGCAGAGAGATAGATTAGGTGGACCGTGGAGGTGCCTTTCAGCCAGATTATGTCTGCTCAAGTGATGCAGCTGTACCTATCTCCTTTTGTGGTGTGCACTTACAGGACATTAACTGTCTTCATTCATGTGAATCATAGATACTTTTACATAAGAAAAATCTGAAGTTACTATATTACAGTATGTGATAGCAGAAGGCAAGAGCTTGAAACAGTGGCTGCCTGCCACCAGACTTCAAATTCTTGCTCCAAAGCATGGTGTTACTTGACCTCTTCAAAGAAAAGGTCCTTGGAGTTAGTGTACCAAAAAAAAAAATCTCAGAACCAGCTGAACTACTCTGGCTCAAAAAAAAAAAAAAAAAAGCCTGAGGCAGGCACCTGGAATGGAAGTCTCAGCACCTATGGTTAAAGCATGGTAAAGTTACAAGCTTTTAAAAACAGTATCTGGTGAAGAGACACGTCGGCTGACCCGTGTTCTGTCTGTGCTGCTTAGCTTGTACTACCACAAGATTGCCAACTTCATGCATTCAAAAATCACTTGTCAGCTCTTGCCCTTACCACACAAAAGTGGCTTCAGATCATGAGATTTGAAAACAAATCATTTAGGGTGGACTTCCCTTCCCTCCATTTGGCTTCTGAGTGTTAGATTTGTAGAGGGCACATTTCTAAACATTTTTTTTTGCGACCATGAAGGTTTTATTAAGAAAAAAGATTATCATGTAGTCATTGGTTGCCAGAACCTGCATCTTCACATAAAATTGCATGCTTCAGAGTAAAATCGTCACAACGCATTGCATTCAAGTTGTTGCTTTTAAAAAGACAACTCAGAAACTTCAGTTCCTGCAGTGGTTTTTGCAGGACATTTTTAAGGAAATATTCTCAAGAAACATTCTGAGATGAACAGAGAGAAGTGGATCAAGTCAAACTGAAAGGACTTGAGAAGGGCAATATCTACAAAAGGAACTGGGCACAGCTATGCCTGGTAGTGCCTGTTTTAAATACCCGGCAGTGTGGGCTTCTGTTGGACACTGAATCTAAGTATCACAGAGTCAGTTTTCCCAAGTTTTGAAGCCGCTGAAATCTGCACAGGAGGAGTTGCATATTAAGCTCTGCCCATCTTCCATGTCTGCTCCCTGCCTCTGCTCAGGACTGAAACCTTGAGTCAGCCGCTAGATTTAGGCATTTAAAGCTTTTACTCTAAAAGCTTACCACCTACCCCTGTTAGCCAAAATGTGAGAGCGCTAAGTTGAGTTCCCTTCTCTGCCTTTAGAGATACCAGCCAATCTTCTATCTCTCTCAGGACCATTATTGAGAGAATTATTTCCTCCTTTGCAAAGAAAACCGAAATACTTGCTGGGCTGGAGAATGCCTGGAACAAAGCTGTGAGGTATTCTTGATGTGGGAAGCTCCCTTTTGTAAAAATACCCAAATATTCAGTGACTCAGAGAGAGAGAGAGCAAGAGCAAGCTTAACTATTCAGACCAGTAACGAAGTAACTTAAGTGTGGTGGCAGCTCTGGGTTCCAGTGCCAGCGCCATAGATGTTTTTCTATGTTTTATGCTAAGCAGATGTTACATCCAGTAAATAAGTAGTCACTATAGCTAGAACTGGAGGAGCCAAATGGCTGTTGCTCCATGCTGAGATGAGTGGCCAAATCTCAGTCTCTTTCTAGCTAAACTCATATTCATGTCCTTGAACAGAGAATAATCTCACTCTGCTCACAAAAGGGGGAGGTTTGTTTTTCTCAACTAGAAGGCAGCTTTCAGCCTGGATTTATCATATTCTTACTGAATCATTTAACTTGGGGCAAGGGGGGAGGACAAGGAGGACAAGACAGGAGAGAAATACCATAGCTGCCTCTTCCAGCACTTAGGGTTTTTGGGGAGCCAGGTTTCTTAGTTGTGCTTTAAGCGCACCTATTGGATCAAGCCCCTTGGCTGATGAAGATGGAGGGTTTTGCCAATTTTATAGATCCTGATGGAGTTTAGGCAGGACGTTAGAAGCACAGTTTCTCAGCAGTTTTCACGCTCAGCGCTCCCAGAATTCAGAAGGGTATGTGGCAGGCTTATTGAAGGGAAAGCACAAAGTGGTGAGTTAGGGAGGCCCAACCTAACAGGAGCACAGTAAGTTAGGTTAGTGTGACGCAGTTCAGCTTCCAGACCTGGGCTGCATGGCATCGTTCTCTATACTGTGGATGTACCCAGGCGGTCTGGAGTGAGTTGGCTCAGATATCTCCCTCGGATGTTTAATTAAGACCTGGTGACACACCCTTAACCACCCAAATCCTTTTATGTCTGATTCATCTTTTGTTACTGATTTCACCGAAAAGTTCTGAAGTTAACTCACTGGAAAAAATAGAATAAAGCAGTAGCTAATAAGACCAATGGCTTTTAATTTGCATTAATAAAAGGACATTAAAAAAAACCCAAAGACAAACTTAAATTCCATTTGAGATTTTTCTAGTGACATCTCAACCGCTCAGGCTTTGCTTCCTTGGTATTTAATATTACCAGAGCCCCTTAATAGTGTATAATAGCCTTGTAATTCACATTTGGTCATAATTTATTCAGCATATTGTTCTTAGTGTAACTGGCAAGCATGCAGTGGTGTGAAAAATACCACCTTTAAAGAAAAGTTTATCCCAGGATCAGGTTTTTCTGCAATTGGATAAGCAGAGATGTAGTTCCTTAAAAAAGTCTTTCGCATATTTCTGTGTACATAAAATGCTTTTTCTGTTTAAGTTTGGGATGGTCTGGGAATGAGTCAGGGAATTATTAATTCCACTGCAAAGTACATTTCTGTTTGATTTAATGATGGATATCCAAAATATTTCTTGTAAAGCTTTATAAATGGAACTACTGTAATGAAAGCATTAGTGTGTATTTATTCCAGTGCCCTTTACTAGATGAAATCAGAAATGGCTAATTGTATCATCGACTCCATATTTCTAATATACAATGGAAATTTTTTTTTCAGACAGTAACATCTGGTTTTGTAGTGGCATAATCTGAATCACATGTAACCATGGATTTATTATATTAGTCTAAAATATCCTATTAGCATATGTAGATTTTAGATACAGTGAAGATTTTCAACACTGGTTAAGGTATAATTTCTTTTCTTTTGCAAACAATTTCTGAGGCATGAGCACTAGTAGGATTTGGTTCTTTTCCAGCCTCTTCTGTGGACAGTGAAGACTCGATTTCATTAAAAGTAGTGGCAAACAATAACATTTCTCTTAATTAGATGATCTCATGATTTCCACACTTATTTGTTCTGTGCATTATTGTTCGTTGGCAGAACTGAGCTGCTTGGTAGCGTGTGAAACCATATGTCTCAATAACATCTTATGGCAGGTGAGGGAGAATTTGCAAAACAACATTTGCTGACAGGACACAATACATTTTACTTTGATGGAGAAGTTTTCCTAAGTGAACTTTATGGCTTAGTTCTCTCGTGCAAAGTCAAACCTGCATGCGGCTTAGTGGGCCTTACACGTCTCCCTTTAACTCAGAGGAGTTGTGTGTATGAAGCAAAGACTGTACAGCATGAAGTAGTGTGTATGCTGCTCAGTTGTTCATCACTACAAAAAGAGACCTCCTAATGCCTGTCTGTGTAGCTGTTTCACATTCTTTCTTCTTTTCTAATAAACAACTGTTAAATTAGGTTTTATTGGTCTTTTATGTGCAGCTCCAATACTGATCTTCCCCTTTGAGCTTAGCAGAAATGATTACAAATAATTTCAGACATTGCTTTTTCTCTTACTCTCCAGTGTTTAATATTTCATTTGAATTCTCGGTAGCATTTTGGGACACAAGCTGAAGAGGGGAAAGAGTGTGATAAATAGTGGTCAGTCTTTTTAAAGACTTCTACAAGAGCATGAAGTAGTAATGCCTTCAGTCATCCATTTTCTTCAATTTTTTTTCTATCATTTACACTTCTAAGCAGATCTCAAAATACTTGGGGAAACTAAGGAAAGTGTTTCTGGTTTTATAAATGGTCAGCTGGAAGGCCAGAAGAGAAAGCAGATCAAGGCAAATAGCAAGACATAACCCAGCAGAGTTCTTAAATAGATGAGTAGCTATAGGCGTAGGAGTTGGACCCACTGACTTATTCAGTGTCATACCAAGCACTTGTTCAAGTGTTTTGCTGGTTCAGTACCTTGGTGACCTGGTGAGAGAGCCAGGTGCGACCGATGTCTAGGACATGAGCTGTGTAGGCAGTCTCTGAAGTACACTAACATAGCGAGATGGAGAGATTACTGGCAGATTTAAGATTGTTAGTGTTTGGTTCCCTCCCACTCCCCTCCTCTGATTATAACATTTTCTTCTTTCCATCCCAGCAAATGCTCAGGTACACATCTTGATTTTGATCTCTCCTGGTTTCTTTACAGAGATGGTGTGATTTCATTGACTCTAAATGGAGCTTGTTCTGATTTACAGTTGTTTGCATAGGGCAAGAGTCAGGCAGTGCACTGTGAAGGTTTGCCTTGTAAAAACCTGATGGCAATGGATTTGATGGAAGGGGGGAGGGAAGAAGAAATATGTAAGACTGTTTATTAATCACGAATTCCAGCAGCGAGGCTTTTCTTGCCTTGATTCTGGCAAATGTTCAGATGAGAGATACTGTGCAGAGACCATTTCTGCACAAACAGAGAAAGCCCTTCAAATGTAAACATTTGAGCAGCTGGCATGGGAGATTAGTGCAGCAGTGGTGGAAGGGGGTAATAGTGGGTAGTGGTGCTGTCTAAATTTAACAAACATTAAACGAGGTGCTTGTTCTAGTTTAAGCGTTACAGGTCAGAAAGACAATACGAACTAAAAATGCTGGCAACTGTACAAGTCAGTCAAAATCATTAACTAGTACTTAATTAAAAGCAACTTGCCTTTCCAAAGTGGTGACACCTTCCCTCCACCCCCAAATAAAAAAAAAAAAAAAAAAAAAAAAAAAGATATTTGGGAGAAAATATTCTATGTAACCTGTTTGAATTAAGAAACAATCCACTTTATCCTCTATCTATGGAAAGGCAGTGCTTTGAGACTTCTTAATGTTTTTGCTTTGGACTGTGAACTGTCAATGCATTGTTCTACTTTTAATTTCCTGTGGCTGAATATTATATCAAAAGAAAGCATCGTGCTGAGGGTGAAAGCAGTGTAGGGTCTGTTAGCTTTGTAGACATGTGTTCATATGCTGTTTAACATCATCTGGGAGGGGTACGTTTTGGTTTTTTAAACCGTTGCCAAATAGTTACACAACTAGGCTATACATCAGGGTATCTGATTGTGCATTGGGTTTTTCTGATTTTGGTTTTTAACTTGCGTTTTGACCACACTTTTAAAACAACTCCTTGCCTACTGGTTGTGATCAGATTCACATGTGTTTTGTTGGAGCTGCTTTGCTTTCTTCATTTCTTCAGCAGTAGAGACTAAAGCATGGGTATCTGGAGCCAAATTTTATGTTTAAAAAAATCAGAGCTATGCATTCTGTACTGGTGGTGTTATGATTTTCATTGAGTTTGAAAATACACTGAAGAAGAAGATTTCCTGGAGAAATGACAGTGGCACCATAGTTTAGAGCATTACTGTCTTTTGGAATCGTAAAGTTAGAGTGACCATCAGAGACTTGATGCAGAACTCACTAGAGCCAGTGGAAAAATTCCTGCTGGTTTCAACTGGCTTAGGACCATGTCCTTTATGAATTGTTATCCATTACCTATACTAGGCCATTTAAAAATCATTCTTCTTGTGCTGCTTCAGGTTCTCTTTTGCATGGACAAAGATCTTCTAACACTTTCACTGCCATCTTTGAAAATGTAAGACCTTTGTTCCTTTTTGAGGGGCAGTTGACACAGATAAACCCCTTGAAGTTGCTTGATTTATAGAGCATTTTCTCCTGGGCAAGGAGAAAACCCCAAAGTAAACATGTTAAGTCTTGTAGAAGATGAATTGCAAACAGGGACAAAGGAAGGGAGTGGTTTTCACCGACCAATAATTTGTTGCAAAAGCAGGTTTTTCTTTGTTATCTGAAGCAGTGCATACCCAAAGAAGTAAGCAGAATTCTCAGCACTGCTTGCCCTGTTTAAGATGTAATTGTGCCAGTGAAAGTCCAAGTGTAGGTATATGTTGTATCTATTTCCACGGTTTTTAACTTCAGTTTCCGTTTAATTTGGGACTGAGCTTGAAAAGTTTCTGCCACAGCTCCTCAGTGGGGACTGCACTCCAGTGGATTGCAGTACTTCATTCAGTGGGAATAAATAGATCGGAGAGCTGTGATTTCTTAGTATTTCATACTAAATTCACAAAAGAAACAAGGCTATATGCAGTGGGAAAATTAGTTTCTTAGGATTAACATTCACAAGTCAAGCTCTGGTGTCCTATGGATATAGTACTGAATTTTTAGACTTGGAGAAACTTATTTGGCTATAGTATACTGCAAAGGAAGATAAAAATAGGAAATTATATGTATATAAAGTGGGAAAAGGCTGAAGTAGCTTGGGCTCCAGCACAGCTGTACTTCCAGTCTCTTTGCAGTATCCTGTATTCTTGCTTCTCTTTTATTTAGAAGGTGGGCTGGCCTAAACAAAGTTGGAGTTAAAAGGATAATGAGCGCTCACAATAGGAAAAAGGTAAAAGGCCAAGGATGTTTGAAGTAATGTTTGAATATAATTCTAAGAAAATACAAAGGGGGTCTGCTTCTTTATTCTTAATCTGTTCTTCTGTGCCCAATTAATGAACTTGTGTGATTTTTGCCAGAACGTTCAGGACGTTGATTATCCTCCAAAGAGGATAGCCTTTGGAGAACCCTCCAGGATGGAGAAGAAGCTTGGATCTGAATTTCTTGCTCTTGCAAGACTCAGATCCTGAAATGAATTTGCTTGTGACTTCTTTGGAGTATAAGCATATGTATTTTCTACCCAAATTATTAATTTCCTTTAATGGGACAAGCTTAATTTCTCTAGGTATTGATCTGTAGATATTATGAAACAGAAGATGGATGCGTATGACACCTGGATGTGCTCTATCCATTGCCCAGCAGGAGAGTGTTGCCTCTAAACCTTCTCCGCACCCTTCTACTCCTGACTGCTGATGTTGATCTGGGACTAAATATTCAGCCTTTTTAATACAAAATGGTTTGTTGACATCAATACCTGACCATCAAGTTATGAGCATGATGTGTGTGAGTTTGTCTTTTGTTTTTGTCTTCTGGAGCAAACTGTCATATCTCTTTAAAGGACTGGTCTGCTTCAGTGCCGTTACTTGCTGCCAGAAATTCTCAGTATGGAAGCTGCAGATACAGTCTGGGGGCTTGCTTAGGTCACCCCTTAGTGTTTCAGACTCAGCCTGTTGTACTCAGTGTGTGTAAGTATGTGTACATACACGCACAAACGTGCATACAGGGGTCTGAAAGAGCCAACTGAAGTAATAAATTTTGTGTGTGTATATGTACCTGTGTTTGTATGTAGATACATGTATGTACACACACGGGTTATGTATGCACACACGTGCGCATCCAGACATCTGAAAGAGCTCATTGAAACAATAAAGTTCCTGGCTGTTGACTTCTGATTTCATGTTGCTAGAATCCTCTTAGTGACTCTGTAATTAGGATTTGTGCTAAGATTTGCACTAATTTCAGAGCTCAAAAGCTGATTTGTTCTTCTAATTCAAGTTTTAAAATCTTGGTTGCATTGTTTTTCGGTAGTATTTTTGGCAGTGTTTTATCATTAAAAAATGTGAAGCTTCCTTTCTGAAAATTTGCTTTGACAGTTGGATGATTTTATTTGTCTCCCTCTAGCTAAACACCTACTGTTACCATAGACTTCAAAGGGAAAAGTAGTTGCACAACTTCATTCTAAATTAACAAAGTATTTGTGTGGGAATTGAATTATAGGGACTGGAGCTAGAAGTCAGTTCCCTGAGCTTGAGTAAATCAGAGCAACTCCTTTGACTTTAGAGAAGTTCTGCAGATCTTGGTGAAAATTTGCCTTTGAATTGCAGTACAGATTTTCTCCCTTCATCAACAGCTATAATAAGTAGAGATTTTTCAGAGGCCAAAAGTCCTATGTGTCAGAATTTCAGTAGACGCTGAAAGATAATGAGAATTGATCATTAATGTTTCTTTTCTCTGGAAAACTTGCGTATGGACAACATTTTCATTAAGATGGGGGAAAAACACTTTTTAATTTAACTGGAATAAAAATACTTTCAGTAAAAGCAGAAATTATTTCTTTAAAACCAAGCAAATACACACCCAAAAAATTCATGCCAGGAACTATTCCATTCATAATTCTGATCCCCATAAAAATTGGCTATGCAGACATTAGCTCAGATATTTTTAAAATTGTATGTTTTAGGCGAAGTTTCCATCTCCTCCTCCAGTATAAATTGGCGTATCTACAATGAAAATATATTAAAGATGATCAACTCTAGTGGTTTGATAATTCCTATATGTTAAAAGAATTTATTGCAGCAGCAGTTCTTCTCAGTAGTTTTTTTTAATTTCAGAAGGACATATATCGCAAATATAACTTGTCTTCCATGAACCAAACATATTGGCTGATTGATTTAAAAGAACTAGTAAGCCTAGAGAAAATAAACTCGCATTGCAATGATGAATTCATTTAGCTCAAGACCTCTGATCCTTTTTGTGGTTATTTATGATTGATGAATGCTTAACACCAGTGGAAATTACAAAAATGTCGTCTTTGCTGTTGTTGGTCTTTAACCTTTTGAACTCCCCGTTTCCTGAAGCCTGTTGCCAGACCATTAATAAGGACAGATCTTGATTTTTGGCTTGGTTGTTCAACCCTATTTGATTGAGCTAATCTGTTTTTCACAAAGTGCAAAAGTGTAAGTGGAAGGAGAAACCAGCCTTTTCAGACTAACAAAAATTTGGCTTTTTCCATCCTCACTCTTCCAAGATTGCTCTCACTAGATCTACTAATGGCCTTCAAAGGCCAAGTGTAAATAGCCTCTTTTCAAATGTTCTTTCCTTGTTTTCCTTCTGGCTTGGTATTTTTCTGTCTTCTTTCTATACTGGTATTGAATTGGATTTTGGAGTCCATGTGAATTTTCGTCTGTAATTCTTCTTCAGGTTTCTTTAAAATGCATTTTTCCATTAGGGTCTGTCATTAGCTTTTAGACCTTTCTTGGTAGGTTTAAAGTTGTTTCCTTGGTTATTTTCTTCCATTCTGCCTCATTCCACATCTTTGTATGCTTTAAAGCCCTACCACAGAAATACATATTACACATTCACAAATCTATGTATTAATCCCCTTTCCTTTCAGTGGTGAACCTTTACCAGTTTGACTTCTGTTCATCTGACTTTCCCCCCGCTGTCTTCATGGCAACGAGTGAGCATTAACATCGCCATCTTTCTGGGCTAACGTGTGCAATCATTTGAGTTTTCTTGCAGAATATGGTTTCTGTCCTGCACAGTCTCTTAGTTCATTGTTCCTTCCCCAGGATATGAGCCAGTACTCTATCATAACATTTACCGAAGTCTTCTGCTTTTTGTTTTGCTCCTCTCCTTTTCCAGATTTTTGCAAGGACTTCCTCTCTGGTCAAATCTGGTGAACATATTCACTTCATTTTTCACAATAATGACTGCGGTTTTGTTTCTCTCCTCACTTCGTCCTGTGTTCTTTCCTACTTCTTTCTCATCTGCTTTTGTACCACTTGGGTAAATACCCAGAAGAGGCTTGTAGCGTTTTCCACATTTTTTCCCATTTCCTTTTATAATCCACTGAACTCCCTGCATGGCTCTCGTTACAAGCCCATCTTCTGTCCCCATTTGGTGAGACATTTAATCTCAAATACGTAACTCTTCCCTTTTCTTTATAGCTCTTCTGGGTTTTTTGGCATAGTCTGGCATAGTATGTGAAAAAAATTTTTCTTTTGTCACCTATCGAATGCACTGTCAGGTAATGATACACTTACTTAGCATATATGCATATAGCTATCAAAAAAATTGTAAGTAATGTGAGTAGCTGAATTTGCTGACTACTTATTTTTTGTTAGTCATTCCCTTTTAGGAATATTTTGAATTTAATCTTTCTCCCCATATTGCCTTTACATATTTGTATCTTTGACAGTTATGAAAAATCTATTTTCAAAATACAGTCTTTTTTTTATAGGCTGACACATTTTGACAGTGCGCTGTGACAACAAGAGTTGGATTTGTGGAAGATAAGTTTTTAGCAGTCTAACCAGAAAGATGTAAATCAGCCCTGAGAGGGTGTGTTTTATATATAAATTGGTTCTGGTATTTTCCCAAAATTATATTAAAAACAGAAGGGGGGAAAAAAAAAAGAAGACAGCATTCTAGCAAATGAGGGAAAGTTTTCCACACACTTCGGAAAGTCAAGATAAATCGTTTTACACTTGTATGAAACGCAAACAGACCTTATCCTAAGCATGTGCCAGCATCCCAGACTGTCACCCGCAGTTCAGCTTGACTTTGGAATTCACTTCAGATTATATCTGCAGCCTACACTCCTACCTGCCACCTGAGTGATGGACAGTAAAGTTTCCATTAAACTACCAAGTAGCACAGAAAATATCCAATGCAGAAATGTTTTCTGTGCTATGTTAATGATGTTTTTGTCTTGCTAGGGTTTGCAACAAAAGCAAGAATATTTACATTTTAGGGGTATTCAAAATGCATCTGTCATCCAGAAATTAAAAAAAAGGCCATGCTTTATGTGCTATCATTTAGCCTGATGGTATCAGGTGCATAGCACAAGGGCATGAAGGAAGTTGGCATGTTCTGGAAGCTTGTGCATATATGTGTCTCTGTAATGTGTCTGTCAGCTTAGTGTGTCATTTTAAGGGATTAGACATGCATGTGCTTTTTAAAAAACATGGTGATTTTAGTATATCCACTTACAAAGATACTTGTAATACACACGTGGTGAAGCTTGTGGCTATTTTGTGGCTGTCATTGGATTTATACCGATGTTGAAATATGTTGTAATAATTTTATGTTTCATAGCTTTTTAGCTGTATCTCTGGAAATTGAGAATCTGGTGGAAAGCAGGATATTAAGGGAAAATGTATCGGCTTGTGTGGTTATGAGCTGAAGTTTGCTTTTTTGAACGTATACCTATTTGCTTTGCCCATCACTTTTGTTTAGAAAAGAATGTTTAGCAACCAAAGTTTCTTTCATTTGTGGGTAAATAGCTTTAGATTTCAGCAAAAGAATTTTTCATCCTTCATAGGACACACAGTGACAGAAATTAAACAAATTATATATTAGAACGTTTTGTAGCAAGTGTACTTTCAGTGCATTGAGCTGAGGCTGACTTGTCAACGCTAACAGCTCTGAATCAAAGAAGATGTTTCTCTTCTTTTTAACAAGTTCCTCAGCTCTGATTCACGAGGTCCACAGGATACGTGCTTGCTCGTTACTGCAATGACTTCAGCGTCCAGATTGATAGGAGAGGACACAAATGATTTATGTGTGCCTTCCAAGCACTGATTAATACACTTCGGTCTTCTCATTAGCACCAGGCAGCCTGCTGCCTGCTCCCATCTTCTGAGTTGTTGAGACATGGCTCTGCCTTCTTTCCCTTTGTCCCAGAATTCAAAAAGGGTCGTGTCTACCCTCTCCTGTCAAGAGAGGTTATGTTTGCTAATTCTCTTGGGATGATAATGTTTTAAAAAACTATGAATTTATTTGAAACACTGTCACTTAAACAGAAGAGGTGATACAAGCACACAGACGTAAATCAAGTTAGCTTGTCTTCCCTTTTCTGCATGTATTGCTGTGGTGGAAAAAAATCATTGCATCCATTTCCCTTGATACTATGACTCTTCTTCATTGTACCAGGGAGACTTCCTCAGATTGACATGAGTGATTTTGGGTAGCAGTAGTAGACAAATGTTTTGTTAAGCATGAAGATTAGTGTGACTTGTGAAAATCTGAGGAGCGAAACACAGAAACAGGAGGAATTATTCAGAGGAAATACATTGCATTTTAAATCACCAGAGGTGATTTGAAAGCTTCTATTCTCAAAGCATTGAGGAATCACATCTATCATAAAATCTTGAAAAAGTACAAATGATTTGACAATCTCTGAGTTGCTTGAATGTTATATATACATCGTTGAATTCATAGATCTGTATACCACTGCTTTGTATGTGCCATGGTACTTTATTCACTTTTGGAGAACTCAGATTAAATTTGTGATCTCACACTGGCTGAATACTGAGGGATGTGGTAGTAGTAGGTGATACTGATACTAGCAGTTAGGCTTTGTTTTGCTGCATCTGATTCTCTGTATTTGCAAGAATTTACAGACATGTTCACACTTGGCTGGAATGCATGTATTCCCAATCCATGTTTTTTAACCTACTGATGATTTGAGTAAAAAGTTTATATTCCTAAACATCAAAGTAAAATATTTGACTGTTCATAAAAAAAGTACTCAACTTATTTGCGATTTTTGACATTCAGTATCCATCTGATTTTCAAATGGAAAAGGGGTTTTGAATATTGCTTCACACACAAGAAGTATTACGAAAACTAGAGATCATCCTTGGAAACTCGCTCTCTGGTTGGGCACCCTTTGTCCTCAGTGTAGTGCATGGGGCTTGAGTTAATAGCCACACTTGTTCCCTTCTTAGAAATTCACAAACAGTGAATCAAAGCTTCTTGGTCTGTTTCAGAAAGCTTTTCTTCTGGAGGTTTCCACTTTTCTAGTTCCCGCCTTTGGGTGGTTGTTCTTTCAGCTTTTCTACTGGGAAAGAGGTTGGACACCACAGGAGGTGCAAAATGAACATAAATCTCTTGGGAGCTGGAAACCAAGGTTGTGCTCCTAGCTGTAGAGACAGAGAGATACTTCACATCACAAGACCTTACATAAGTGAGGACAAGAAATAATGAGATAAAGTTCTAGGAAGGGAAACTATAGTTAAGGTACAAGGAAAAAAATCCTAATTACAAGGATAATTAAGCAATAAAACAGCATAATTGTGGATAGTGTGGACCTGTGTCATAGGAAGATTGTAGTAACCTCTGCAGGGACAGATTGGTCGTGCTACTTCAGTGCTGGGAGATAAAGTAGATGACTTTGTAAAGGAGGTGACCTCCTTGCACCTGGCACTGCTAGGATTTCTGATCAACAAACTTTGTACTAAAACGAGAGGAATGTGGTCAGCCACGGTGAGGGAGAACTGGCCGCGGCACAGGAGAGAGAACATTCTCGGGCATTTCTAATTCTGGCTGTATAAATTCTGTTGTCCACCAAATGGGCCCTGACCACAAGATCTGGAATTGCTAGCTAGGTACTATAATAGACTTATTTATACAAGCGTAAGTTAGCACTGTAGTTGTACAGACTTCAACATATAACTCAAAACTTTTATGGTAAGACCTTGAAAGCCTACTCACCAGACATACAAAACCAACATTTACAACCTGTACAAGTTACTGTTGTGGAAATGAAATAGTTGCTTCTCTTTTAATATTGTGATGGGGGACCAGATCATTTCCTACCAATAGCAAAATGCAATGAGATAATGAAGTAACATAAAGTAAATTGCATAAAAATGCATTTATTTTTTTTAGTTCAGA